>NC_133406.1:71091666-71400833 GCF_049350105.2 Macaca mulatta | reverse complement strand
CTGGAGAAGTGGAAAAGGTCTAAAATCAACACCCTAACATCACAAATAAAAGCTAGCAGAAGATAAGAAATAACTAAGATCTGGGCAGAACTGAAGGAGATAGAGACACAAAAGACCCCTCAAAAAACCAATGAATCCAGGAACTGGTTTTTTGAAAAGATTAACAAAATTGATAGAACACTAGCCAGTCTAATAAAGAAGAAAAGAGAGAAGAATCAATAGACACAATATAAAATGATAAAGAGGATATCACCACTGATCCCACAGAAATACAAACTACCATCCAGAGAATACTATAAACACCTCTATGCAAATGAACTAGAAAATCTAGAAGAAATGGATAAATTCCTGGACACATACACCCTCCCAAGACTAAACCAGGAAGAAGTCGAATCCCCAAACAGACCAATAACAAGTTCTGAAATTGAGGCAGTAATTAATAGCCTACCAACCAAAAAAAAGCCCAGGACCAGATGGATTCACAGTCGAATTCTACAAGAGGTACAAAGAGGAGCTGGTATCATTCCTCCTAAAACTATACAAAACAGTAGGAAAAGAGGGTCTCCTTCCTAACTCATTTTAGGAGGTCAGCATATTCTGATACCAAAACCTGGCAGAAACACACACACACAAAAATTTCAGGCCAATACCCCTGATGAACATTGATGCAAAAATCCCCAATAAAATACTGGCAAACCAAATCCAGCAACAGTTTAAAACTTATCCACAATGATCAAGTCAGCTTCATCCGTGGGATGCAAGGCTGGTTCAACATATGCAAATCAATAAGTATAATCCATCACATAAACAGAATCAATGACAAAAACCACATAATTATCTCAATACATGCAGAAAAGGCCTTTGATAAAATTCAACACCCCTTCATGCTAAAAACACTCAATAAACTAGGTATTGATGGGATGTATCTCAAAATAATAAGGGCTATTTATGACACACCCACAGCCAATATCATACTGAATAGGTAAAAACTGGAAGCATTCCCTTTAAAAATTGGCACAAGACAAGGATGCCCTCTCTCACCACTCCTATTCAAAACAGTATTGGAAGTTCTGTTTAGTGCAATCAGGCAAAAGAAAGAAATAAAGGGTATTCAAATAGAAAGACAGAAAATCAAATTTTCTCTGTTTGCAATCCTAGGCTCTGATAAGACACAATTGTTTATTTAGAAAAACCCGTCATCGCAGCCCAAAAACTCCTTAAGCTGATAAGCAACTTCAGCAAAGTCTCAAGATACAATATCAATGTGCAAAAACACAAGTATTTCTATACACCAATAATAGACCAAGAGAAAGCCAACTCATGAGTGAATTCCCATTCACAATTGCTACAAAGAGAATAAAACACCTAGGAATACAACTTACAAGGGATGTGAAGGACCTCTTCAAGAAGAACTACAAACCACTGCTCAAGGAAATAAGGGAGGACACAAACAAGTAAAAAAAATTCCATGCTCATGGATAGAAAGAATCAATATCCTGAAAATTGCCATACTGCCCAAAGTAATTTAGAGACTCAATGCTATTCCCATCAAGCTACCATTGACTTTCTTCACAGAGTTGGAAAAAACTACTTTAAATTTTATATGGAACCAAAAAAGAGCCTGTATAGCCAAGGTAATCATAAGCAAAAAGAACAAACTTGGAGGCATCATGCTACCTGACTTCAAACTATATTACAAGACTACAGTAACCAAAACAGCATGGTACTGGTACCAAAACAGATATATAGACCAATGGAACAGAACAGAGGCCTCAGAAATAATGCCACACGTCTATAACCATCTGATTTTTTACAAATCTTACAAAACGAGTAATGGGGAAAGGATTCCCTATTTAATAAATTGGTCTTGAGAAAACTGGCTAGCCATATGCAGAAATCTGAAACTGGACCCCTTCCTTACACCTTATATAAAAATTAACTCAAGATGGATTAAAGATTTAAATGTAAGACATAAAATGATAAAAACTCTAGAAGAAAACCTAGGCAATACCATTCAGGACATAGGCATGGGCAAACACATCATGACTAAAACACCAAAAGCAATTGCAACAAAAGTCAAAATTGACAAATGGGATCTAATTAACGAGCTTCTGTACAGCAAAAGAAACTATCATCTGAGTGAACACGCAACCTACAGAACAGGAGAAAATTTTTGCAATCTATCCATCTGAAAAAGGCCTAATATCTAGAATCTACAAGGAATTTAAACAAATTTACAAGAAAAAAAACAAATAACCCCATCAAAAAGTTGGTGAAGGATATGAACAGACACTTTTCGAAAGAAGACATTTATGCAGCCAACAAACATGTGAAAAAAAGCTCATCATTACTGTTTGTTAGAGAAATGCAAATCAAAACCACAATGAGATACCCTCTCAAGCCAGTTAGAATGCCAACCATTAAAAAGTCTGGAAACAACAAATGCTAGAGAGGATGTGGAGAAATAGGAATGCTTTTACACTGTTGGTGGGAGTGTCAATTAGTTCAACCATGGTGGAAGACAGTGTGGTGATTTCTCAAGGATCTAGAACCAGAAATACCATTTGACCTAGCAATCCCATTACTGGGTATATACCCAAAGGATTATAAATCATTCTACTATAAAGACACATGCACATGTATGTTTACTGCAGTACTATTCACAACAGCAAAGACTTGGAACCAACCCAAATGCCCATCAATGATAGACTGTATAAAGAAAATGTGGCATATATACACCATGGAATACTATGCAGCCATAAAAAATGATGAGTTCATGTCC
Organism: Macaca mulatta; assembly: GCF_049350105.2. Taxonomy (NCBI): domain Eukaryota; kingdom Metazoa; phylum Chordata; class Mammalia; order Primates; family Cercopithecidae; genus Macaca; species Macaca mulatta. The sequence continues at coordinate 71,398,051 of NC_133406.1, read as the reverse complement.
TTTGCAGGGACACAGATGAAGTTGGAAACCATCATTCTTAGCAAACTAACACAGGAACAGAAAACCAAACACCACATGTTCTCACTCATAAGTCAGAGTTGAACAATGAGAACATATGGGCACAGGGACGGAAACAACACACACTGGGGCCTGTCAATGGGTAGGGGGGAAAGGGGAGGGATAGCCTTAGGTGAAATACCTAATGTAGATGACAGATTGATGGGTGCAGCAAACCACCCTGGCACAGGTATACGTATGTTACAAACTTGCACGTTCTGCATATGTATCCCAGAACATAAAGCATAATATAAAAAAAAAAAAATCAGGTGAGAACTCAAAGTATCTGGTTTTAACTACATATTGTTGAAGGAGGCACTAAATAGGTAGGAACAACAGTCTTGAATCACTGACACCACCCCTCCCTCATCACTCATCAGAGGTGGCATGTTGCTGAGAGTGTTTCTATTGCAGCAATTGTGAGGCACTGAACTCAGTGCTGTCCTGTTATAACAGAAAACAAAACCAAACCAAACTCCGATGATGCCTTCCCACAGAAGGAGCATTTAAACCAGCCCTAGCCAGAGGGGAGTCAGCAGTCTCAGCAATCAGAACTTAAGTTCTGCAAGCTTCACCACCATGGGTTAAAGTGATGTGGGGCCCTAAAAAACTTGAAAGGCAGTCTAGGCCATAAGGACTACAACTCCTAGGAGAGTCCTAATGCTAAACTGGGCCCAGAGTTAGTGGACTGGGGGCCATAGGACCTACTGAGACATCAGCCAGGGAGGCTAAGGAAGTGCTTGCATCATTCTTCCCCAAACCCCAGGGCTCACAGCTCATGACTCCAAAAGAGATCCCTTCCCTCCATGTGAGGAGAGGAGAGGAAAGAGTGAGGAAGACTTTGTCTTGCATCTTGGATACATGCTCAGCTACAGCAACATAGGGTACAGTCAGAGTTGTGAAGTCCTTTTTCTAGGCTGTAGCTTCTAGAAGACATTTCTAAATACACCCTGGGCCAGAAGAGAACCTGTTGACTGAAGAGAAGAACCCAGTCCTGGCAATATTCATCACTTACCAACTGAAGAGTCCTTGGACCCTGAATACCCAGTGATACCCAAGAACTACGTCAAGGGCCTTGGATGAGATTCTGACCCTTGCTGGCTTCAGCACATCCCCAGCTATGGTAGTTACAGGGCAAGACTCCTTCTAGTTGAGAAAAGCAGAGGGGAAAATAATGGGGACTTTTTCTTACATTCTAGGTACCAGCTCAGCCACAGGGGGATAGAGATGATTCCAGGACTTGGCTCTCGGATGGCATTCCTGAATCTGCCCTGGGGCAGAGGGAAGTCCACTGTCTTGAAGGGTGAGTCCCAGGCCAGGCAGCATTCACCACAAGCTTACTGAAGAGACCTTAGGCCTTAAGGGAACATTGGTAGTAGTCCAGCAGTACTCCTCAAGGGCTTGTGGTGGTGATGGCCACAGAGTGAGGATCCTCTGCCTTTGGAAATGGGACAGAAGAGTGGGAAGTACTATGTCTTGTGGTTTGAGTTCGGCTGCAGTACAATAGAACACCAGGTGAACTTCTAATGTTTTTGAATCTAGTCCCTGGATGCAGGATAGCACCTCTGGACCTGCCTGGGGCCTAGGGGAACTTGCCACCTTGAAGGGAAGGACACAGGTCTGGCTGGATTTGCCACCTGCTGATTGTAGAGCCCCAGGGCATTGAACATTGGTGATAGCCAGGAAATGGTTACAGAGGGCCTTGGGCAAGACTCAGTACTATGCTGGCTTCAGGTCTGACCCAGCACAATCCCAGTGGTGGTGACCACAGGGGTGTTTGTGTCACTCCCCCTCCAGCTTCAGATGGTTCAGAACAGAGAGAGACTCCATTTGTTCAGGAGGATCTAAAAGAAGAGAACAAGAGTCTCTGCCTGGTAATCCAGATAATTCTTCTGGATCTTGTCCTAAACCATTAAGACAGTATCTCTACAAGCCTGCAAGAGCCATGGCTTTACTTGGCTTGGGGTGCCCCCTAAAGCAGATACAAAATAGAGCACAACACCCAAGTCTTTTTGAATATGTGGAAAGCCTTCCCAAGAAGGATTTGTACAAACAAGCTCAGACTGAGAAGAATAAAATGCCTAAGTCTTCACTGCAGACAGAAATGAACATTTACAAGTATTAAGACCATCCAGGAAAACACGATCTCACCAAATGAACTAAATAAGGCACCAGGGACCTATCTAGAGAAACAGAGATATGTGAACTTTCAAACAGAGAATTCAAAATTGCTGTTTGGAGGAAACTCAAAGAAAGTCTAAATAACACAGAGAAGGAATTCATAATTCTATCAGATACATCTAGCAAAGAGATTGAAATACTTTAAAAGACCAAGGAGAAATTTTGGAGTTGAGAAATGCAACTGGCATACTGAAGAATACATGAGAGTCTTTTAAGAGCAGAGTAGCAGAAGAAAGAATTAGTGAGCTTGAAGGCAGCCTATTTGAAAATACACAGAAGAGACGAAAGAAAAAATAATTAAAAAATAACAGGATCTAGAAAACAACCTCAAAAGGGCAAATCTAAGGGTTACTGACCTTAAAAAGGAGATAAAGAATGAGATAGGAATAGAAGGTTTATTCAAACAGATAATAAAAGAGAACTTCCTAGAACCTAGAGAAATATATCGATATCCAAGTACAAGAAGGTTATGGAACACCAAGGAGATTTAACCCAAAGAAGATTATCTCAAAGTATTAAGTAATCAAACTCCCAAAGCAAAGGATAAAGAAAGCATCCTAAAAGCAGCAAGATACAAGAAACAAATAATATACAATAGAGCAGCAGACTTTTCAGTGGGAACCTTACAAACCAGGAGAGAATGACATGACATATTTAAAGGACTGAAGGAAAAAAAACTTTTACCCTAGAATAGGGTAAAATATCCTTCAAACATGAAGGAGAAATAAAGACTTCTCCAGACAAACAAAAACTGAGGGATTTCATCAACACCAGACCTGTTCTATAAGAAATGCTAAAGAGAGTACTTCAGTCAGGATGAAAAGCAAGTTAATGAGCAATGAGAAATTATTTGAAGGTACAGAACTCACTGGTAACAATAAGTACACAGAAAAACACAGAATATTATAACACTGTAACTGTGGTGTGTAAATGACTCTTATCCAAGTAGAAAAACTAAATAATGAACCAATCAAAAATAGTAACTACAACAGCTTTTTAAGGCATAGACAGTACAATAAGATATAAGTAGAAACAACAAAAAGTCAAAAAGCAGGGCAATGAAGTTAAGGCATAGAATTTTTATTAGTTTTCTTTTAACTTGCTTGTTTATTTGTTTATGCAAACAGTGTTAAATTGTTATTAGCTTTAAATAATGGGCTATAAGATAGCATTTGCAAGCCTCACAGTAACCTCAAACCAAAAAACATACAACAGATACACGAAAGATAAAAAGCAAGAAACTAAATCATATCACCAGAGAATATCACTTTTACTAAAAGGAAAACAGAGAAAGATAGAAGGAAGAAAAGACCACAAGACAACGAGGAAACAAATAACAAAATGGTTGGAGTAAGTCCTTACTTATCAAAAATAACATTAAATGTAAATGGGCTAAACTCTACAATCAAAAGACATAGAGTAGTTGAATGGGTTAAAAATATCAATGATCTGTTGCCTACAAGAAACATATTTCACCTTTAAAGACACACATATAATGAAAATAAAGGGATGGAAAAAATATTTTATGCCAATAGAAATCAAACACAGCAGGAGTAGCTATACTTATATCAGAAAAAATAAATTTCAAGAAAAATTGTAAGAAGATTTCAAGAATTACACTATATAATGATTAAGGGATCAATTTAGCAAGAAGTTATAACAATTTTAAATATACATGCACCCAATGCTGGAGCACTCAGATATATAAAACAAATATTATTAGAGCTAAAAAAAGAGATAGGCCCCAAAACAATAATAGCTCAAGACTTTAACACCCACTTTCAGAATTGGACAAAATTTTCCAGACAGAAAATCAATAAAGAAATATTAAACTTAATGTGCACTATAGACCAAAGGGACCTAATATATATTTACAGAATATTTCATCCAACAGCTGCAGAATACAAATTATTTTCCTTAGCACATAGATTATTCTCAAGGATAGACTGTATGTTAGTTCACAAAACAAGCCTTAAAACATTTTTTAAAATTAAATAATATCAAGCACATTCTCTGACCACAATGGAATAAAACTAGAAATCAATAATGAGAGGAATTTTGGAAACTATACAAATGCATGGAAAGTAATCAATATGCTCCTAATTGACCAGTGGGTCAGTGAAAAAAAAATAAAAAGAAAATTGAAAAATTTCTTGAAACAGATGATAATGGAAACACAACATAACAAAACTGATGGGATATAGCAAAAGCAGTACTGACAGGGAAGTTTATAGCTATAAATGCCTACATCAAGAAAAAAGAAAAACTTCCAAAAGCAACCTAATGATGCTTATTAAAGAATTAAAAAAGCAGGAGCAAACCAAATCCAAAATTAGTAGAAGAAAAGAAATAACAAACATCACAGCAGAAATAGATGAAATTGAAATGAAGTAAACAATGCAAAAGATCAATGAAACAAAAGTAGGATTTTTGAAATGTTGAATAAAATTGACAAACCTTTAGTCAGACTTACCAAGAAAAAAAAGTGAGAAGACCCTAATAAATAAATCCAGAGATGAAAAAGGAGTCATTGCAACAAATACTGCAGAAATTCAAAGAATCATTAATGGCTACAATGAGCAACTACATGCCAATAAATTGCAAAATATAGAAGAAATGGAAAAATACCTAGACATATACAACCTGTCAAGATTGAACCAGGAAGAAATTCAAAAATTGAACAAGCCAAAAACAATCAATGAGATCAAAGCCATAATTAAAAGTCTCCCAATAAAGAAAAGCCCAGGATCTGTTGGCTTCACTGCTAATGCTACCAAACATTTAAAGAAGAACTAATACTTGAATATTAATACAAAAATCCCCAACAAAATACTAGCAATCTGAATTCAGCAATACGTTAGAAAGATCCTTCATCATGACCAAGTGGGATTTATTTGTGGGATGCAAGGATGGTTCAACATATGCAAATCAATCAATGTGATGCATCATATCAACAGAATGAAGGACAGAAACCACATAATTGTTTCAACTGATGCTGAAAAAACATTAGAGAAAATTCAACATGTCTTCATGATAAAAACCCTCAAAAATAGGGTATAGAAGGAACATAACTCAATATAATAAAAGCCATATAATCACACAGCTAGTATCATACCAAATAAGGAAAAACTAAAGGCCTTTTCTCTGAGACCTGGAACACAACAATGACGCCCACTTTCATGACTACTATTCAATGTAACACTGGAAGTCCTAGCTAGAGCAATCAGATGAGAGAATGAAACAAGAGGCATTCCAATTATAAAGCAAGAAGTCAAATTATCCTTGTTTGCAGAAGATATGACTTTATATTTGGAAAAACCTGAACACTCCACAAGAAAACTATTAGAACTGATAAACCAGTTTACTAATGTTGCAGTATATAAAATCAACATACAAAAATTAGTAGCATTTCTATATGCCAACAGTGAAGAATCTGAAAAAGAAATTTAAAAGCAATCCCATTTACCATAGCCACAAATAAGATTAAATACCTAGGAATTAACTTAACCAGAGAAGTAAAGATCTCTGTAATGAAACCTGTAAAACACTGATGAAAGAAATTTAAGAGGGCACCAAAAAAATGGAAACATATTCCATGTACATGGATTAGAATAATTAATATTATTAAAATGTCCATACTACCCAAAGCAATCTACAGATTCAATGCAATCTTGATCGAAATACCAATGACATTCTTCACAGAAATAGAAAAAACAATCCTAAAATTTAAATGTAATCGCAAAAGACCCAGAATAGCCAAAGTCATCTTAAGCAAAACAAAAACAAATAAAACAAAAACCTGTAGGGATCACATTACCTGACATCAAATACAGAGCTATAGTAACCAAAACAGCATGTTACTGGCATAAAAATAGACACATGGGCCTATGGAGCAAAACAGATAACCAAGAAATAAGTGCACACACATACATAAACTCATTTTCAACAAAGGTGCCAAGAACATGCACAAGGGAAAAGACAGTCTTTTCAGTAAATGGTGCTGGGAAAATAGGATATTTATGTGCAGAAGAACAAAACTAAATCCCTATCTCTCACCATATACAAAAACCAAATCAAAAATGAATGAACGATTTAAATCTAAGACCTCAAACTATGAAATTCCTACAAGAAAACATTGGAGAAACTCTCTAGGATATGAATCTGCGCAAAAACTTCTTGAGGAATACCCTACAAGCTCAAGCAACCAAAGTAGAAATGAACAAATGGGGTCGCAACAAGTTAAAAGTTTCCACACAGCATAGGAAACAATCAACAAAGTGAAAAGACAAGCCAAAGAATGGGGGAAAATATTTGCAAACTACCCATCTGACATGAGATTAATAACCAGAATATATAAAGGGCTCAAACAACTCCATAGGAAAAAAAAAAACTGCAATAATCTGATCAAAAAATGGGCAAAAGATTTGAATAAACATTTCTTAAAAGAAGACATACAAATGGCAAGCAGGCATATGAAAAGGTGCTCAACATCACTGATCATGCAAAAAATTAAAAATAAAACTACAACAAACGTCATCTCACCCCAGTTAAAATGGCTTATATGCAAAATAGAGACAATAACAAAGGCTGGCAAGGATGTGAAGAAAACAGAATCTTTGTACATTGTTGGTGGAAATGCAAATTAGTACAACCACTATGAAGAATAGTTTGGAGGTTCCTCATAAAATTGAAAATAGAGCTGCTATTTGATCCAGCAATCTAGCTGCTGGGTATACACCCAAAAGAAAGGAAATCAGTATATTGAAGAGATATCTGCACTCCCATGTTTGTTGCAGCACTATTCAAAACAGCCAAGATTTGAGGGCAACCTAAGTGTCCATTCAGCAGATGAATGGATAAAGAAAATGTACTTATACACAATGGAGTACTATTTAGCCATTAAAAAGTGAGATCCTGTCATTTGGAACAAAATGGATAGAACTGGAGGTCACAATGTTAAGTGAAATAAGCCAGGTACAGAAAGACAAGCCTCACATGTTCTCACTTATTTGTGGGAGTTAAAACTAAAAACAATTGAACTTAAGGAGGTAGAGAATAGAAGGACAGTTACTAGAGGTTGGAAATGGTAGTGGGGTGAGGTGTGAGGGAAGTGGGGATGGTTAATTGGTACAAAAAATAGTTTGAATAAATGAATAAGACCTAATGTTTGATAGCACAACAGGGTGACTATAGTCAATAATAATTTAATTGTTTATTTTAAAATAACTAAAATAGTATAATTGGATTGCTTGTAATACAAAGGATAAATGGTTAAGGGTACGAATACCCCATTTTCCATGATGTGATTATTGTGCATTGCATGCCTGTATCAAAATATCTCATGTACCCCAAAAATATTTACACCTACTACATACCCACAAAAATTAAAAAGAAAAAATTATCTAGACTGTGGAAAACATAATACAAGACAAAGGGGATATTAATAAGAGAAATGAACAAAATGAAATGGAAACAAAAAGTAAAAACAAATAAAGAAAAGAAGGGTACATACAGAAGAAATACAAAAGAAATACAGTATTCACATAATTGCAGTTTCCCAAAAAGAAAACCAAGAACAAGGGACAGAACACATATTTAAAGATGTAATGAGGCAAAATATTTTCTGAAGCAAAGGAAAACTTGAATCTATATATAGATAGGCACAAATGGTTGCCAGAGAAAATTGATCAACGGCAGTCAACACTGAGTCATTCTAGTAAAATTTTGGACTTCAAAGATTGAGACTACTTTAGTCAGCAAATCAAAATGACCAAGTCATGTTTAAGTGGTATAAAAGCAAGGATAACTTTGTATGTCTCTACAGTAACACTCAATCCCAGAGGATAATGAAACAATAGTTATATGACATTCAGGAAAAGAAAGTGTGAGTCAAAATTTCATATCCATTTAAAGTACATATGATTCGTTACAGAAAAGTAGTTTTGAGGATGCAAGAACTTAAGAAGTGTTATTTCAATGAGTCCTCTTGAGGAAACTACTAAAAATCAACTTTGACCAGGCAAGTGACAGCAGAAGAAACCACAGTAAAATGACATGCTGTGAGCATTAAATACATTTACCAATATAATTGAGACAAAAATCGAAAGTGAGAATTACAGATACCCCTCAATGTGTGATGGAGTTACATCCTAATAAACAAAACATAAGATGAAAGTATTATAAGTCAAAAATGCATTTAATATTTCTATAAACCCATCATAAAGATGAACTATTGTAAGTTGGGGATGGTCTGTACAACGACAAACTAGAATGCAAATATTGTTGGTCTGGCAATGTAGAAATGACCCAACTAATAAAATTAGAAGAGGAGGAAAGAAGGAAGGTGGAAAGAAAACTAATTTTATTGATTTAAAAAGGCAAGCTAAAATCATCATTACAATGTTTCTACAATAACTGGAAATCAAAAATAATACAAAGATAAATACTAAAAATGATAATATTATTGGCTAATATTAGGTAATAGAGGAGAAAAATGGGTGGCAGGAAAGAAGAGGAAACACACTAATTTCTTATGTTTGTCCCAGATGTCCCTATCCTGGCCCTTTAGCTCTTATTCTATACTTCAGCTGGCAACAGGACCAATGTATGAGCCTACATAGTTCCTCTGAAGACTTAGGATTACACCCAGAATCCAAGGCTCCTCCCACCACTTCTGAACTCTGATAAGGCCTCACACTACAAACTGGGGTATTTGACTTCTCAAACAGCTGCCGAAGGAGCCAAGCGATGCAATCTGGAAGCACATGGAAGTTCATCTCTATGGGGCTAACCAAGGAAGAGAGCAGACAGGAGATACAGTTCTTCTCTGGTCCTCTCTTGAGTAACCCACTCCAAAGCACGGTTGTTCCATACAAACTTTCTGAAGGACTTCCTGAAGCTGAGTGGGTACATCTGTTGAGCTGCAGCTTTATTAGCAGCTTGTTGTGAAGCAGGGACCAATGCAGTAATGCACCACACTGCATTTGCTTCCCATCTTCCTCTTCCTCACTTGCCTTCCACCTCACTCTCAGTGACACTCTTCATTATATAGAGCTTACAGATAGTTGAACACATGGAGTTTCCTGGAGGGTGGCATGCCCAGAGAGGGCATGAAAGTTCTGTGCCTCCACCCACATATGCTGCCCCATGCATCTCTCCCACCTAACTGTTCATCTGCATCCTTTGTATTATCTTTTATAATGAATGGATAAATGTAAGTATTTCCCTGAGTCCTGTGAGGTGCTCTAGCAAAGTAATTAAACCTGAGGAGGAGGTGCAGGGATCCCCAAATTTATAGCCCTTGGGTCAGAAGTATAGGTGACAGCCTCTTATTTACTTGCGACTGGCATCTGAAGTGGGGGCAGTCTTGTGGGACCGAGCCCTCCACCTGTGGGAGCTAACACTATCTCCAAGTAGACAGAGTCAAATGAACTCAATTAGAGCATGCTCAGCTGGTGTCCACTGGAGAATTGCCTGCTTGGTGGATGGGGAGACATTTTGGTGACTAGAGGTTCTGTGTTGCATTGAGTGGTGAGAGAGAATAGGAAAAAACACTTTGGTTTTTCCCTCTCTATCCTTCAGCTGATTAATGGAAGAATAATGGTAGCCATTGATGATGATCAGAAAAGCATAAAAATATGGGATTAAGAGATGTACTCAATTGGAAAAAGGAATATTTTAGAAGTTTTAAATAAGTCACAGACTGGACACATTCAAACTTTTTTCTCTGCCTTTTAGCTTCTTCCCTTAGAAGAGAGTTTCTTTTTTTTTGAGATGGAGTTTTGCTCTCATTTCCCAGACTGGAGTGCAGTGGCGCTGGAGTGCAGTGGCGCGATCTCAGCTCACTGCAATCTCTGCCTCCTGGGTTCAAGCAATTCTCCTGCCTCAGCCTCCCGAGTAGTTGGAATTACTGGCATATGCCACCATGCCCGGCTAATTTTTTGTATTTTTAGTAGAGACGGAGTTTCTTCCTGTTGGTCAGGCTGGTCTCAAACTCCTGACCTCAGGTGATCCACCTGCCTCGGCCTCCCAAATTGCTGGGATTACAGATGTGAGCCACTGTGCCCAGCCAAGAAGAGAGTTTCACAGAGAAAGAATAGCAGTAATCAAGGAAGGCAGAATGAAAATCCACTCCTCATGCTAAAGTGACAGTCAACAACTATAGGTTGTTGCAAGATGACTGATTCTGAGTGGCAGAAAAAATGAAGGCAGTTTGCTAGAGGAAATTTAGATTTTAATATACTCTAAAACTCTGGAAGAGTCCAAGTTAAAGGTTCATGATGACGCGAGATACCAACTTTTTCAACTTTAAGTCTAAAGTAAGGATTACAATAAAGTTATAAAGTTATTCACAGCAATTTAAGAGGTTGGATGCTTTACTTAATATGTACTCTTTGGATTTTCTACTCAGTCCTTTGATGAATGTCCCTAGCTGTTTTAACAAGAGTTATCTGTTTGTTTGTTTGTTTTTTGCCTCAAAACCAATTGTAATTGGGTAGAAATAATACTAATGTCTTTCCTAGGTAGACTATAGGGCAGAATGCTAAAACTACAATCAATTACCTGACAGCAACCACCTATCCTGAGTGAAGGCAAACTCCCCAAGAGGGACGTCCAGCCTATCGAAAGCTGGACCTGTGATCCTATAAGTCCTAGAATAGAATGCCGATCACACTGAGAGCATCCAGAAAAGGGAAGATAAAAACTCTTTAAAAACTCTTTTTTCCCAATGGGCTCTTCACTGCTCTCAGTAGAGGGGCCACTTTCTCACTTCTATCTCCTGACACCCTTTCGGTGACACACAGTCAGCCCACCTGACTCTACTTCTTACTGTCCCCAGTGTCCAGTTTTGTGCCTGGCCCTCAGTGGGGTTGCCATCTACCTCTGCACCACTCCTCCAGTGACTTCTTCAGAGATATTGTACCTACTTACATCTGGCATTTTAAAGTCTTATTTCAATGCAGGCACCATGAAGGAATAATAGCTATTTTCTCCTACTACCAAGACATTTCTAAGGCATCAGTGAACACTGTGCCCACTGTAGGACATGTGCTCACACCCTTGGCCTTCTTCACTGTAATAATTCTTACTCATATTTCAAGGTTCATCTCAAGTGCCACTATCATCTGTTCAACACATACTTATTGAGTGCCTACTATGTGGCAGGCAGTGTTGCAGACATTAGGAATACAGCAGTGAATGAATCAGACATAACCTGGGCTTCACTGAATGTACATTCAGTGAGGGGGAGGACTCAACTCTTCCGAGACCTCCCATTTCAGGTCTGTTGCCCTGATTCTGGGATTGCCCAACACTCTCTGTGCCTCTACTGTGCTGCTCTCACACTGGGCATCACTGTCGGCACTGCCATCTCTCTGTGAGTTTCTTAGGAGGCAGAACCTACCTTTTTGGTTTTCCTGCCATCCCTCATACCTGAAACGCAGTAGATATTCAACAAATGCTTGTTGAACACATGAATGTTGAATAACATGTTGCAGAATATTACTGGCTGCCTATCCAGCGTTCATTCCCTTTATTCTTCCTCCTTTCTAAATAAACAAAACCAAATTAGTATTGTTCAGGGAATCTATCCTCCTTCATATGGCTACGTGTTGCCCTAATCCAAAATCATCCAGATGATACAGAATTTGCACCAGGACTGGGTCTTTCAAGAAACAGACCCTACAGTTAGGCTGAATGGAAAAGGTTAAGGTGGGGAGCAGAGAGGACCCCAGCATCGTAGTGGGGAAGTTGGTGACTCTTGTCATTTGGTGGGAAAATATATAGTTAAATTGTTACCTGCTGAACTCCAGGATATCAGCCATGGACTTACAGGGACTGTAGTGTTAGGAGAAAAGGCTGGGGGAAATTCAGAATATTGGCATCTCTTATTTCTTGCAGCCTTCAGTCAGGTTATACACGTATAAGATAAGCTCAGACTAAAGGTGGCCTCTGAAAATAGAGGGAAAAAAGGACAGCTTTGCTAAGGAAGATACTTTCTGTCTGTCTGTACTCTGAGATCTAAGTTGATTGACTAAGAGTCCAATAGCTTGAACCCTTTCAGGGTTGAAAAAGCAGAATTCTCTACTCTTAAAGTCAGTGGCAGCAGAGGCAGAGGCAGGAGATTGAGCAGGAGATAAGATTGAGGCAAACTATAATCCCGATCCCAGCCTTTCCTAGCACCTCCTGTTAAGCATTCTCAGTTAGACAAAGGAGACACTCATGCTTATTGTGAAGATGCTGGCTGGGAAAAATCAGATTATGGGTGCTATCGCACCACTGAGCTATTGTTTCAAATTGCCTCAAGGCAGAAGCCTTTGAACCCAGGGCCAGGGTGAGGGATGGAACCCAGAGGCCAGATGGTGGTGGTCGGGACGGGGGGGGGGTGGTGGTGGCAGGAATTCTGACTCAAGGACTGTGTCTAGACAAAATCTTTGCCCCCATGGATTTGACTGGGCACAAATAGATTAGAAAGTTAACCTAGTTTTTAAAGAGAAATATATTATTGACTTTTAACACATAAGGCAATACCCAGGCCCCAAACTTACGCCAACAGGAAGTGGGCTGCTAAATTTCCATAGCCCTCGAAAAAGGTATTCTTCTCAATGTCCTCCTCTGATTTGGCTTTGAAAGATAATGGACAACAGCAATTCTCCAAAAACCAGGTCCTGGGCTGCCAGACTCTGCTGGGTCCCTTCCTCAGCCAGGCAGGGTCGTCTCCATTCCTGCTGTGGCTCAGTGACCACTGTGTTTTCTCCCATTCTTCCTTTTCCTGAATGAGAGATTCAATTACAGCTGTTCTGTGCCTTGTCAATCACTGAATGTTGGGTGTTGGGTGTTGGTTGCTAGGAATACATCCTTAACAAAACAAAGTTCCCACCTTTAAGGAGCTTGTAGTCCAAATTGGAGGGGGTGGGCAGACAAGAAATGGACCACTGGGATACTGGGCATATAGGGTGAGCCATAGCTCAGCACGGGATGGCGTGGTCAGTGAAAGCTTCTCAAACAATGTGAGTCTAAGCTGAGATCTGAAGGATGAATATGAGTCAGTCAGAAAGGAGACTGGGGGCTCAAGAGGAGAGTAGGAGGGAAGAGGGCAGCCAGGTGGCACTCTTAGCTTCTTTGGCTGCTGAGAATAGACTGAAGGAAGGCAAGAAGGAAGGGAGGCTAGAGACCAGAGAGAGACAGCGGATATAATCTAGGCTTGAATGCCAGATTTGGGGTTTTTTTCTTGTTTGTCTTTGGTGTCATATCCTGCTGTCCTTGTTAAGCCCTTTAGGGCAGGGACTCTGGTGTGTCCCAGGACTGGCCCAGGAACTAGTGTTACAGTAGATAGTCAGGCAGACATGAGCAGGGCAGGCAGTGGCCCCGCCACCACCAGGAATATCAGGTGAACATCAGGTGATGGTCAGGCAGTTGTTATACTGTCTCTCTACAATAATAATTGGTCATAGCCAGAGCCAAGGAAAGTCTCCCAATAGATAGAAACACCTGAAACTGGTGATCAGCAGCTCCCTGATAAGGTCTCAGGAGGAGTTGGGTGAGTTAGCTCAAGCATGTGCATGAAGAGGCAAAATAGCGGAGTTTAACTGGTATATGACCTTCTAGGGACATTCAACTGGTAAGGGAATAATATCTCAAGTGAGCACACATACAACTCCAGTAAACACACTGCACACGTGGTCCCTCCCAAGTGCTGGCAGGCCACTGTGCATGTGGACAGCCCACCATAAGGAAAGAATCAGGGGAGAAGTAAGGCAACCCCGGAAGCATGCCAACATATAACACCCCAAGTCAAAGGTCAAACCATGCACTTGAATCTCTCAAATTGCCTGCTTGGCCCTCTTCCAAGGGTACTTTAGCCTCATTCCTGCTCTAAAACTTTTTTTTTTTGAGACAGAGTCTCACTCCCAGGCTAGAGTGCAGTGGCGAGATATCAACTCACTGCAACTCCCACCTCCTGTGTTCAAGGGATTCTCGTGCCTCAGTCTCCCAGGTATCTGGGACTACAGGCCCGTGCCACCATGCCCAGCTAAGTTTTGTATTTTCAGTAGAGACAGAGTTTCACCATGTTGGCCAGACTGGTCTCGAACTCCTGGCCTCAAGTTATCCATCTGTCTTGGCCTCCCACAGTGCTGGGGATTATAGGATTAAGAGGCACTCAGCCTCTTAGAGCTTTTTAATAAACTTTCACTCCTGCTCTAAAATTTGCCTCAGTATCTCGTTCTGCCTTATGTCCTTCAGTCGAATTATTTCTTCTGAGAATGCAAGAATGGAGGTTGCTGCAACAACCCGCATGGATTCACCACTGCTAACACTAGAGCCTCAGAGAAAGTGCAAGCAGGCCTTCCGCAAATGCCCAGGCCTCTTCTGTGTCGCTCGTCCTTGAGCCTTCCTGCCCCTTTGGGAAAGCTCTCCAGCCAAAAGGTCAGTGCCTTCTGCTTGCGGAAGATGCATTTCCAAAAAGACTGGAGTCCTGATTAGCTTACTTCCTCACACCTCTGATGGAGGAAAGATTCCTTCCCATGCATGCTTTCAGTACCCAGCCACCTTCCAGATTAACACCTCCACTAGCCAAATACTAGAAGAAAACACAATTTCCCCAGGGCTATTTTGTTCCCTGGATATTTTCAATCATTATAACATAGAATAATTTCATGTGGGCTCCTAGGTCAACCACACAGTTTAGAAGATACTTTGGAGACCGAAACACTTCTCTGAGGCTGATTTCAACTAAAAGGAAGTATCCTTGAAAAACTGGCTACCCAGATAGGAGCAGAAGTTTCTAAAATACAGAATCTAATAGAAAATCTTGCCTGAAATATTTATAAAATCTGTTTTAAGGGCACTTACCAACCCACTAAGGAGTCCCTTTGCACAAATGCATAATGTACAATTGCAGAGCCCTCTTTACTGAGACCCCAAGGTCTCACAAGAGGAGTTTGCTTCAGACAGGAAAGAAAAGCAAGAAGATAAGAGGACAGCATATCCGCTCAAGTATTTGCTTTTGGAGGTTTACATTAAAAAGAGAATCTCTTTGTGCTGTCCTGATTGGGGATTTTCAATTAAAGCTGGGGTCGCCAGTTTTAGATTGGCTGGGCAGAGCAGAAGATAGGGTACCTTGGGGGTGGCCCTGAGCCAGGGAGGCTTCCAGTGGACAAGCTGACCAGAGGAAGGGAAGGGAAGATGGCCTGTTTCCTGGAGCTTGCAGGCTCAGTTTGCAAGAAAAGAAAATGGGCCGCTCCTGGAGTGGGGCCCCTTCCTGGAGGGATGAGGGACTCCTCTCACACTCTCTCTTGCTGTTCTGATGATGTCCTCCAAGAGATGGAGGGAAAAATATAACAATCAAGGAGGAGATAGCAGGGTAATAAAGAAGACAACAGCCAGGAGGGCCTTGGACTTTCACAAAAGCAGAAGGCCCTTTTATAGCTCCTTCAGTGGCTGATGTTTTTGAGTGCCCACTTGGTGCAAGCCACTGTGCAAGTGTTTCAATTGCATTATTTTATTTAACCTTCCCCAACAAAACTATGTGATGGATACTGTATTCTTATCCCCATTTCCCAGCTGAGAAAACTGAGGCTTGCTGAGATTAAGAAATTTATGCAAGGTAAGTCAGCTGGCAACAAGTAGAGTCGCGATCGGAATTTATATCTGCTTGACTGTAAAGCCCAAGGTCTAAACCACCAGGGTAGACAACTTCCTTTTCAAAGGAGAATGAGGTAATCAGCCCACCCTACTCCTCCCTCTAGGAACGTAAGGCAGAAACTCCCTTTGATTGGCCAGTCAGTAAACTTGGTGACGATATTGCAGGGAGAGTCCCCCAGACAAGCAGCCATGTGCCTGGTAACTAACGAATGAAATGATGCAACTTGGAGGGATTTGGAAGGCTATGCAGCACTGGTTCTCTGCTTCCTTCTTCCTTTCCTTCCTCCTGCCCAGAAAAGTCTACTGCTTTGCCTGCCATCAGGAAAATGGCCTGCTAGGTAGAAGCAGAGTGTCAGTTGGTCAGCAGACAAACAAATAGAGAATATCTGTCTTGAGCATTGTTCTGAGCACAGTGGGAAGAAACAAAAGAGAAGAAATAGATGTCCCTGAGGACCTTGCTGCCAGTTAGAGAAACATGATAAATACACAAGCTGAACCATCCAAAAGCCTTTGAAAGCAGTGGACAAATAGGAGCCATTCGAACCAGTGCAAAGGAAACACAGAAAGCACTGAGCACAAGAGCCAGCTTGTGTGTGGTGGGCTATGCAGGGGTGAGGTGCTGGGCGCCACGCTTAGAGAAGATTTCTTGCAGGATGAGTGCTTGGAAATGTGGAACTGGAGCGGAGAAAGGGGGACTCTTTGGGAAAGTCTAACAGCAACCAGACTCCATAAGACTGCACTCCTGTCCCTGGACCATAACAGTGAGTGTATGTCAGTGGGTGTACATTGATCCCCAGATGCGTTCTTCAGAAGGTGTTCTCCAGATTTATGGTAAAATGATTGAGAAGTCTGTTTAAAATGCAGAGTCCTAGGCCCTGCAGCAGAACTATGGCAACAGAATCCTGGCATCAAGGCCTGAAATCTGCTTTTCAACAGCTCTCAAACAATTTTCCTACACACAGGAATCTGAGTGCCTCTGATTTAGTCCGCAGTTTGCCAATGAGAAAAACAAAGCTCTGAGAAGTTGGAGTTTGCCTTACATAACTCATCATTAGATGTGCCCAATGAGGGCTTTCCTGAGTTTGACAGAATGGAATTGGACTGACTCTCATGTGGCGCGGTGTGAGAACACAGACCTTGAAATACCTGTGGGGAGAAGACCTAAGAGGCAGAAAATGGCTTCTAAGCAATACTGGGGGTTTTGCTCTTGATCATATGCTAAACAAAAGGTGGATTATTCACAACCTTTCAGCCAGCTGGAAGTCCTTGAAAGCACCACCAGAGCTAGCCCTAAGGGCTGAGGAGGGGCGTGGGGTGGGGTGGAGTAGAGGTGGTGCTTTGGAAGTACCAAAGTTGAAAAGGAGACTAAAGAGAAGTGACTTTTGGGACACACACAGAGCTTGGTCATTCCTCCCTTCCAACCAGTGTCCAGCCACCTGTGCCAGGGTTGACCCAGCTCTACCTCTAACATCCAGAAAGAGGGAAGAGAAGAGCTTCAGCTTAATGGGGGATCCCTCCTCTGACTGCTTTCAGGAACCCAGAAGAGAGTGAACATTCGAAAAGGAATCTTCAACACACAGAGTAACATTTCTGTGAAGAATTATGCTACTTGGATTCACCTGCAAGGTGATGAAACCCACTCTTATCCCCTTCTCTCGAGCCTCCCTTTCTCCCCTTCTCTCTCCTGCAATGTGAAAAAAAGTATTGTTAGTTAGAAGGAAAGTAGACTATACTCCTGGGGAAATCCCCAGCTTCTGAAAATCTGTTTTCCTACTAACAGACTAGGAAGGTTTACACAGTAGGTGGTGACTGTGGTGTGGTGCCTAGGTCATTGAGTGTATGGAATGGAGGACTTCAGAACAGGCAAGAAGCTGCCAAGAAAACTCCCCTTGCTTCACAGTTACACTTGGGGCTGAATCCGGAATCAACAGAATTTCATATCATAGATATATTATTTTAAGAACCAGAGAGAGGGAAAGCAAGATGGCAAGTGTGGGGGAGTTGAATGTAAGGAGCGGTTGGGATAGTCATCCCAGGCAGGCTATTATCACAGTGAGGCGGCTTTTATTTATTAGGTCTAGCAACTTGCCAATTTTCTAGAAAGTTTTGGAAACAGAGGCAACTTGGTTATTCCTTCCTACTTGCTCCCTACCTGGAGAGGTAAAAACAAATTGATCGGCGCATGTTCAGAAGTAATTCCTGGACTGTTCCCAGCTGTGGGAACTGAAAGATCAGAGAATCAGAGATAGTTCAAGGAGGGTGGAGAGTGAGGAAGAAGTTCAGTTGTGCTTATACAATAAAAGACGTGATATAAGTATTATTTATGACATCTGGGAACCTGAGGACTGTCCCAGGTAGGATAAAGCCAAGATAACTAGAAGTGACTTTGAATTGAGCTTGGGGAGGAGGAAGTGGGAGGGTACAGGAGAGTCAGACTGAGACGGAGTCTGACTACTTCCTCTCTAACCAAGGCCTCCACATTCCACAGGGTGGCTTCAAAAAGGGTGGGGACTGGAAAAACATTTCTTAGAAACAACAAGAGCTATCTTTCCCTGGGCAAAGCTGAAGAAAGGGGGAAGCTAATTAAATGAAAATTGAGGAAGCTCAGGGCCCCACACCGACTGAGAGTAATCTGAGAGTGGTCATCAATCTTCATAAACCAACGCTTACTCAGCGTCTTCCCCGCTAAGGGTGTGGGGTGCGGATGCTGGATAGAACTGAGGCCACTGTGTTCCTCATCACAGAGAAAGAATGAAATAGGAAATCAGAACTAAAAATTCAAAGAGCAACCACTAAGCACATACTCTGGTGTGAACCAGCCCAAAGGCATCTCTCTCTCTACCCTTCGAGGATAACAATAAGTTTATCAGTCCCCATGATTATTGATAAACAATCATGGTTGTATTAGGGACTTTCTTATTAAAATTTTTAGTTTTCCATATACTTATGCTTTTTCTCTCCTGCTAAATTGTAAAATCTTTGAGACTAGAGACCCTCTTGTATATTTCTCATTCCTCCAACCATCCACCTATCTACCATTGTGTGGCATTTCCCTCTATGGTTCTCACTGCTCGAAATGCAGAGGGAAATAGAATTCAATTCCTAATCTTGATAAATTATGATATTGTATAAATATAAATGTACATGTATGTGATATTAGACATAATTCAAAAAATGCTGTTAAAAGGGGGGTGTTTAAGCTGTTAAAAAGTGGGTGTGGACATCATGGAATCTCATAATAAACAGGTATACTAGACGGGAAAAGCTTAGACACTAGAATAAAAAAACCCCTGAGGTTTAAAACCCCACTTTTCCATTCACTAGCAATGAGACCTTCTGTGAGTTATTTAAGCCTCTCCATAACAGGGAAATTGTCAGAGGCATTCAAACCACAGCGACTCCATCTTGAATAGGGTCTGGGTGAAACAAGGCTGAGACCTGCTGGGATCATTCCCATGAGATTAGACATTCTTAGTCACAGGATAAAATAGGAGGTCGGCACAAGATACAGGTCACAAAGACTTCGTTGATAAAACAGGATGCAGTAAAGAACCAGGCCCAAACCTGCCAAAACCAAGATGGTGACAAAAGTAACCTCTGTTATCCTCACTGCTCATTATATGCTAATGAAAATATATTAGCATGCTAAAAGACACTTCCACCAGCACCATGACCATTTACAAATGCATGGCAACATCTGGAAGTTACCCTATATGGTCCAAAAGGAAAAGGAACCCTCGGTTCCGGAAAATCCCTGCCCCCTTCCCAGAAAACTTCTGAAGAATCCGCCTTTTGTTTAGCATATAATCAAGAAATAACCATAAAAATAGCCAATCAAAAGCCCCAAGGGAGCTATGGAGTAGCCATTCTTGTATTCCTTTACTTTCTTAATAAACCTGCTTTCACTTTATGGACTTGCCCCGAATTCTTTCTTGCATGCAATCCAAGAACCCACTCTTGGGGTCTGGATCAGGACCCCTTTTAGGTAACAAAATGATGGAACCTCCCTTAGGGAGATAAGTTGAGAATTAAACACATAAAAACATGTTATATGCTCATTTATGGGGTCTAGCACAGATAAGTGCTCAAAAATTAGTAGCATTTTAAAAAAATAAGGAAGTTCATGAACCATGATGGCAAGTTTAGGCATTCATTTCTCCTGATTCTCTAAACAGAATGATTTAGCAAAACTATTTCCTTGGGGCATTTTCAAATTCTCTTAGTGAAGTTCACCTGGGTCGATGGGTGAGTGACCAGGAATCTAAAGAGGGCCAGGCTACCAGGAGCTTGCCTTTGAACTATACTGACCTCAGTTTCCAACTCAGGAGTTCTTTCTCAGCTGGAACCAACAAGGAGCTAAGGCCACCATGCATTGTCCAAATATGCATGTAAAAGCTTTTGTGACTGCCAAAGAAGGCCTACAAAAAGGCTATAGAAATGCATGAATGTCTTCCAGCGGGCAACGTCCTAAGCTGATCTTATTTCTCTGCTTGTACTTTTTTATTGTTGGGGAGGGCTGGTAAATGGTTGAAACTAGGAGGCGGGAGTGAGCAAGTATGGCCTAAGATGGTAGACACTCCCTAGTCTAACTCCTCTCCAAAACCAGCTCTTACAAGGTAGTGCTCAAGCCACTATTGTGTGTGGTCTCATTGAAAACAGAAGAGCCAATGAGGAACCCTAGGCACAAATTTGCAAAAACAAAACAAACAAAAAAAATCACTGAGGCATCTAAATGCTTGTTCCCAATTTGCCATCAACCTGCTCTTAAAGCACAGGATTTAAGCAATGTATGGCAACAAATAAAAGCTGAATTTAAAAATTATTTTTATTTAGTTTTCAATTTAACAGACACTTTTAGGGTGCTTACTTTATGCCAGACACTGTTTTAAGTAATCCCTTACAGTGGAATAACTAGCATTTTAACAGTTTGAAAAGGACTTTCATATATGCTACTTTATTTGACAGTTATAATAAATGTGCAAGGTAGGTTTTTATGCTTAAAGTCTTATCTTTTTTTTTTTTTTTTTTTTGAAATGGAGTCTCGCTTTGTCAGCCAGGCTGCAGTGTAGTGGCACAATCTCAGCTCACTGCAACCTCCGCTTCCCAAGTTCAAGTGATTCTCCTGCCTCAGCCTCCTAAGTAGCTGGGATTACAGGCTTGTGCCACCAGGCCTGGCTCATTTTGTGTTTTTAGTAGAGAGGGATTTTTGTCATGTTGGCTAGGCTGGTCTTGAACTGACCTCAACTGATCCTCTCACCTCGGCCTCCCAAAGTGCTAGAATTACAGGTGTGAGCCACCATGCCCAGTCTAAAGTCTTATCTTACAGATTTTAAAAATGATTTGTAAGAAGAAATTAAAGTTATCCATTCAAGACCATTCATCTTGTGATAGAGGTAGAACTTATAGGTGTTCCGATTTCAAAGTCTGTGCTCCTTCTACTGCACAAATACAAGAAAAGAAGAGAATTAGCACAGTTCCTGTCTTCAAACTGGTTATAACAAAGCAGGAAGAAGACTCAAGCATGTAATGTTGACAGTATTTTCATCCAGCGCAACAGGTGGGCAGACCATACAAGGAGAAGATATAGAAGCAAGAAATAAAAGGAGAATTTCCAAAAAGAGGGGGCAGGGTGAATTCCTTAAGGCTCTGTTTTTTAATGCAAGTGACAGAAATGCAACTAAAACCAGCATTTGGGAACTGACTCAAATTGGCTTCGGGCAATGCAGAATCCAATGAATTGAGTAACATCTTCAGGATTTAGCTCTCTTGCAACTTCTTTGCTTTACTCTTTGTCAGCTTCATTCTCAGAAAGGCATCTCCATGTGGTGGCCCAGAAACTCCATGCTTACATTCTGCAGTTTTAGAAATTGCAACAGGAAGAGTCTCTTTCCAGACAACTCTAGCAAAAGGACCTGCAATTGCACCCCATTGTGCTGGCTGGTCACGTGTTCTCCTCTGAGCCAATCAGTATGGCCAGGGGGCCCTGGACTGCTCTGATTGGCTAGCTCTGATTATGTGTTCACTCACTAAGCGAAGTGATGAGGTCAGTCCACCAAAATCACATGACCTGAGGGCATGGGGATGGTTCCTCAAGCAAAAAGTGGAGTAGTGTAACCTAACAGGGATGGACATGATGGACAGGTGCAGGCAAAAACAACTACAGGGGTTGAGATGGGCACAGGCACTTAGTGAGGTGTTTTAGGTGTAATGGGGACACAGTGGGTGGTGGTGAAGAAACACCAGGACTGAAGACACAGAGTCGTTGGTCTAATTCCTGCTCTTTCTGTGACTACTGATGTGACTTTGAACAAGTCGTTGGGCATCTCTGGGCCTCGGTTCCTCAAATGTAACAGGGAATAGTAATTTAAATAATAGTAATAACAAAAGCTCCCCGGGTTGCTGTGGGGATCATGATATGATCCAAATGGATGAGATCATAGACAGAAAGGCCTTTTGAAATGCTAAGCGAAAAAGATTTATAAATATCAGAGTGTATTTGAGGCAAGGGACTAGCATCGGCAGAGACATGAAACAGGAATAAGTAGGGTGTGTACAGGGAATAGTAAGCAGACTGGACTGCTTGGAAGGAAAAGCCAGGGCAACGCATGCAAAATCTAATATGCAGCAACCCTACATGCTTCAAGGCTGAAACTGGGCTGGTCTTAGTAAATCAGGGTCTTCTTCCTTTACATGGTGCTGGAAAGACGGCTCTTCGTTATGGCTATAAAGTGGTGCCTGGGAAAGGTGCCCCAGGTAATTCCAGTTAGCGAGGATTTCCCAGTGCAGAGCCAGCTTTCCCAGGGTGAGGAGGGAGGGAGGCTGGCTCTGCCCCTGGCCAATATTTGGTTTCAGGGAGGCTCTTTCCCCTGCCCACCACCAAAGAAATCACAGCAACAGGTGGGGAACGGGGAGTTGGGAAGGGCCAGGCCAAGGTCCCTAGAGGGTGGGGCAAGGGGGATGAGGAGGCTTAGGAAGTAGCAGGTGGAACTCCGCCAGTTAGGGCTCTCACGTGTGACCAGCCCTGATTAAGGAAAATCACTTTTGTTTACTAACCAGTTTCTTGGGCCCTTCCAAGTCGAGCTAAATTGCTGGGCTTATACCTACAGAGTTTTCTCCGTCCATGAGGACCTGCTGAGGGTGCTGGGCAGGGTAGGAGGAGGAATGTACTTTTCTAGGCTGTATTTTGTGAAAAGAGTACTAGCCTGGGAACCTCAAGATAGGGATTTCTCATAACAAAGGGTTTGGTAGGTGTGTTCCCCCTCTCTCTAACATCCTTAGGACAAATACAGTTTGTCCATCCTTAGGACAAATACATTTTGACAAGGACATTTTCTCAGGAAAATGGAGAGTCATGCCCATTAGGAAAATCATGAGAGGAAGCAACTGAGGAGATTCAGTTCCTAGCCTAGCTCAAAAACAAACTAGAGAGACTCCGGTCCCCAACAGTCCCCAGGCAGACGCAGATGAAATTCCAGAGAGAAATCAGCATGATGAACTTACTTGCTTGGAACACTTTACAGTTTACAGAGGACTTTCAAATACTGTATGTATTTTGAAGGATGTTTATTGCAGTCTTATTTGTAATTGTAAAAAATGAGACATGATCTAATTGTTCGATAATAGTTAAATAAATGAAAAACACCCATGTGATAAAGTATATGCAGTTATTTTAAATGATGTTGCAGATGTTTGTATTCACACACACAAGTGTGTGGAGATGTCTGTTGTTAATACTGGGTTATAAAACAGTATGTCTAGTAAAATCTCATTTTGTTTAAAATCTGTATCTTCATTTCCACATAAAATCTGGAAGATTATATACTAAAATGTGAACAGTGGTTATCCCTGGGTGATACTATAGTACATGCACCCAAAAACACCCATAAACATGTATAATATCCTAAATTTTCCAAAATTACCATATATTACTGTTGCACTAAGAAAAAGCATGGATTTTTTCCTTCACAAATAGAATTATGAGTGAACTCAAAAGAATTTCCAGTTACCGTATGGATAATGCTAGTGAGGAGATATTAACAATGAAGACCTCAGATCTACAAGGAATTTTCGGAATTTTTAGAACTTTACCTCACTTTTCAGCAATTTTTCTAGTCCTAAATCTCTGATCTATCTTTGACAGTTTTCACTTTCCTCTTAATTTGTGAATAACCCTTTTAATGATTTATTCCACTCTATTATAAGTACTGAATTACCATTTCCCTCCACAGACTGTGAGTTCCCTGCAGGCAGGGTGCCTGGCAGAAGACAGGACACCTATGCATTCTCCATAAATGTTGGTTGAATGAATGCGGGGATAGCGAGAGAAGCATAAATGAAGGATGTTTATTAGAAGTTTGTGGATGCAGATAAATCAGTGTAAAAAAAATTATAAAATGAGTGATGGAGAAGAATGGACTTTGCAGGATTTACAAAGACACAGAGGTAGAAAGAGAGGCCATCCACTGCAAGCAGAGGGAACAGTAAGGTGACCAACTGACCTGGAGTACTTAGCACTGAAGTGTTTCCTGAGGTGTTCCACTTTCTGTGCTAAAACCAGTACTGTCCTCAGCAAACCAGGATGACTGGTCTTTCTATGGCAATCAAAGGCAGAAAGTCAGAAAAGTAAATTCAGGAAACATGTCATGCAGTTTGGCTACAGTATGGCTTAGAGCAGGGAAACCATGGACGGCAAACCTAGGAAAGTTGGGCTGGGACTTATTGAAGAGGACCTTGAATATCAGAGTGAGACTTGTGTTGAATTTGATGGAAACAGAAAGATCAAAGGCACTTCAAATCTTAATGCTCAACTCTTCCAGCACATATACACATGTATTTTAATTTTTAATTTTTTTTTTTTTTTGAGACAGTCCTCTGTCACCCAGGCTGGAGTGCAGTGGTGCAGTCAAAGCTCATTGTAACCTCAAACTCCTATGTTCAAGCAATACTCTTGCCTCAGCCTCTCAAGTAGCTGGGACTATAGGCATGTACCATGACGTCCAGCTAATTTTTAAAATTTTTTGTAGAGACAGGGTCTCACTACATTTCCCAGGCTGGTCTTGAGCTCCTGGGCTCAAGTGATCCTCCTGCCTCGGCCTCCAAAGTGCTAGGATTACAGGCATAACAGCACATCTATATATTTATCACCCTCTCTCTCCCTCTCTCGTGTCTCTTTCTCTCTCCATTATCTCCCTTCAAAGGCATCCTTACACATTTGGCTCTTATCCCTTGACGTGGTTTCTTCCTCTTATAAAGCACACCTTGGGTTTTCAAATGCAATAATCAAATCCAAGCGAGAACTGCCTTGTTAGAGGAAAGGCTGTTTTCTACCGATGGGGACAGACTCTGCTGAGCCCTCCATCTTCACACCCAGCCCCACGGTGACCAGAGACATGTACGAGTGATGACTGGCTGAGATTCAAGACACGGTCGGCGGTGTCTGGGGAACAGAGCAGAGGTGGGGGCTCCTAGGGAGCGAGAGCTAGTGACCCTGGCCTCATTAGCAGCATGCTGCTGAACAGGAAGCCACAGGCCACGCCTGGAATATCAGAGGAGCGGCTCAGGGTGTTACAGCGTCAGGGTCTACACAGAAGGCCATTGCCATCCGCATCCTGGTCTGTCTGTCTGTGCACTATAAAAACTGACAAAAAGGGCCTCACCGCTGAGTTTCAGACTGAATGTTTAATGCAATTAATGCATATTTCATAGCACAATAACTGCCAGCGCTTTGCTCTGCCATCCTCCCTGGCGAGTTATTTACACAGCCATTTTGAGCCCAGTCACAGAGGAAGTTGACAAATGAGTGTCTGTGCAACATGTCTGGTTTTTTCCCATGCAGATCAGGGCCTCACAACTTCAGAAAGTCCCTGAGCAGCATCTCAAACCTGCCCTACTCAGCATACACCCCATATACTCACCTTGGAAGATATATTCAGTCCAAAATCTCTTGCCTTACATACTTCCCTCCTTCCCCCTCCCGAGCCCCAAAAAGAGTATAAAAGAGGGGATTTAGGCTAATATTATCAGGTCCTAACATGGATCTTAGTGATTTTCTCATTGCAAAATTCTTAAAAATGAAGAGAGTGAGCCGTCCCTTGGTCAGTGACTTCATTTATTCATTGATCAGTTCTGACAGTCCTTGTGCAAGGCAGTTCTGCCCCTAGGATGGTCTGACATAAATCAGGGGCCCCTCAGCTCACCTGCTCATCATGGGTGATGGATTTGGCAGGTTTTCAGGTTCCCGTGAAACAGATCTCTGGACCAGGAGAGCCAGGCTGTGACTCAGAAGGCAGTGTTCAGCACTAGAGGGATATCGACTGATTCACATCTCGTGCTGTTTTTTACTTAACAGGCACAAATCCAGCCCTTTGAGTCTATGTTGTAACCTCTGATTCAACATCAAGAAGCTTCAGGTGTACTTCTCTTTGTGCAATAGTCGTATTCCTGAAAAGTTGTAGATAACATGATTTCTTTGGGTAAACATGATCCCCTGTTTCCAGCGACTCTCATCATTATTTAGAGATGTTCTGGATCATTCTTTCTTTAACATGTGAAATTTTTCTGCCTCCCTCTTTCCACTCCAGTCTCTTTGACAAATATTTAATAAAAGAAACAAATTTAGAGAACTCTTAAAAAAATTAAAGAAAATCATTCTATAATGTGTAATTATTCACCTTTAAATATACCTGTTTTGTCACTACGAAGTCTTACATGCCGAGTTTTCCTAAATGGAGGCACATCTACAACTAAGCACTCTAGCAAATCAAAACAGCTGGCTGTGTTATTTTTTAATGAATGTACAAAGCTGAATTCATAAAGTTGATTTGATGAGAATTCCTTGAAGTACAGTCCTATGTAGCAAGCTCTCTTTAACATGCTGCTTTTGGGTTTTAAGTCTTGCCATGGGAAAAAGCAGTAGGATAATAGAAAAGCTAAGGCCTTGGATTCAAGCCTGAATTGGACATGGAAGAAAATGATACTTAGCATTCCTGGCCAATGGGAAGATTTAATCTGAGAAGGAACATGATGGGGTCTGGAACTCTGGTGGGCTGTGATGACATGAGGACCATAGTGGTTATGGCTATCTGTCTAGTCTGAAGTCTTACAGGCCTGGGTTTGAATGCCAGCTTCACCTCCTATCAGTAACCTTGAGTTACTTGTCTTCTCTAAGCCTTGCTTGTACTATACAGTGGGTGCAACTTGGAACCTACTGATAATGCCATGGCATGCATGAAATAATGCACATACACCACTTAGCACGAAGCCTGACTGTCACAAGCATTCAATAAATATCCGTTTAAACAAGGTAGAACTGCGGTTTGGTGTGTTTTTAATCATCCTGGATTCTGTGAATATGGCAGGACATAGGGCATTATCTCCATTTTGCAAAAGGATTTTGAAACCCAGAAGTTCAAGGTCTTGCCAGATCACATTGCCAATGAGTGCTAGGAGAGCAAAGATTGCAGCACTTTACCTGGCTCATTTTATACTGGAAGACACTTTTTAAAATGAAAGTTCTCACTTCCATCCCCTGGTATTCAGTTATCTGTCTTGAACTGACCAGGGCTAGAGAGGGAACGACCCACCTTCCAACTCCCTAGACCTCAGGCCACTGAGACCCATTCTCCAACATGGAAGGAAAGTTCAAATAGCAATAGCTTTCAACGACTGAGCACTTACTTTCTGCCAGGAATTGTGCCCATGTTTTACCCACATTAGAGCCACCCTTTGCAGATTTACAAATGACAGAATGGGCTCACAGAATTAGGGTGACTTGCTGAGGAGGAACAGCCAGGAAGTTTTCACATCATGACAGAAATCAGTTAGTTTAGTCAGTGTGACTCCCAAGTAAAGGTTAAATCACTTCACTATGTGGTGATTCAAGTTCAGGCTTAAAGTTTCCTCAAGCAGAAGTTATCAAACCTGACGATCAGAATTGCCCAAGACACTTATAAAATAATGCAGATTTCCAGGTAGCACCCTTAGGAACTCTGACTCAGTGTGTCTGGGCCTATATAAGAATCTATATGGTATTTTGAATATCCCCAGCTGAGGCTTATTATCAGCCAGGTGTGGGAAGTTTGCTTTCGGGCACATGCCTAGCTGCCCTCTGGGGAGCTTCTGACCTTACAGATGGGCTAACTCACGACAGTTCCTAACTGTTCTATTAGATCGTTTTTATTGCCAGTTCCTTCCTCAGCTTCAGGCTCAGAGTTTCAGTCCAGACATCAAGCATTTATGGAGTGCCTACTGTGAGCAGGACCCTCAATGACGCCTTGGGCTTAAGAAGCCAATAATTCATGGTTCTTGGGGCAGCTGTGTGCTTAACCCAGGGGCTAGTGTGTCTACAAGCTTCTGAACACATGTTTCCTTGTAAAGATTTTAAGTTATTTTGTTAAATAATATGCGATCTAGTGTTTCAGAAACAAAGGGCCAGTGTCCTTTTGTCTGTGTCTTCACAATTAATAACACCAAATTAATAACACCTAATACCAAGTTCCATGCCCAGCAAAAAATGGCTGATAGCCCTGTGCTGGTTTAAACGAAACAAGAAACTCCTTCAGAGGGAATTAAACATCCCTAGTTAGGGATCTCTGGTCTGGCCAAAATATGTTTTTTTTTTCCTTTTTTTTTTTTTTTTGAGACAGAGTCTCACTCTGTTGCCCAGGCTGGAGTACAGTGGCGTAATCTTGGCTCACTGCAACCTCTGCCTCCCAGGTTCAAGTGATTCTCCTGCCTCAGCCTCCTGAGTAGCTGGGATTACAGGTGCCCACCACCACGCCCAGTTATTATTATTATTATTTTTTTTTTGTATTTTTAGTAGAGACAAGGTTTCACCATCTTGGCCAGGCTGGTCTCTTAACTCCTGATCTCCTGATCCACCCACCTCAGCCTCCCAAAGTGCTGGGATTACAGGCATGAGCCACCGCAACGAGCCTGGCCAAAAGATCTTACAGAGTTAATTTCTGCTTCTCAATATACAACAACCCAGCTTTCTTCTCCCTAATTACATCTCCCCCCCCACATACAGTGCCCAGTGAATCTGAACAGAGTCTGGAAAGAAATTGCGTGCATTCAGTGATTCTGAACTCTGGCTTTACATTAATGCCACCTGGGGAGTTCCTAAAGTCTACTTATACCTAGGGTCTGGGCACAAGTTTTTTTAATTTTCCTTTTATTCTTCTTCTTAAGATCCCCAGATGATGCTAATATGTAGCCAGTTGAGAAGCTGAAGAGAACTGGGCTGGTAATTGGCAGATCTGGGTTCAACTCTAGCCTATCTGGCCATTTATAAATGGCTCTCCCAAGCTGAACTCTCTTCCACACGTGTAAAATGAGGGTACTAGACTAGACCTCTTGTGGACTAGATCTTTTCAGCTGTCACATTCTAAGTTTTGATAGTCTGGGACCAGTTCAGGTGAGGAGTGAGAGTTGGATAGGGAACAACAAGAGACCTTGTTCCTTTAAAAGGGCCAGATGCTCTTAGAGAGGGAGAAAGCAAGAGAGAAAGAACATGAACTAGATGCTAATTGGAAAGGATAAGGGGCATGTCGAGTTGTCAGTTTCGTTCTCTGGGACCTGGTCTGTAAGTGCTGGAACTGCATCATATGGATCACAGGAAGGATCCTGGGCATGCCAATTTCTGTCCTCCCTCCTATCTATCTGTCTGTCGGCATGCTGCTCCTCAGCAGAGGGCCTGTTTGTTTTCTTAAGATGATTAAGTCCTTCTAAGTCTCCCTCAGCAGAGCCTATGATTGAAAGTGACAATTGGAGCCTCCTGTATTTAAAAGCTGCCACTGTGTATTAGCAGAAGAATCAATTTAGGTTGGGGGACATTTTATTGATGCATTTTAAAACTTGATCACAGAGAGGTGGGCAGGTGTACAAGGAGGTAGGATGGGGTATACAGAAAAGAAGTCTGGTTGGAGAAGAAGGGGCATGCCCCCATTTTTAGTTTCACTTTTAAAGGTAGCTCCACATTGTCAAATTTGTTGCCCTCATTCAAAAGTGCAAAGTGAAATGGAAGGCTGGGCAATGAAGAGGTAACTTGGTGCAGTGTGAACAGCTGACTGAGTGTACCTGAAGCCAATGGGGCCAGGAAATATAGAGTCATCTGTCCATTGCTGAATTAGAGTTCAACTCCCAACTCAACTATAAAGCAAAACATTCTCAGAAGGCATTCTCTCCTCCCGTCTGACATGAGGACTTCTCCTCCCACGTATGCAGTTTCTTTCTTTTTTTCTCCATTCCTCAGACAAAGCTTGCTGTGAGACATTTGTAGAGCACCTCCTATATGACAGATACTCTCCTAAGCACTGGAACACAAAGATGCATGACTAGGAGCCTTTAAAGGACCCCAAGGGCTCTACTAGCTGGGAGACAGAATGATAAGCCACAGTTAGAGTAGCATGTGACAGGTGTGAAGAGGAGGGGCCTTGGTGCTTTGGGGACACAGAGCTTGCCAGCTGAGAGAGTAAAGAGAGATACCAAAGCTGATTTTTGACATTAGCAAGAAGAAATTTGTTACAGCAAGAGAGAATAACATGTGCAAAGGTATGGAAACCCAGACATGCATGTTCTTCTCAGGGAACTGCATGTGTTTCAATATAGCTGGAGTAAGAGTTCCAGAGGAAGGGAAGTGGAAGGCAAGCTAGAGGGAAATGTAGACGTCAGATCACAAAGGATGTAATAGGTTTAGCTGAATTAGAACTTTATCTGAAAGGTAAAGGAAATCAGTGAAAGGCCTTAGAGAAGAATATGATATTAGATGTATACTTTTTTAAAAAAATTCTTTTAGATGGAGTCTCGCTCTGTCTCCCAGGCTGGAGTACAGTGGTGCCATCTCAGCTCACTATGACCTCCGCCTCCCTGGTTCAAGCGATTCTCCTGCCTCAGCCTCCCAAGTAGCTGGGATTACAGGTGCCCACCACCATGCTTAGCTAATTTTTGTATTTTTAGTAGAGACAGGGTTTCACCATGTTGGTCAGACTGGTGTCTAACTCCTGACCTCAGGTGATCTGCCTGCCTTGGCCTCCCAAAGTGCTGAGATTACAGGTGTGACCCACCGTGCCCGGCCTAGACATATAATTTAGAAAGACCACTCTAAGAGCAGTATACAGGATACCTTAGAAAGGGATAAGACCAACAAAAATAAGCAATGGGGCTGGGACAGCTGGCTAGCCGTGTGCAAAAGAATGACACTGGACCCCTACCTTTTGCCATATACATGCCAAAATTAACTCAAGTTGGATTAAAGGTTTAAATGTAAGACCTCAAACTATAAGAATCCTAGAAGAAAACCTAGGAGACACCATTCTGGACACAAAGATGAATGACTAGTAGCCTCCTGAGGACTCCAAGGGCTCTACTAGCTAGGAGACAGAATGATAACCAACGATTAGAGCAGCATGTGACAGGTGCTAAGAGAAAGTCTTTGCATTGGCCTTGGGAAAGAATTTATGACTAAGTTCTCAAAAGCAATTGCAACAAAACCAAATATTCCAAGTCGGACCTAAAGAGCTTAAAGATTTTAAGAGCTTCTGCTCAGCCAAAGAAAGTAACTATCAACAGAGTAGACAGACAACCTGCAGAATGGGAGAAAATATTTGCAAATGATGCATCCAACAAAGGTCTAACACCCAGAATCTATAAGGAACTTAAACAATTCAGCAAGCAAAAAACAGATAACCCCATTAAAAATATGGGCAAAGGACATGAACAGACACTTCTCAAAAGAAGACATACAAGTGGCTAATAAACATCAAAAGATGCCTCACATCACAAATCATCAGAGAAATGAAAGTCAGAACCACAATGAGATACCATCTTATACCAGTCTGAATAGCTACTATTAAAAAGTAAAAAATAAATAAATAAAATAACAGACTCTGGCAAGTCTTCAGAGAAAAGGGAATGCTTATGCACTGTTGGTATGAATGTAAATTAGTTCAGTCCCTGGGGAAAACAGTTTGGAGAAGTAAAATATAGCTACCATTCAACCCAGCAATCCCAGTACTGGGTATATATCCAAAAGAAAATTAATTGTTCTACCAAAAAGACACATGCATTTGTATGTTCATCACAGCACTATTTACAATAGCAAAGTCATGGATCAACCTAGATGCCATTCATCAGTGGTGGATTGGATAAGAAAATGTTGTGTATATATACACAGTGGAATATTACATAGCCATAAAAAGAATAAAATCATGTCCTTTGCATCAACATGGATGGAGTCATTATCCTAAGGCCATTATCCTAAGCAAACTAACATAGGAACAGAACACCAAACACTACATGTTCTCACTTAAAAGTGGGAGTTAAACATTGGGTACTTATAACCAAACATAAAGAAGGTACAAGCCAGGCAGAGTGGCTCACGCCTGTAATCCCAGGACTTTGGGAGGCTGAGGTGGGTGGACCACCTGAGATCAGGAGTTCGAGACCAGTCTGGCCGACATAGCAAAACCCTGTCTCCCCTAAAAATACAAAAATTAGCCAGGTGTAGTGGCATGTACCTGTAGTCCCAGCTACTTGAGAGACTGAGGTAAGAGAATCACTTGACCCTAGGAAGCTAAGGTTGCAGTGAGCTGAGATCATGCCACTGCACTCCAGTCTGGGCAACAGAGCAAGACTGTGTATCAAAGGAAAAAAAATAAAAAAGATGGTACAATAGACACTGGGGGATGCCAGAAGGGGTAGGGAGAGAAAGGGTCAAGGGCTGAAAAACTATTGGGTACTGTGCTCACTATTTAGGAGAGTAGGAGATGGAATCACTCATATCTCAAACCTCAGCATCATGCAATATACCCATGTATCAAACCTATGCATGTACTCCCTGAACCAAAAAGACAAGTTGAAATTACTAAAATGAAAGAATAACTATTCTTTAAAAGAAAGGTATAAGATTGAAGAAAGGGAAAAAACAAACCCAATTCACACGAAATGGTAGATGCTATTCTAATGGAGCTATAGGCTTAAGAGGAGAAGGTTTTCCAGGACATTCTGAAACCATATAACACAGGCAGATAATTTCCCTTAGAACTAAAAATTATTTCTCTCTCTTTGAGGCTCTATAGCTGGTCATGGGATAGGCGCTCTGGCCTCAGAATTTCTATAGATAGTGCTTGTAAGAGTTCCTGACCTTGATCGGAGAACACTTATTTCATGCTCTGGGATCACACCCATCAGGGGTATGTCTTCAAGTTATGGAGTCAAACCATCGTCACTTCCAACTGCTAATGTCCACTGCAGTATCTCTAATCTGAGCTCTGCATGTCTGTCTTGTTCCTATCTGGCTGACAAATTCACCTCTTTTTTCTCTTCAGCCCTGATTAGGTTTACCAACATTAAAAATCTAGGCAGTATCTTGGAGAAGCAATTGAATCCACTGTCTTTTAGAATATCTGATTGTGTGTAATCCAGAGACTACTTAACTACTCCAGACTTATTCCAGCTTATCTCCTGACAGTTGGGAAGTAGAAGCAATTGTTTCCATTGGGAATAATAGTGTGGGACATCTCACTGAGCTGCTGTGTTTATGGATCTATATGAATCCCAGTTGCTGTCCACCCTGCTCAGAGGCTCTAAATCAGAGTCACATGGAAACTTTGGTCTTTGTAGCTTCAGGTCCATGACATATTCTTAACGTGGAACCTCAAAAGCCCTCCCATGTAGAACTCTATCTCTTCTCCCAGAGTTTGGGGTAGGAAAGATAGTGAAGATGGGACAGATTTTGATCATTTTTCTTATACGGTACAACTGGAGGCACTTAAAGTTTGATGGCATTTGGGTGGAGGGAGATGTTTCTCAGGTCTCTGGCCTGATGACACCATGGATGGAAATGCCAACAACTGAGATTGGAAATGGTGAAGAAAATGTTTGGGGATGAGATGATAAGTTTAGTATTGGATATGCTGAATGGTCCATCCAGGTAAAAACATCTAGCCCACTGTTGGTTATGCAAGTGTGAAGCTCAGGGGAAAGCTTTCGACTGGAAATAATTATTGAAAAATTATTAGTTTATATGTGGGAGTTGAAACACTCAGTAAGAGTGGATAAGGCTAGATGATAAAGTGTAGAGTAAAACTCTAGAATGCTGAATTTTATGAGTGAGTAGAAGAGGTCCCCACAGAGAAGATAAAGGGGTAATAAGAGAGATAGCAGGAAGGCCAAAGGTGCATGGAATCACAGAGGCTAAGAAAATCTAACATCTGAAGTAGAATGGCATTTTCACTGTCTCACTTTCAGCAAACAGGTCTTGTGTGGTAAAGATTTGAACTTGGAAATTAAGATTTTCCAATGACTTTGTCAAGAGAAGTTTCAGTAGAGTAGTGAAGGCTGGAATCAGATTGAAATGTGTTTGAGAATGTGAAATACAGAAATGGAGGCCCAGAGTATGGACAAGTCTTTCAAGAGTGGATGAGAAAGGGAGAAAAGAGATCAGGCTGTGGCCAAATATGGGTGTGGAGAAGAGTTTCAGTTTGCTTCATTTACAGGAGAGGATATGTTGAGTATGTTCCCAGGCTGAAAGGAAGGCTCGCCAGGTGGGCAAGAGGTTGAACACGACCAGTGGAACAAGGTTTTGGAGATGTGGGAGACAGTGCAGTTTAGGGCATCCTGGAAGCTTTGAGGAAGAGAAGGAACACCCTATCCTTGGATAGTAAAAGTAAGAATGAATGTGGCTAAAGTGACCTGTGTGGGTAGGGTTGGGGTGGAGAGCCAAGGACCATCACTCTTGCTAGCCTCAATTTTCTTTTTTTATTAGCTTTATTTTTAATAGACAAGCAATAATCACATATATATTATAGGGCACAGGTGATGTTTCAATACTTACATACACTGTGAAATAATCAAATCAGGTTAATTAGTATATCTATCACCTTGAATAGTTATCATTTCTTTGTTTTTGTTTTGTTGTTATTGTTGTTGTTGTTGTTTAAAACAGATTTTCTCTCTGTTGCCCAGGCTAGAGTGCAGTGGCATGATCTCTGCTCACTGCAACCTCCACCTCCCAGGTTCAATTGATTCTTCTGCCTTAGTCTCCCGAGTAGCTGGGATTACAGGCATGCGCCACCATGCCCAGCTAATTTTTGTATTTTTAGTAGAGATGGCATTTTGCCACGTTGACCAGGCTGGTCTCATACTCCTGATCTCAAGTGATCTGCTTGCCTCGTATCATTTCTTTGTGAGGGGAAGGTTCAAAATCCTCTTTTGTAGTTTGTTTGAAATATTCAATGCATTGTTCTTACCTGTAGCCAACATACTGTGAAATAAATCACTAAAACTCCTCCTGTGTAACTGAAACTTTGTACCCACTGACCAACATCTCCCCTTTCCCCTCCACTCCCCGACACCAGCCCCTAGTAAACACTATTTGACTCTCTGCTTCTATGAGTTTGACTTTTAAAATTTCCACATATATGTGAGATCGTGTGGTATTTGTCTCTTTGTGCCTGGCTTAGTTCACTTAATATAATGGCCTCTGGGTTAATCCATGTTATTGCAAATAACAGAATTTCTTGTTTTTAAGGGTGAATACTATTCCGTTGTATATGTATACTACAATAACCTAGATGTCCATTAATGGATGGCTGAATAAAACTTCACTGATGAATAAAAAATTCTGGTTGGAACTGAGTGCTGTGGAGGGCTTGGGTGTTCTCCCTTCTTTTCTGTGCTTTCCAGTCAAAGCCACATGAATGACTCCTTTCTGATCACAAAGCAAGTGCCACCCATTGTCCTGACTGAAGCTCAGAATGGAACCCTTCACCAAACCCCTGAGAGGGAATAAAACAGAAGATTTGAAGCCACAAGACTGTTGAGGAAATCTAATTGAGCTAGTGACTTGCCCAAGATCACAGAGGAAATGAGTAGAAGTGCTGGAACTGGAGGCTGCCTAGCCCTGCCACATCCTCAGCCAATCCCCAAATGGAGAAAGGAAGGATATTCAAGGTTCAGTGCAACCCATCCCCACCACTGATGAACAACAGGAAATCAGAAGAGCAGGTGCACTTCGCAGCTTCCAGGTCAATCCTTGCCTGGCAGGTGCAGCCCAGGTGCAGATGTTTGCAAACACAGCCAGGCCCCTATCCTGGCCTGGGGGAGGGTGGCAGCCACTCTATTGTTATGCTTAGCACTTCTTGCAAGAGGAATCTTTGCTGTCTATTCCTGAGAGCAAGGAGCCTTTGATTCTGGAGGAGTGATGCATTTCCTGACTTTGATCTATCACAAATCAGATCTTTGCACACTCTCAAGAGAACACTTTTCATTTTAAAGGCTCTGAGCTGGCTGTCTCTGTCGCTCACCTGTGGAGCTGCTCTTCCCCCTAGTGCTCATTCTTCCAGCAAAACAGCCCCCTAGGCAGCCTGCCTGGGACAGTCAATGAAAACAGGCTGCCCAAAAGGGCTCCCAAAGGAACAGCAGCCCAGATCCCACAGACTGGCACAGTCCCCTCCCTCTGGCTTGGGGCTGAGGGGAGCATCCACTGTTAAGGACAGATGAGTTGAAATAACAGAAAATGGGAAGCCTCTCTCACCTACAGGAACAGCACAGGGACCTCCTCAAAGGATTTGCACACTCTGCTCCCAAGCCTTCAATGCCCCCTGTAGGATGGAGTGGGTGCATAATGCCCGCTTCATTTTGCAGATGACAAAACTAAAACCCATAGCAAGTTTCCTGAGCAATTTGGGACTGCAGATCCAGGATAATAATACGACATTAGACTCCTTTCCCTGTACTCCACTGACCATTCCACAGGATCCCTAGGTGAGGCTGGAAGACCCCCGACAGGCATTCCAGGGGAGGGCAAGACTGGGCTGAGAAAAGTCTGAACCTTATAG
This sequence comes from Macaca mulatta, assembly GCF_049350105.2. Taxonomy (NCBI): domain Eukaryota; kingdom Metazoa; phylum Chordata; class Mammalia; order Primates; family Cercopithecidae; genus Macaca; species Macaca mulatta. The sequence goes on along the minus strand of NC_133406.1, from coordinate 71,361,332 downwards.
GGTTTCAGACTCCATGGCAACACAGTACTGCACTTGGGAGTTAGAAGAATTGAATTCTGGTCTTGGCTCTCCCGTGTATCAGCAGTCGGAATCTTGAACAAATTACACAAACTTTCTGAACTGCTTCTGTAATCAAACCTGTCTGCTTGTATCATAGGATAAATCAAATAAGATGAATGATGGGCAAACCCCATTTTATTGCTCTCTGCTTTATTGCGTTTTACGGACATTGTGTTTTTTACAGATTGAAGATTTGTGGAAACTGCACGAAACAAGTCTATCGGTGTCATTTTTGAACACCATGTGCTCACTTTGCATCTCTGTGTAACGTTTTGGTAATTCTCACAATATTTCAAACTTTTAAATTATCAGTACATCTGTTACGGTCATCTGTGATCAGTAATCTGTGATGTTATTACTACAATTGGTTTGGGGCACCACAAACTGTGCTCATATAAGATGGTGAACTCAATCAATAAATCTGTGTGTTCTGAACACTCCACCAACTGGCCACTCCCCTTTCTCTCTCCCTTTGCGTCAGGCCTCCCTATTCCCTAAACACGGCAGTATTGACATTAGGCCAATTAATAACCCCACAATGGCCTCTAGGTGTTCAAGTGAAAGGAAGAGTAACATGTCTTTCGCTTTAAATCAAAAGATAGAACGATTAAGCTTAGTAAGGAAGGCATGTTGAAAGCCACAATAAACCAAAAGCTAGGCCTCTTGGGCCAAACAGCCAAGTTGTGAATGCAAAGGAAAAGTTATTGAAGGAAATTGAAAGTGCAACTCCAGTGAACACATGAATGATAAGAAAGCAAAACAGCCCTATTGCTGATATGAAGAAAGTTTGAGTGGTCTATGTAGAAGACCAAACAAGCCATAATGTTCCCTTAAGCCAAAGACAAATCCAGAACAAGCCTCTAGCTCTCTTCAATTCTTTGAAGGCTAGGAGAGATGAGGAAGCTGCAGAAGAAAAGTTAGAAGCCAGCAGAGGTTGGTTCATGAGGTTAAGGAAATAAGCTGTCTTAATATCACAAATGTTCATAAAGAAGCAGCAAGTGTTGACATAGAAACTGCTGCAAGTTATCCAGAAGATCTAACTAAGCTCACTGATTAAGGTAGTTACACTAAACAACAGATTTTCAATGGAGACAAAACAGCCTTCTATCAGAAGAACATGCTGTCTAGGACTTCCATAACTGTAGAGGAGAAGTCAATGCATGGCTTCAAAGCTTCAAAAGAAAGGCTGGATCTGTTGTTAGGGGCTAATGTAGCTTGTGATTTCAAGTAGAAGCCAATGCTCACTGATCATTCTGAAAATCCTAGGGTCCTTGAGAATTATGTTAAATCTTCTCTGCCTGCGTTCTAGAAATGAAACAACAAAGCCTAGATGACAGCATACCTGTTTACAGCATGGTTCACTGAATATTTTAAGCACACTATTAAGACCTACTGCTCGGGGCGGGGCGTGACGGGGAAAGGTTCTTTCAGCAGATTACTGCTCAATGACAATGCACCTGGTCACCCAAAAGCTGATGGAGATATACAAGAGGGATATTGTTTTCATGCCTGCTAACACATTCTGCAACCCATGAATTAAGGAGTCTGTCATGCACATCCTTGTGAAGAGACCACCAAACAGGCTTTGTGTGAGCAATAAAGCTTTTTAATCACCTGGGTGCAGGTGGGCTGAGTCCGAAAAGAGAGTCAGCGAAGGGACATGGGGTGGGGCCGTTTTATAGGATTTGGGTAGGTAAAGGAAAATTAGTCAAAGGGGGTTGTTCTCTGGTGGGCAGGGGTGGGGGGGTCGCAAGGTGCTCAGTCAGGGAGCTTTTGAGCCAGAATGAGCCAGGAAGAGGGATTTCACAAGGTAATGTCATCAGTTAAGGCAGGAACAGTTAAGGCCATTTTCACTTCCTTTGTGGTGGAATGGGCCTGTGAGGCTGGAAGGAGATACTTTCCTTGGTCTAAGAACCATTTGCCTTGTGTAGGAAGAGATTGATAGGTGGAAGTTTCAGCAGGGGAGTAGGTGGGAGTGACCAATGTGAAGGAGAAAAACTGACCATGAGGGACAGAAGTTGGAACTCTAGCTGCTTTTTTAGCTAACTTATCAGCATAAGCATTGTTCTGAGCGATGGGATCTGAAGCCTTTTGATGGTCCTTGCAGTGAATGACTCTAGCTTCCTTTAGAAGTAAAGCGGCTTTGAGAAGCATTTTTCTTAAAGAGGCATTAATGATGGAGGACCTTTGCATAGTGAGGAAACCTCTTTCAGCCTAGGTAACAGCATGGTGGTGCAGAATATGGAAGGCATATTTAGAGTCAGTATAAATATTGACGCGTAGTCATTTTGCAAGAGTGAGGGCCTGAGTTAAGGCAACTAGTTCAGCTTGCTGAGAGGTAGTGGAGAGTGGCAGAGTGGTAGCCTCAATGACAGATGTGGAAGATACTATTGCATAGCCTGCCTTTGCTGGTGAGTGGCGATTAGGCCTGGGGGAACTGCCATCAATAAACTAAATGTGATCAGTGTGAGGAACAGGGAAGAAGGAAATATGGGGAAATGGGGTGAATGTCAGGTGGATCAGAAAGGTGCAGTCATGAGGGTCAGGTGTGGTATCTGGAGTAATGTGAGAGGCCAGATTGAAGTCTGGGCCAGGAACAATGGTAATTGTGGGAGACTCAACAAAGACTGAGTATAGTTGAAGGAGCCGGGGAGCAGAAAGTATATGCGTTAGGTGGGAGGAAGAAAATAGATTTTGGAAGTTATGAAAACTGTAGAGAGTGAGTTTAGCATAGTTTGTGATTTTGAGGGCCTCTAAAAGTATTAGGGCGGTGGCGGCTGCCACATGCAGACATGAGGGCTAGTAGGCTAAAACAGTAAGGTCAAGTTGTTTGGATAAAAAGGCTACAGGGCACGGTCCTGGATCTTGTGTAAGAATTCAAACCGCACTAACCATGCCTGGGAAGGAAAGGAGTTGTTGTTTTGTAGAGGGATTGGGGTTTGGGAGGTTAGCCAGACACAATCAGCAGGGAGAGCATGTGTGTTTTTATGAGAATTAAGCCGAGATAGGTAACAGAGGAGGAAGAAATTTGGGCTTGACTGAAGTAATGGGGGCTGTCTGTGAAGCTTTGCAGCAGTACAGCCCAGGTAATTTGCTGAGCCTAATGGGTGTCAGGGTCAGTCCAGGTGAAAGCGAAGAGAGACTGGGATGAAGGGTGCAAAGGAATAGTAAAGAAAGTATGTTTGAGATCCAGAACAGAATAATGGGTTGTGGAGGGAGGTATTGAGGATAGGAGAGTATATGGGTTTGGCACCATGGGGTGGATAGGCAAAACAATTTGGTTGATAAGGCACAGGTCTTCTCTCACCTGTAAGCCTTGTCTGGTTTTAGGACAGGTAAAATGGGGGAATTGTAAGGGGAATTTACCGGCTTTAAAAGGCCATGCTCTAACAGGTAAGTGATAACCGGCTTTAATCCTTTTAAAGCATGCTGCAGGATGGGATATTGGCATTGAGCAGAGTAAGGGTGATTAAGTTTTAATGAGATGGTAAGGGTGCATGATTGGTCACCAAGGAGGGAGTAGAGGTATCCTATACTTGTGGGTTAAGGTGGGGAGATATAAGGGGAGGATGCGAAGGAGGTTTGAACTGGGGGAAAAGGCAGCAATGAGGTGTGGCTGTAGCCTAGGAATAGTCAGGGAAGCAGATAATTTAGTTAAAATGTCTCAGCCTAATAAGGGAGCTGGGCAGGTGGGGATAACTAAAAAGGAGTGCATAAAAGAATGTTGTCCAAGTTGGCACCAGAGTTGGGGAGTTTTAAGAGGTTTAGAAACTTGGCCGTCAATACCACTACGGTTGTGGAGGCAAGGGAAACAGGCCTTTGAAAAGAAGGTAATGTGGAGTGGGTAGCCTCTGTATTGATTAAGAAGGGGACGGACTTACCTTCCACTGTGAGAGTTACCTAGAGCATCTGTGATGGTCCTGTAGGCTTCCGAGGCGATCGGGCAGTGTCAGTCTTCAGCTGCTAAGCTGAGAAGATCTGGGAAGGAGTCAGTCAGAGAGTTCCAGGGGCTCTGGAAGTGGCTGCCAGGTGAGTTGAACAGTCCAACTTTCGGTGGGGTCTCGCACAGATGGGGCACAGCTTAGGAGGAATCCTGGGCTGTGGACATTCCTTGGCCTAGTCGCCAGATTTCTGGCACTTGTAGTAAGCTCCTCGGGGAGGAGGTTCTGGAGGAACCTCTGGCAGCTGCGGTTCAGGCGTTTGGAGTTCTTGTGTGCTGGAGATGTGGCTGGGGTTTCTCTCACAGTGGAGGCAAGGAATTGTAACTCAGAAATACATTGCTACTTGGCTGCCTCTACTTTATTATTGTACACTTGAAGGCGAGGTTAATTAAGTCCTGTTGTGGGGTTTGAGGGCTGGAATTAATTTTTGGGGTTTTATTTAATGTTGAGATCGGATTGGGCAATAAAACGTATATGAGAATAAGACGGCCTTTTGACCTTTTAGGGTCTCGGGCTGTATAAAGCATCTCAGGGTTGCTGCTAAACAGTCCATGAACTGGGCAGGGTTTTTCATATTTGATGAAAAGGAGCCTAAACGCTAATTGATTTGGGAGAGTTCGGATAAAGGAAAAGGAGCATTAACCTTGACTATGTCTTTAGCTCTAGTCACCTTTTTAAGAGGAAATTGCTGGGCAGGTAGGGGAGGGCTAGTCGCGGAACAAAACTGTAAGCCAGACGGGGTGTGAGGAGAGGAGGTGATAAAAGGATTGTAGTGTAGGGGAGTGGAGGCTGAGGAAAAATTGGGACCTAGCTCAGCCTGGCGAGGAGGGGAGAGGTCAGATGGGTCTGTAGAAAAGGAAGATTAGAAAGACTCAGTGACGCTTGGGGTTGGGACTGAGGGGATAGGCGGGAGGGGAAGAAGGAAGATTTGGGACGAGTTGCATTGGGAAGAGGGAATAGGGAGGGGCCAATGTGTAAAAGAATGCCTGGACGTCAGGCACCTCAGACCGTTTGCCCAGTTTACAAGAATTATTTAGATCTTGTAGGATGGAAAAATCGAAAGTGCCATTTTCTGGCTTTTTGGAACTACTGTCGAGTTTGTATTGGGGTCAAGTGGCATTGTAGAAGAAAATAAGGCATTTAGGTTTGAAGTCAGGTGTGAGTTGAAGGGGTTTTAAGTTCTTGAGAACACAGGCTAAGGGAGAAGAAGGAGGAATGGAAGGTGGAAGGTTGCCCATAGTGAAGGAGGCAAGCCTAGAGAAAAGAGAGAGTAGAGACACGGAGAGAAGGGGTTGGGGGGTTCTTGCCCTCCAGAAAAGCGAGAAAGGGGTTGGGAGGTTCTTGCCCCCCCAGAAAAGCAGAGAAGGGGTAGAGACAGGGAGACAAGGGGTCAGGGGGTTCTTGCTCCCCAGAAAAGCGGTATTTGCTGCTAAGGGTGAAGGACCAAGGCAGGCATCCCTGCATGGTCAGACACCTCTGAAATGTGGGTGAATAATCAGGCAGGTGTCCCCGAGTGATTAAACACCAAGGGAAGACTGGCTTCCTGAGTCCATGACCGGCACCAGAGTTTGGGGTCCATGGATAAAACGCGTCTCCTTTGTCTCTAACAGAAGAGGAAAGGAACTGAAATTATGAGAAGGGAGAGATTGAAGTGTGGTGCCAAGATTGAAAGGAGAAAGAGGTTGAGGGATAGTGAGAGAGGTTGGAGAAGAGAGTAAAAAGAGGCCACTTACCAGATTTAGAATTGGTGAGATGTTCCTTGGGCTGGTCAGTCTGAGGACCCGAGGTCGGAGGTGGATCTTTCTCACGGAGCAAAGAGCAGGAGGACAGGGGATTGATCTCCCAAGGGAGGTCCCCCCCACCGATCGGAGTCACGACACCAAAATGTCATGCGCGTCCGTGTGAAGAGACCACCAAACAGGCTTTGTGTGAGCAATAAAGCTTAAGGGAGATGTGGTGGAGCCGTTTTATAGGATTTGGGTAGGTAAAGGAAAATTACAGTCAAAGGGGGTTGTTCTCTGGTGGGCAGCGGTGGGGGGGTCACAAGGTGCTCAGTGGGGGAGCTTTCGAGCCAGGATGAGCCAGGAAAAGGAATTTCACAAGGTAATGTCATCAGTTAAGGCAGGAACGGGCCATTTTCACTTCTTTTGTGGTGGAATGTCATCAGTTAAGGCAGGAACCTGCCATCTGGATGTGTACGTGCAGGTCACAGGGGATATGATGGCTTAGATTTAGCTCAGAGGCCTGACAGAGTCGTTTCAACTTTAAAGTCTTATTATTTAAAAGACATATTTTGTAAGGCTATAGCTGTCATAAATAGTGATTCCTCTGATGGATCTGGGCAAAGTGAATTGAAAACCTTCTGGTAAGGATTCACCATGTTAGATGCCATTAAGAACATTCGTGATTCTTGGGAAGAGGCCAAAATATCCATATCAACAGGAGTTTGGAAGAAGTAGATTCCAACGCTCATAGATGATTTTGAGAGACTCAAGACGTCAGTTGACAAAGTCAATGCAGATGTAGTAGAAATAGCAAGAGAACTAGAATTAGAAGACCCTGAAGATGGAACTGAATTGCTGCAATCTTGTGGTAAAACTTGAACAGGTGAAAAATTGCTTCCTATGGATGAGTAAAGAACGTGGTTTCTTGAGATGAAACCTACTCCTGGTGAAGATGCTATGAACATTGTTAAAATGATGAAAAAAGATTTATATTCTATAAACTTATTGTAGTCGATAAAGCAGCAACAGAGTCTGAGAGGACTGACTCCAATTTGACAGAAGTTCTACTGTGGGAAAAATGCTATCAAACAGCATCACATGCCACAGAGAAAGCTTTTGTGAAAGAGAGAGTCAATAGATGTGGTAAACGTCATTGTATTATTTTAAGAAATTGTTACAGCCACCCTAACCTTCAGCAACCACCACCCTGATCAGTCAACAGCCATCAACATCAAGGCAAGACCTTCCACCAACAAAAAGATTCCCACCTTCTGAGGGTTCAGAGGATCATTAGCAATTTTTAGCAATAAATTATTTTTAATTAAGGTATGTACATTTTTAAAAAACACAATGCCTTATTCCTATTAAGTCGTACTTAATAGACTACAGTATAGTGTAAACATAACTTTTATATGTACTGGGAAGCCAAAAACTGTGCGTGATTCCCTTTAATATGATATTCACCTTATTGTTGTGGTCTGGAACCAAACTTGCAATGTCTTTGAGGTATGCCTATATATAAAAATTCGCAAAAAATCAGGATAATTTGTACTCCCTCCCATTTTCTCTCTGCTGTAACTTCACAGAACTTCTTTTTTTCTTTTGTATTTCACCCAACACGTACAGCAACAAGATCCTTCAGGAAGCCCTGGGTTCCAGCCCCAGTTCTGTCACTTGTTGCTTCTGGGACTTGGGCAAGCCCAGCAATCAAAGTGTAACTTACAAACCTGTTTTGTTTGCCCACCTCACTGATGAAACCACGTAAGAGTGAGCCCTTTGAACCCTGGAAAACAAAGAAGAGGCTTCTCCTCCATACATCTTGCGTCTGGGCTTTTCTCTTCCCATCACTCACGAACTGGGAAACAAGGACACGTCTCACTAAGAACCAGCTCACGTGCCTCTCCCTGCAACATATGGAGATCTTCCTTTGGAGAGCCTGGTTGGCCAGGTGAACAGCTGTTGCCAGTGCCCTTATGAATAAGCGGCAATAACTCTGCTAGAGTGAGCTTAAGAAGACAGTTTAACTACTTTGCCGCAAGAACAGGCTTGTTTTGGTTTTTCCTTAGCTTGTGCCACCCCTGGATTTATTTCTCCTGCTTTTGTGTATTTGGTGATCATGCAAATTGGCATTCACTTAGAAAAATGCCCTTTGGGGGCTCCAGGTACATTGTAACTTGACAAAATATATATTGGCTGGCAAAATGTACAGAAAAACTAGTTTTTATAAAATATAATTAGATAAGTAAACATTAGTATATGTCAAATGCCTTTAAATATGTCATCATTTGTCCCAGGAATTCCATTGTTAGAGCTTTTATCCATCAGATAATATTGGAAAACTGCAAATACTGTCTGTAATTAGAATATGTCTGGGATACTTTTGCACTGAGGGGGGTGATGGACTGCTGCTGCCAGGACCATGCGATGTGGAAGTTGTGAAATTCTGGCTGGCTAAGGACTTGGGGAGATAATTGGTCATGTACTTAGCACCACCTTGTGTTTCTAGACAGATCTCAGTTTGGTCATCTGATAAATGGGAATAAAATATTTACTTCTGAGAGTTTTTGTGAGCATGGAAATGCTTCATTCAATAAGTACCTAAGAATACCCTGGACCATATTGTTTATCCTTTGAGGTCCCAGCCAGCTTCATTTTCTCTCTTAGACTGTAAGCTCTTGAGAGCAGGGACTATCTGCTGCTACCCTCACACCCCACTGCCGAGAAGGGGTTGTGGCTAATATTCCTATCTTATAAAATTGTAGCATAACATTATATATTTTACATTATTGTATATAATATTTAATAAATATATAGTTATATATTAAAAGTTTTAATATGATGGGTTTACAGTATAGTGGTTTTTTTATCTTCTTTAAATTTAACAATATAACTTGGATGTCTTACCATGATGGTACATACTAGTCTTTCTTATTCTTTGTATTTACTACACAGTATTTTATACCATGGAATAAAGTACCATGAATTAACCTTCCTTCTATTAATGGATTGTTAGATTTTCAGATTTGTCACTCTTAAAAACAACAGTGTAGTGAAACCTTGTGTACCTATACCATTGTTCACATATATATGGGTTTATTTAGCGTCAAACCTAGAAGAAAACATTTAGGGTCAAACTCATGTATTTTTTGTATTTTGATAAATATTGTTAAGTTGATCTTCAAAAGGCTGCTCCAAAATATCCTTTCACACACACGAGTAATTCTGTTTCATATAAACATATAGATCAGATTTGGATTTTATAATTCTTTTTCATCTTTGCCAACAGAGAGAAAAATTATGCCTATTGTTGTTTTAATTTTAATTTATTTTTAATAGAAATTATATTCTAATTTCTTTTTTTAATGAAGTTGAACATTTTACTGGCAATTTGTATTCATGGGTGTGTGTGTGTGTGTGTGTGTGTGTGTGTGTGTGTAAATTGTCTATGCCTGTTGTCCACCTTCCTATTGACTTTTTTTCCCTTATTGCTTATTTGAATATTTTCTACATTAAGGATCTTAACCTCTTTATCTACTTTTTGGATACTTTTGTTAGATTTTTTTTTTATTTTTACGTAGAAAAATGTGGTTTTTTGTTTGTTTTTGTTTTTTTGCTTGTTTCCACAGTTTTATTTATTAAGATGTTCCTTTATTCTTCCTGGCTTTGGCATTATGCTTTAATTGCCCTATTCTGTCATATCCTAATTAATGCATTCTATATCTGTAAAATGATAAGAATTGAATAAGATAATCTCTAAAGTATGTTCTATAAAACCCATGATTTCACATGATCCAAAACCTCATTAATTCAGACAAAATCCATGGCAGCCAGTATAAATGACTGAATACAATGTTTACCGAAGTATTCATTTTAACAAAAACATTTCATCCTTTTCATATATATAAGATCTTTCATATATAAAGCATAACTATGAATTCAGCAACAAAACATTGCTACTTACAGGTCTCATTCATTTTTTACAAAATCAGAATCACTGTTTCAAATATATTTATTCAACACCATACTAAAGATCTTAATTCTTGCTATCCTTTCATCAGCCCCACAAAGTAGTGGACCAAGGAGGCCATGCAACATGAATCTGCAGTCCAGGCTTCTTGTGACTGGGCCAGGCAGAGGCACCGATTCCACAGTAGCCAGCCCATTGGCTGTCCAGCAACCTATGTAGTTTATTAAAACAAAACAAAACAAAACAAAAAACTAATGAACAAGAGTTGGGCCAATCAGATTTCTTCTTTAGTTACCTGTTGTTTGGAAACTGATAGAATAAACCTGTTAGCAGTAGCAGCTGCAGCAGAAGGGGCATAGTAGAGAGAGCTAGACTGAGACATTAATGCTCTTTCATGTGTATGCCGCCATTTAAAAAAGTCCAGCTTCATGGGCATGAGACCAGCGGTCAAATAAGGGCCTGTGTTTACAAGGGCCCCAGGCTTGGATTTAATGCTTTCTTTTATTTTTAAACGTGGGTTTTGTTAGTGAATTCCATGTGACAATGGAACATGCTCCTGAGGCTGGAGTCTCAGCAGCCGTAGTCCTGCCTCCCGCTGCCCCCTGTTGCCCCATGTTCTCAGAGTGGCTCCCCCTCATTTCTTTCTACCTTCTGCTCCCCTGCCTCTCCCCACACCACCCAGCAATCAGTGTGCTGTGGGGAGTTGCCCTGTGTGCTGTAGGGAGCTGGGTGCAGGCCAGAGAAGGTCGGGCTGTTGTGACCTGCGGCATCTACACATGCGTGAGGTGGCTGCTGTCCCTGCCCTAGGCTGCCACATCACAGCTCATTTGGTAGGAGATTCAGTGGAACAGGTCTTTGGCCCTCCCCTGATCTATGTACCTAGTGCACCATGCGTGTAAGTTGCAATTCCGTTGGGTCCTGGGGATTGCCTGTCTGCCTTGGACTGCAGCTGTGGGCTCATGGGAAGGAGGGATGCCTGGCTTGACTTCCTCACCCCTTAGTGCAGAATGGCTTCTGTCTGGTGCCTGGCAAGAAAGGAGAACCCAGCTGTGAGTGCCAAGTCTCAGGGCCAGGCGCCTAGGCACCTGTGAGAGTCTGCACCTGCCCTGTGAGTATTTCCATGCCCGAGGAAGGATAATATTGAATAGCAAATAGGTGGAGACAGAAAGAGACAGAGAGGGATAAAGAAAGAAAATTTAATAACTTTAATGGTGGCTTTTTCTGCTTTTTGAACAAGGGACCCTTCATATTAGCAGTGGACCTAGAAAATCATCTAGGGCGTCTTGACTCTAAGTCACCAGCAGAAGTCGTTCATAGGGAAAAGAAAACAGAATAGATGTAGAGAGAGAAACTGAAATACTGCAAGAGCAAGAGGTAGCCCAGGAACCTGATGAGTTCTCAATTCCAGTCCAGGGGTGTCTTAGAATCAACACTCATCTCTTGAGGTAATGGAAGAGGGTCTCTGCATCGTGCAACCAAACAAACTTGCTTAAATGATTGAAGTAAACATTCTCTGAGAGACAGGTGCTAGAGGGGATACAGAGGTTTGTAAGTCACAGCTCTTGTCTCAATGAGATTTCAATGAGGTATAAAAACACAATAGCTAGTAATAGTAAGAACAATAACAGGTAACCCAAAGAGCACTGATGTCATGCTAAGCACTTTGCATACATTTAATCCTCACAAGAACCCAATAATCCCATGAGAAAGGAACCAGTAGTTTACAGATGGGGCAACAGAGGTTTAGACAGCGCACTAGGCAGAGCTAGGACCTGCCTTGCAGCCTATAATAAACCTCGGAGTGGTATAAAACACTAACATATTAGCGAGGTGGACAGGCTACTTCCAGCTGGGAAATTCAGGGAATGCTTCTCAGACGCTGTAACTCACCAGTTGGTGGCTACTCATGGAAGGGTTTCTGAATGAACAGGATTGAATAAGTGACTAAACGAAGGAATCAAATTGAATCGGATTGAAAGCAAAGATTTTGACAGGCAAAAATAGAGGCAGATCATTAGTAAAAGGGCTGTGATGGAAAAGACCATAGTGAGCTTGGGCATTGGGAAATAGACCAGTTTGGTTGGAGTTGAGGTTACTTAAAGGGAGCAGGAGGCTGATGAGATGGGAAATGAAGAGACCCAGGCTGACAGTTTCACTCTATTTGGTGGGGAATCTTGAGCCATAGAACATCTGTGTGCAGGTGAGATATGATTAAAGTCATGCTTTAGAAAAGTTAACTCTGGGCCGGGTGCAGTGGCTCATGCCTGTAATCCCAGCTCTTTGGGAGGCTGAGGCGAGTGGATCACTTGAGGCCAGGAGTTCAAGACCCAGAATGGCCCACATGGTGAAACCCCATCTCTACTAAAAATACAAAAAAAAAAAAAAAAAAAAAAAAGATAGCCAGGTGTGACGGCACATGCCTGTAATTCTGGCTACTCTGGAGGCTGAAGTTGGAGGATTGCTTGAACCTGGGAGGCAGAGGTTGCAGGAGATCATGCCACTGCACTCCAGCCTGGGTGACGTGGCAAGATCCTGTCTCAAAAAAAGAAAAGAAAAAGGAAAAGTTTACTCTGGTATTTCAGATTTTGCTACTTTTTTTTGCCTAGGCACACAGGCCAAGCACCTGAGAGCCATTTTTTATTATTTACCCCTTACCTTCCTCACATATCCATGAAACCATTTATTCCTTTAAAGTGTGTCTTGAGGGGAGTGAGGGTCATAAGAAGGAGTTCCGGGAAAGATCTAGAAATGTTGGGTTCTCCCTCCAACATACCTTACTTATACCAGTAAGAGATTCGGTAAGCATTTTCTTAGAAATTTCAGTCCAGTTCTAGCCACATTAATAGGAATTCAGTAGAATCTATCTTTTAGGGGTTTTCTGAATATAGCTAGTCAGAACCTTAACATGAAAATAGTGATATCTCATTCATTCAATCGCCACTATTTTAGAATTTGTGATCCTTCTAACCATCTAGAAAATTTACTTTTATTTAAGCAAATTCATGCCTCATAAACTGGCATAAATTGCAAGTTTAAATGTTTTAAGGGGATATCTACCACATTTAATAGCATAAAATAATTTCATCTAAGTCCTACATCCTTATAAACACTATTTGTGTAAGATGGCTGATGTGTCTTCTTTATGAATCCTTAATTGTTTCATTCAGGGAGGTCCTTTCGATACCAAACAGAACTCAGTTCGTGTACTTGAGTTATCGTGTGCTCTCAAAAGTCATACAACCGCATTTCTTAAACTCCTCCCCCGCCTCTGACTTCCTCCTGATTCAGACTGACCTTTACCATACATCACTGTAAAGAAATCCCCTTGGGGTTAGTTATCATGGCGAGATGCTCGTCATCTGAAAGGCGAGGTCAGTGCCTCTTTGTAAGGTCTGCTCGCACTCTGAAAAGGGCTGCTGGAGGCCTGACAAGGAGGCTCGCCCAGTCCGTTCCACCCCACTGACTTCCAGGCAAGATCGCCCCAGCACACAGCTGAGTGTGTTGCTTTTAACTTCTCTCTACCTGAGATCCTGACACCAGCCCCTGGTTTCTACAATAGGACATGGCTTGGGCTCACCCAGTTCACGCACCAGTAATTGGGTCAGTCCTACAGTTATCGACTTATTTGTAATTTCAAAAAAGGCTGCATGTCTGGCAAAGGATTCCCCATTTGCTAGGGCAGGAAAAAAAGGAGGCAGCTTAAGCTCTGGGGTCTGAAAGCTGAGATAAAATTAACCAATAGCTGAGGGACTTCAACCATATACAAACACTTTTCTTGAGATGACAATAGTTCTAGGCTGAAATAGACAACTCGAGAAGGCTGTGGAAACTTCTGCTGTCAAAATTCAAAATACAGCACACAGCCTCACTAGCCGGGCTTGTCTCTACAGGCAAAATGACCTCTAGAATCTAGCTGCAGGACTCAACGACTGGCGAATTTGCACATGACACAATCATAATGGGAAGGATTTGTTCCATTGCTCAAATAAAACCAGTTGCATTATTTCATCGCCCTACTGCATACACTGGGAGAATGGTGCTTTCTCTGTAAAACTACTTTGTCATTTTTGGGCACAGTTATGTTGTAAGATTGGTGTGTGATAAAATGAAGAGTAAATAAAGGGACAAATAAACCATAATTTATAGGCATGAGTCTCTCATTCCATTCTTTGATTAATATTATAGCTTTCGGTGTATTTGAATTACTTTTATACATGCATCTGTGTTACTATACTCCTTAAAATGAGCTACCTAGAATCTTCCACAGTGTTTTCAGTTGGTTTGGCACATAGTAGGTACAACATAAATAAATTAGGCACATGAGCAATGACTGATTTTGGTTTTTCGAATTGGGGCTTGTTTTTCTATATGGAGATCTTGGAGCTCCACTCATGGGTGAAGCATATCACTGCCTTTCCTTCTACATTCCAGACATGTGCCCGGAGGCCTTCCAATGAGGAGGGTAGAGTCTAAAATGAACTCACTGGCATTAAAATCCCCTACAGCTTCTGGACATGAAACTTGGACATTTTTTACATTCCCTAGAAATACTGGTTTACATTAAAATTTCAGTCCCTTCCCGTTCCTCCTCCCTGTCACTCCAACTAAAAGAATTATCTAAACATGTCCCTCACACATTTATTACAAAATAAACTTGCCTCCTAGAGAGAGGGTAGCTTTAGGGGCTCCTGTAGCCAAGCTAATATGCCCAAAGCTAATATTAAACCAGTAACCTCAGATCTGCAACAGAACACCTAGGGGCCACCACACCTGAGACAGCTTGTTCTCTCAGCCAAGACACACACCCGGCTGTAGGTATAAAGTGAATTTCCCATGTGAAATTTTTCCTGATGCCCTGACTCCTTTGCAACCTGACCTTAAAGGAATAAGTTAAATGCTTAATTGTGGATGTATTATCAGGTGTAAACAAGGAATGTAGATGATAGCTTGGCTGAGGTTAGATAAACGACTTCCCTTTTCCCTATCATTTTCTTTTTTTAAAACCTGATTGATCCGAAGGTATTTATTTTTGACTGCTGTTGGGAACGGTATGCACTTACAGGCACATATGCACCTCTGGCCTATTTACACATAATTATTGTTTGAGGAATAAATGCTAAGAGAGTTTCATTGTAACAAATCGAAACTTGAACATTTATGCCAGTAAGCAGTTTAAAAAAAAAAAAAAAAACCCTGAATATAAGAGAAATTCTTCCATGAAGGGAGAGTCATTAGTTTTTATTTGAATTTAAACATTGTAGCAACTTCCCTTTTGGTCACTAATAAATAATAACTTAGTTGACTTGATGATGACTATTTTCTTTCTGAGAAAATATTCTTTGGTACCTGGTAGTCATAGAGGACAGTATGTGAATAAGAAATCAATCATTGGTTCCTTGAATCTATATTTTATAACATTGAAAAGTGCTATAAAGGAAGGATTCTTGGATGGCATGAGGTACCTGGCTCCTAGGACAGCGTATCAGAAACAGGCTGGAGCAGGGTTTCAGTGATCCAAGTTTCTCATTCCAGCCCTTCCTCCCTATAAGAATATCAGCTGAGGCCAGGCATGATGGCTCACACCTGTAATCCCAGCACTTTGGGAGGCCAAAGCGGGTGGATCACTTGAGGTCAGGAGTTCAAGACCAGCCTGGGCAACACAGAGAAATGCTGTCTCAAAGTACAAAAACTAGCCAGGTGTCATGGCGGGCACCTGTAATCCCAGCTACTCAGGAGGCTGTGACAGGAGAATCGCTTGAACCCAGGAGGGAGACTCTGTCTCAAAAAAATAAATAAATAAGTAAATCAGCAGAATGAGTTAGTCTTACTAACACATGTAATACATGTTTGTCTTCAGGTGCAGAGGGCTGGAGATGCAGAGAACCCCAGTCAAGGTTAAATTCAGTGAATAAAAGCAATGGAAAGAGCAAAGTAGGGGATGAGAAAGCCTTAGCAAGCATTTCCCCCAGTTTCCTTGGTCAAACACTACTCACCATTTCCTTTTACAACTCTGAGCTAATTACCTTGGACTTGTTCACAGTCCCTCTATTTATGCAATCCAGAATAACGTTTGATTTCTTTTATTGCTCCAGAACCTGTTGCCAAAGACATTAACATTTTATCTACCTGTGCACTCGGATTTATCCTCTCAAATCTATTGCCCATGACCAAGGAAGATCTGTCTTACCTCTAGATTTCTTGTCCCTAGCCTCATTACCTTATTTGTCACTACACTGAATTGGATAATCAAATTACCTGCCTCTCTTCAACCAAGCACTTTGGAGTTTTATTGTCCTTACTGGCCACCTTTGATCCTCCTTCTGCCCCCTCAGTGCTGCTCTTCAACCCCTGCAGGGTTTCCCTTAATCTTTGGAGGAGGGCAAAAGTGCTCAACTCAGCCACCTCACCTCTTTCCCTGTGGGCCAAATGTCACCCCCTCCCCGGATCTCAGGATCGGTAACACAACCAGTTCTCCAGGCTCATATACAAGCAGGTCCCCCAAGCATTAGCAGAAGTTATCCCACATAACGAATATGATGATACAGGTTCCTAGACTGTCTCCCTCTGAGTAACCCACACCACTCATATCTGGCTCTTTAAACATTACACAAAACACAAGAAAACCAAACACTCTGGAAGGACTGTTCTTTACAGTTCGCACAAGCATTACGTCATTCATTTCTTCCCTACAGGTGGAATTTGATTGTCCCAATTCAAAATGACCTCCAGAGCCTCTATTTCCTGCACCCCTCAGCCCTCACAGTACCTCAGTATGTGGCTGAGTCATACAAACATTCCTGATACAGTATGTCCACTCTACCAAAATGCAAACTCCCCAAGGCAGGGCCATAGACAATATCTTATTCATCCATGTACCTCCCAAAATATAGCATAATGTCTAGAATTAGCAGGCTTTCAATAAATATCTGTGAAAGGAAACTGGGAGGCAAAAGAGGGAGAGAAATTAAGAAGATGACTCTAGTGGTGTAACAGCAGCAAAAAATAGCACCAATCATTTATCATGAAATTGTTTTCCCCCCAAAAGTTTGGTTTTTCAAATTCTCATTTCTTAAGTTCCTGTTATTCATTATTCACCTGTGTTTGCATATGTTCTGCCTGGAATTGAATTCTCTGACACTTTATTTCCCAAGTCTTAATTTCTGGATCTCTTGTGGTGATGTAATCGTGTTATTCATTGTTTCTTTAGTTTCTCTGGTTTCTTTTAGGAAATGCATGTCTGCTTCTAACATTTGTCCCCCATCTTTCTGAGAATTCCAAGGCAAAAAAAAATATTTAATTTTTAAAATAATTAAATAATTACATTATTTATTTTTTTAGCTACATCTACCTCTTTTTAAATAAATTACCCTTCCAATTCTTCACCATCCAACTGTCGCCTTCAAAGACCCCTATGTTCCTTACACACTTGAAATTTTCCCCATTATTCATCTTAACCTTCATTGCAATCTCTTTTCATTCACTACCTTTGCCTTCCTTATCTTTTTTTACACTCCCTGGACTTTGTTCAGTAATCTTCCCTGGCCGCCTCTGTACTCGATGTTTAATGCCTCACATATGTCTCTTTCTTACTTTTGATTACTTTTTTTTTCACTTGTTCATACACATTGTGGAGTCTCTTATTGCTAGGACTGTATGCAAGATGACCCCTGGGTTTATGTTAATTTATAGTTGAATACTTTTCATTTCCAACTGTGTTCATCATTTCTTCCCTCTCTTCAGCCCACATGGTTTCACTTGGCCCCTCTGATGCTCTTCGGAAACGCATAGTATCTTTTTGATATGGGATAGTGTGAATTCTGCTTCTAGCCTCTGCTGCATTATCTGCTCCCAAAAAAGTAATGCAAGGTAGAGAAGAAGGTACTGCTCTCTTCCCAGAAAATATATCTATAAGGAAATGATTCTTGTGAATAGTTGGAAGAACATTCTCTTACACTGTGTCATTGTCTAACCAAATACCATCCAGGCAGCAAACATTTACAAGGCAAAGCACAGAGAGAAAAAAGGTTCCTTTTTGCTGAGCTTCCTCCAGTCCCTCAGTGAAATGGAGCGCATAAGAATGCTTTCAGAGGAACGGACCCTGGACCCGGAATCAGGGCAATGGAGCACAGTCCTGGCTTGCCTACTGATCATCTGTGAAATCTCAGAAACGTCCTTTCCTTTGTCTTCAGTCTGCTCTGTCAGTCTCTGTTTGACTCTTCTGTAAAAAGGAGGGATTGGACTCTATCACTAAGGGTCCCACCTGTGATTCCAAGGGTGATCATTGTGACAATTCTCCCTCCACTGCTGTTGTAATTCAGATATAAGCAAATTTCGTCTTCATTATTCACACCTTCTCTTTTGTTCTTTTCATCCTGTTTTAGGCACCTCTTTCTACCCATCCACTTTATTTCTGCCCAGTGTTGTCACGTTTTGTAATCTTCTAACCCCTTCTCCCTCCCCAGCCTTGTGCTAGGCTGGGGGAAGATTCCTAAAATCATTTTGCCTGGTGCTGCCACAGACTGAGATGGCAGTGCAGTGTACTGGGGAAGGCAGCCAGCCTGGGTGCACATATGATTCTGTGACCTTCTTTGTGTTACGTGGCCTCTCTGTGCCCACGTTCCTCATCTGCAAATGGGGACAACATTGGTACCTAAGTCAGAAGCTTTCTGGGAGGATTAATTAATATTCATAAAGCATTACAGTAATGCCTGGCAAGAAGTTACCACCACATAAATGCTAGCCGAAGAAAAAAAAAGAAGCATGTGTATTTCAGAAGTCTCCCAAACTTAAAATAGAGACTGAATTCTAATACATCAGTTTCAAGAAACAGCAAACTGAAAGATTTAGAGGCTTAGGGAGGACTTCTGAGTTTCCTTAACATCACAATACACAGGCGGTCATCCTCTAAAATCACATATATTCATCCTGGGGGGAGCACAGATCTTAGATTTAACCCAGCTACTGTATATTATTTTATATCAAAACTTCCGTTTCCATAGAAATATTCAGTATATATATTTTTTATTTTGAGTGTAAAGAATGTTTCACAGCAGGTCCCTTGAAAGTGAGGGTTCTCCACCAGGAAAATGTGTATGATCTCCGAGACCTTTTAGTTTCTGTTACAGATACAACTTGTAGCCATGAGATGACCTAATTTTGAATTTCTCTCTGCCAGTAGAATCTGAAATGTATCTTCTCCATCAGGTAAACTTGGTCAACTCACAAAATCTAGCATGTTCTAGAATATCCTTTTCCACAAGTGAGGGGATAATGGATGAAGGAGAGGCCTTCAAATGATAAGATGTTCATGTGAGTCATGACACACCAAGGTCTTCAAAGGCAAATCACACTACTCTGCAAGGCTGAGACACTTGGACAGTTTGTCAGAGATTTTGCCCCCATTTCATGCATCGTATATTGACTTTGAGGGCTATGTAATTGTCCTGGAATTAGAACTTGTGCTCCCCATTGTTGTAATAAATCTCTTCCCCATAAATTAAAAAAAAAAAAGATGCGATCTTTTGTGAGATTTGCTTATAGTTTACTCAGTGGGTGAAAGTCATCTCTTGAAATGTTCATGTGAGTCATGACTCACATGAACATCTTATGTTGGATGTCTGAACACAGGGTAACGAACACATTAACTGTGGAATGTTTGGTGTTACTCACCTCGATTTAAGGGACAGATAGAAACATACCATAGGCTGGGAACGGTGGCTCATGCCTGTAATCCCAGTACTTTGGGAGGCCAAAACAGGTGGATCACTTCAGGCCAGGAGTTCGAGCCCAACCTGGCCAATGTGGTGAAACCCTGTCTCTACTAAAAGTACAAAAATTAACTGAGCAAAGTGGCACACGCCTGTGATCCCAGCTACTCGAGAGGCTGAGGAATGACAATCACTTGAGCCTGGGAGGCGGAGGCCGCAGTGAGCCGAGATCATACAATGGCACTCCAGCCTGGGTGACAGAATGAGACTTTTTCCCAAAAAAAAGAAACACACCAAGGTCTTCAAAGGCAAATCACACTACTCTGCAAGGCTGAGACACTTGGACAGTTTGTCAGAGATTTTGCCCCCATTTCATGCATCGTATATTGACTTTGAGGGCTATGTAATTGTCCTGGAATTAGAACTTGTGCTCCCCATTGTTGTAATAAATCTCTTCCCCATAAATTAAAAAAAAAAAAGATGCGATCTTTTGTGAGATTTGCTTATAGTTTACTCAGTGGGTGAAAGTCATCTCTTGAAATGAAGGCGACGTGAATATCAGTGTTACAACGAAAGTACCTCACCCGCTTTGTCTTTCCAGTACCTAAATATTTATGTTTGGAAACTTACAGGCTGATCATTTGGAGTAGAGCTGTTATTTAAGAAATGATAATGAGAAAAATCAGAGAGGTGACAAAAACTGGGGACACATTTTTAAGGCTCACTGTTAGTCATATTAGAAATATGACTTTTTCAGATATTAAAAATAAATCTTTAATTCCCCTCATGCCATTCTGAATCATTTCTACAAACATGTGGATAAAGGAATCACATCAAATCCTGGTGTTTTGAGACATTCCTAGAGCATGGATGTTCTTGAGATTATGCTTTTGGATTACTTGAATAGAAACAATAAATACTTTCAGTACTTAAAGCTGTAATGCTTTAGGTTGGATTTGGATTTTTGTTTCATTTTAGTAAAAGGTGGAGATTCAAAGTCGCCTCCTTAACCAGAAGGATATATTGGATGTGAATATAGTTTATTGCTTTCTGACCTACATTTCCCCTTTTTTCATCATTTGAAAAGTTACTTGACAAGTTGAACGCCTGCAGCTAAGCATTTCCAAACATCTGCCTTGAAGGAAGCACTTTGCTTCAGATTTTCACATAATGATCAAAAGTGGGTTTAACTTTCTCAGGTTAAATGGGAACAAGGGGGATGGTCTAACAGGGATAGAAATATATTTGAGAGCAACATAAAAGAGAAAAAAAATACTTGGAGCTGTCAGAAGCTTAACCCTGGAGTCAGCTTGGGCACATGAAGACAGCCTTCAGCTGAGAGATAAGTAATCTGCCATCTGGCCTCGGCTCTAGTGCAGTTTGCCCATCTGTACAATGGGGGCTGTAGGGTCTACCCACTTTGAAAGAATGCAAAATCAGTGGCCAGTGAAGACATGACCTCAAGTCCTGACCCTGCTATAAACTAGCTGTGTGACAACGGGTGGTACGCTATCCTTTGAACTTTACTTCCCTGGAAAAGAGATGTTCTAAGTCCCTATCGCCTTTACCGTTCTCTGATTCAAAATTGAAGCAGGAAAATGTGAAAATGCAGATTAGAGTTTAATACCAACCTAAGGAAACTAGAAATTAAAATAAAGAAACCCATGTTTTAAATTCAGTCCATTCTGCTATGAGCCAGAACAAGGGTTACAACCATAAGCAAAATCAGACAGGGTCCCTGTCCTTTCAGAGTTTACAGTCTAAGGGGGAGATAGATATTGATGAATTAATTATACAAACAAACATGAATTTACATCAAGATAAATTATAAATTATATTAAGATAATTTATAAATTATAAATGATAGGTTAAAGATCCTAAGAAAGAAGAGAACACAAAGAAAAATTTAAATGTCAACAAATGACTTTATAACATACTCTGAAATTAAGCTGATACAAACTTGAAAGAAACTACAGAAAATTAAGAATGCTAGTAATGTTTTTTTTTGAGACAGGATCTTTCTCTGTCACCCCAGGGTGGAGTGCAGTGGCATGATCATGGCTCACTGCAGCCTCTACCTCCCAAGAGCAAGTCATCTTCTCACCTCCACCTCTTGAGTAGCTGAGACTACAGATGCGTGCCACCACATCTGGCTAACTTTTTGTACTTTTAATAGAGATGGGATCTTGCCATGTTGCCCAGGCTGGTCTCAAACTCCTGGCTCAAGCTATCTGCCCATCTCGACCTCCCAAAGTGCTGGGATTGCAGGCATAAACCTCTGCACCCAGCCTAGAATGCTAGTGTTTTTAAATTATCTTCTATTCCAGAATTTCAGAATGTATCACATGGGCTGTATTCTATGATATATTGTAAAGTTAGCCAGCATCTTCCAGGGTGTCTCCCTGGTTCAATCTCTTTTCTGTTTATTCACTCTGCCAATACATTTTTACTGTCAAAGTGCTATGTACCAGACATCTTGCTAGGCACTAGGGATACAGCATGAATAAGACAGTTCTTGCTGAGTTAGCCTTTGCTGCATGACAAACCTTCTCAAAACTTCATGGCTCAGAAAATGATGATTTATTACATTTTCATGACCCTGAGGGTGGGCTGGCTGGTCTCCCTGCCGATTTTGCCTGGCCCAGTCGTGTGCTTGCATTCAGGTGGAGGGTTGGTTGGGCTGCAGAGTCTGAGATGGCTGCACTCACACATCTGGTACAGGCTCCTGGCTGGGGTACCTCAGTTCTCCTCCATGTGGCCTCACATGCAGGCAAAGGCCAGGCCAGCTTCCTCACAGGGTGGTCTCAGCACAGCATTCTGAAAGCACGGAATCAGAAGCTGCAAAGCCTATGGCCTAGCCTTGGAATTCATGTAACATCACTTTTGTTGCATTTTGCTTGTCAAAACAAATCCCATGAGCACCCCAGATTCCAGAGGTCAGAAAGCAGACTCCACCCCTAAGGTGTATTTATATGAATTTGTGACCATGTTTTGCAGTCTGCCCAATATCACAGTTAACAGTGTGGATGCCGGGACCAAAGACCACCTGAATTCACATCCTGCTCTGTCACTCGCTCATTAGCTAAGAAGCACAGGTAAGTTCCCTTACTTCCGTGTGCCTCAGTTACTTTATCTGTAAAATGGGGACACTAATGGTCATCACCTCACAGGACCACTGAAAGGATTAAAGAAGTTAACATATATAAAGCCCTTAACACAGTGCCACGCATGTAGAATGCACTGAATGGAGGCTAGCTATTAGTGTTATTGTTAATATCATTATTATTATGAATCCAGTCTATCGAGAAGACATTCATCAATAAATTACATACAAAGATATTAATTAATATTCAATACTTATAAATTGACATTATAAAATTACTATTCATTAGTATATGTGCTAATTTACACAAATAGCATAAATTAAAAGCAATTAATCAGCATAAGTATGCTGAAGGAAAAATGGAAAGCAATAAGAACAAATAGTACAGGGTGAGTCAGGAAGCATCTCTGAGAAGTGACCGTGAACTGAGGCCTGAATGATACCCACGTGAATCCAAATGAAGGCAGGAGCTCAGGCCACGTGGGAAGGAGCTCGGCACACAAGGAGCTGAAAATTCAGTCTCTTCCTTCTTTCCTGCTCTCAGCACTTGCTTACAAGAGTTGAACCTTACTAATTCCACGTTTTTCCAACCTTTTCTTGGAAGTATTAGGGAAGCAATAGAAAGGAACAGAAAATTCCTTGCCTTTGGAGTCAGGCTGGCTAAGCCCTGACTCTGCCTCTTCAGTTTGCCAGCTGTGCAAACTGGAACAAGTGTCTCAACCTCTCTGAACCTCAAGCATCTCATCTATAAATTAAAATCAAAGTGCCTTTCTTTTAGGGTTGTTGTGAACAGGGCATGATATTCAAAATATTGAGCTATCAGAATGGACCCATGGGCATTTTGTACCAGTGTTGACCGCAGTCTTGGGCCTGGTTGCGAGGATTAAATGATGCAATATATTTGAAGTGCCTTCAAGGGTGCCTAAAACAGTGGGGGCTGATACACAGTTGCCTTTGTTATTATTGTCTATGTTTGTGTTCATTGTGGCTCTCCAGCTCCTCTGTGGGGCTTTCTAGGGACCACATCTCCTCTCTCCTCCCAGTCTCCCCCACCAGGTGCCCAGCCCAGGCTCTACCTGCCAGTTGCTGACTGCCTGTCTGGGATTTTTACTGGGGAGATGTAGCCTGCCCCACCCCTGTGGAGATGGTCGAAGATGAATCACATGGCCAGCCTTGCAATAAGAGGTAGATTTGAAGTTGAAAGGTCTTAAGTAAATAGGGCTCCCCATTCTAGGGGTCTTCTCTCTGCATCCCAGTTTTCTCCCTACTCTCTGCCTCACACTCCCAAATAACACTCCCTAGGAGGGTGATTCAGCTTCTGGGCTTCAGCCAGCCTCTCCCTTTCTCCCCACCTCCACCCCACCCCCACCATGTTTTCTCTTTCTCTCTCCCTCTCCCCTCCCCCCCTTTTTTTTTAACATGCAAGTTGCCATGAAAAATTTGTTAATGAAATATTTGCTCAGAAGTCTGCTCTGGGCTAGGCTGATAACCTATCTGTGTTTGAGTTTGGCTTCCCATATTCTAAATACTCATCTTCTGTCTGTTTAGCTTATTGATTGGTTTGGCAGGAAAAGAAGACTTGTCATCAGTGACCAAGGTCAAACTAAACAAAAACGGAACGGGGTGGGGAGGGGAAGATGAGCTGATGGGCTCAGGAGGCAAGGGAGACTTGCCCAAGTTTCCTTGCAGGGACAGATACCAATCCCAAACAGTTCTCTCCTCCCAGGTTTCCATTCATCTGTAGCTGGTAAAAGAGAAACTCTTGGCAGAGGGGGCCCGGATGGGGATGTAGGTGCAAACGCTGAAAGGTGAGAGGCTAGCAGATGGTGTAAACTTAGAGATTTCTTTCTCTGAGTGAGTGTGTCACGAAAAATGAGGGAGAGAGCTTGTGCCTCCATGAGCAGTGTTAAAAGGCTTTGCAGGGGATCGCTGCTGATAGTTTGCTGAAGGCTAGCATCTCACTAAGCCTGACTATTTAGTTAAAGGCATGGTAGTTACTAAATTAGAAATAAAGCCACTGGACAGGTGATATTTGTTGCACAAATCCAGGGCCCCAATCATCACTGATAACACACAAGTGTGTATGAGTCTACAGAGGTGTGAATGCATTACTTACTGCTTTTGCTTCTAACTCAGCATCTTAATCCTGTTTCTAAAGGGTGACAATTAATGGAGGTGACAGGCAGTAAGCATCCTCTGGCTGGGCAACGTAGGGAGTGCCTGGATGTATAGAAAGGGACCAAACCTGGGCTGGGCTCCTGCATCCACTACAATCGGCTGTATGACAAGGCCAAACTCACCTCTTCTCTTTGAGCCTCAGTTTCCTCATGTGTAAAACAGGGGTCATAATACCCACTCAGAGTTGCTGTGAGGAAGAATGAGGTGGCATAGATAAAGGGCCCGTGAATGCCAAGAGATCTAGAAGATATTGCTCGGGATCAAATGTCTGTTACAAGGACCATGACAAGGCAGATCCTCCCACTGTCGCCACCACCATGAATAGCGAGAGTTCTCTATGCTTGTACAAGCTTCATTTGCTCCCTCACTGAACTCAAGTCATTGAGACGAGTCAGGTGTGCTTGGTACTAGGAAGGCAGGTATAATTGAGACACAGTCCTAGCTCTCGAGGAGCTTATAATTGTTGGAGAAAAGCACGACAACATGGAAAGTCAACCGTCACAGACACTGTGACTCAAAGGACAGCTGAGAACACAAAGGAGGAGTGACCATTTCTACCTGGTGGGCGGGGGAGGGAGGGTTCCCAAAGGCTTCCCAGAGGACCTTTTGAAATAAGTGCCGCTTGCCAGGTAGGCAAGGGAGAAAGGGAGAGCAGGGAACAATAGCATCAAAGCAGGACTGCACAGCCGCTTCTGAGAATGGCCTGTGGCTCCTGTGGCCAGAGGGCTAGGTGGGGGCGGAGTGGAGGAGAGACTGAGGCTGGAGAGGAGAGTCAGGGGCCCAGAGGCTGTTGAGAAGCAGAGGAGACAAGTGTGGACTCTTCAGGGAATTGTCCGCCAATGGGAGGAAGACGATCGGGCATTAGTTACTGGAGAGATATTGTTGGAGACTCTTTTTATTTTTTAAGTAGGAGACTTGAACATGCTCATAGGCTGTATAGGAGAAACCAGTAAAAAAGGAGAAGTTGGGAATATGAGAGGGAGAGAAACCACCTGGCAGAGCCAGATGCTGGTCTGGGGATCATGGAAAGGGATGGGACCAAGAGCCCAGGGCAATGGTGAGCTGTCAGCACGAGGATGCTGCCTCTTCCTCCAAGCCTGGAGTTCTGCGGAGGTGAGGCAAGTGAGAGGGTTGGTACAAAAGGTAGCATTTGTAGGTGAAGACCGTGTCCTAGTGCGTGTTCCTGAGAGCGTGAATTTCCTCTATGAGCTATAAGGCAGGTTATCTGCTGAGCAAGAGAGGCTGGGATGAGAGAGGAGAGTGGAGAAACTGTGGAATGTTGGCATGAGGCAAATGGTTAGACTAATCCAAGGATGAAGTTGTGTAGGATTGTCATGGTGAGGACAGAATGTGAAGATGGGAAGACACTGAGGATGCCCAAGAGAAGAAGGCTACAGTGATATCTCATACGACTGCAAGAGAAGTGGAGCCTCCTGAGGACATTAACAAAAAAATTAGTCAGGAGATGGCCCATCCCCATGAGGTCAAACAGCAAGTCAGATGGGAGCAAGGGACTGGCCTACTGATAGGTAGGAGGGGGTGACTGCAGATTCAGACCCTAGGGTTTCAGATGAGGATGATGGTGAGCTCCAAGGGCTTACAAAGCCCAGTGGGTGGCCTGGGATTTGTGGGTACAGTGGAGTTAGGATGAAACTCTCTGGTCTCTGGAATGTCACCAGGAAACTTGACACTGGGGCACAGGTAGGTCATCACCTGGATGATTATATTACTCATTAGGAGGCCAGAATTCAGCAGACATTGCACCAAGATTATGCAAACTATCTTACTCTGTGGTTGGTCTAGAGAGTCTGAAAATGTCTGCAACAGGGAAGTGCACATGGCTCTATTAAAAAACGGGACGGACGCCCCATACTTTGCTTAAAGCCATAGTTCCCAAAATGTACCCAGGCACTCAAGGACAGTGCAGCGGACTCACAGGGTGCTGTGGGATAGTTTTAACTTTTTAGGGAAGCACCGCAGCACCTGTCAGACACAACACAAACTATTTGAGGTAGTTCATGGTTTCAAAATAAATGGTGCTTTGCTTGATGACTTGTGATATAGAAAAAAAAAGTAATAAATGGTGCTACATTATTTTCAGTGACATCATATCTTTTTCAAAGCTAAGTTGTTGGTGGTTGCCATGGTAACACGCAAGTATCCAGTGAATGTCAGTGTGGAGCAGGGAATGAGAGGGGTGGGGTCCAGGTTGACTCCAAGGTTGGAGAAGTTGTGCAGTGCTCAACAGATATACCCATCCACAAGTAAATAAACGTGCTTATAAAGGGATGAAATAAAATGATCACTTTTTCCTTCTGTTGGCATGTATTGTGTCTTCAAATGGCTACTAAATTATTAGGACATAGGACCTAGTCACTTAACAAATGGAACTTTGGGGTATTTCTTTTGGCTGAGGAGTGCTATGAAAGAAAAGTACCTAAGGCACGAGGGACACTGTGAACAGAAAATGTTTGGGAGCCTTTGGATTAATGGATTACCCAAACTTGGGTTTCTGCTATAATGTTTTTAAATCCTAGAAAGTGAGAGCTGAAAGGAACCTCAGGATTATTTAGAATAACTGCTGTCATTTTACAGAGGACATAGCTCAGCTAGGTTACAGCGCCTTGTCTAGGGTCATCAGTTGTTGGTAGAACAAGAATCGGTACACAGGTATCAATACTTTCTGTATAAGGATCGCTTCAGTTGAAAATAAGTAGCCTAATTCACTCATATTATTTCTGGAATAATAGTAATTTAAGGATTAATGTATTTTCTCCCAAAAACCTTATTTACAGAAGTGAAGAACAAATTCTAGCCATTCCCTCTTGATGTGAGCCACTATTGGGATTTGGCCATTTATGACACATTTTCACTTGTTGTCACAATGCAAGGACCCCGTAAGTAAAGTCAACCTCCTTCAAATCATGATTCAAAAATATTGTGATGCTGACCAGGAGTGGTGGCTCACACCTGTAATCCCAGCACTTTGGGAGGCCGAAGCCGGTGGATTACTTGAGGTCAGGAGTTCAATACCAGCCTGACCAACAGGGTGAAACCCCGTCTCCACTAAAAATACAAAAATTAGCTGGCGTGTATTATGGGCGGTACTGATGAATGACTGTAATCCCAGCTACTCAGGAGGCTGAGGAAGGAGAATCGCTTGAACCTGGGAGGTGGAGGTTGCAATGAGCCGAGATCATGTAACTGCACTCCAGCCTGGGCAACAAAGCAAGACTCTGTCTAAAAAAAAAAAAAATATATATATATATATATATATATGATGCAAACACATTATTCAGGAGTCACTTTTTATAACCAGGTGAACTAACTCCAGATTCTATCCTATGTGCTGAGGGGATTCAGTGCCTTCCCCAGGACCCCCGATAACCTCAGGGGAGCTCAGGGAGAAAGCAGGCTAGGGGGTGCTCTATTTCCTTCCTCTTGCTCCTTCGTCCTGCCCTGCAGGGGTCAATGGCTGCTCGTTCTCTGCATCTTGCCTCCCACAGTGTTTCTTTCTTGCCGCTGTCTGTTCCAGGTGGTCCCAAGTGTAGAGTGCAATTCTTCTAAGTTAATTCCGCAGGAAAACAGCTGTATCTAACCTAGACTAATAGTAAGGGGCTGATGGCACCGCACATAACAGGAATCAACTTAAATTTAAACACTAGGAATCCCTGTCTGAAAATTGCACTAGGCATTTCTCCCCACAAGATACTTCTCAGTGGCCATTGGCCTTCAGGCTCTACTTTCTATCCTCTTCTACAGGCCACACTCCTGTCTCTAGACTATTTCTTCCATCTCTTCTTCCAAAGTCTAACTCCCAACCCCAGGCAGAAATTTCCAAATTGCTCTCACTTTGATAATTAGATAATTTAATTCCTTTTTGTTTCAACACACTACACTAGCCCCAAAGCCTAGCTTCTCACAACTAAATAGACCTCTCCAAACTAACCAAGGTATCTATATCCCTTTTGGGGGGGCTGCCCTTTCTTAATGTTTACCACAAGCTATAAAACTTCAGGTTTGCTTTAAAATATACACAACATTTTACGTTATGCTTTATATGCTAACAGAAAATGTATGCAAAACAAACTGATTTTTAAAAACTTCAGCTGCAAATGCTGCTATATTTGTCTCTCTGTCTCTCAAGTTACCAGGGTTACTGTTTCCAAAGAATGACCAGGTTGTCTATGACAATTTCAGACCCAGAAACAACCTCCAGAAGTGTAGCCTGATTTCTTTCCAGTTCAAGATCCTGGGAGGTGTGAACCAGAAGCTGGAGCGGGGGGTTGGGCATCTGAGAGCTTTATGACGATATTCAGTGCTGCTGTTGACACATGAAGCTTCAGTGGCCCAGCCAAACTGATCAAATACAAACTCAATTTCTGATTTGCAGGGTTGGGTGGACTAACAAATTGTATCAGAGGCTTTGCATCAAAGCCTTTAAGAAAACGGAGCTATTGCCATGAACCTGAGACTTCCTGCACCTCCCTCTGTCTCTAACACTTCATCATCGCTATTCATATATAATTCAGGAGAGGTACAGACCCTACCCAGGACAAGTAGGTGACATGGGGTAGGGGAATTACAACCCCAGAGACAACAGTTAATGATGGTAATAGTGGCTACATTTTAAGGATCCTCTGTCTGGCTCGGACACTTTTACATACACAGTCTTAATTCTTGCAACAGCCCTAGCGGGTAACTAGTGTCGTTATCCCTGTGGGTCAGGATGATTTTATGAAATACTTGCCAATGAATTTCTCACCTGTAATGGTTTTTGTTTACCTTGTCACTTTCTGCTTGCCCAAAATACACCTTGGCTCTCAGAGCACTAGGAATAGAATTGGTATGGCAAAAACACAAGATCAAAAACAAAAAACAAAAACGTTCTTTTTGGCATACTCAGCAACCCACCTCTTTCTGCTCCATCATCTTCAGCCTGTGCTCATCACCATCAGCACTGTGTTTACTACATCCCAGACAGGAAGGAGGGAAGAGAGGAAAGCCAAAAAGGCAGTTGCTAGGATGAGTCTACAACCTCCCTTCCTCTTAAATTACTTTCTTGGAAGCTATACCCAATCACTTTTTCTTACCTTTCGTTGGCAGAAAAATACCACATTGTCACCCTCTGTCTAAAAGGGATTCTGCAAAATGTCTAATTTTAGCTAGTAATAATGCCCTTCAATAAAAGGAATGCAAATTAAAATTACACCGAAGTACCTCCTTTCTGTACTGATCAGATTGCCAAAAATCAAAAGGTTTGATAACTCTGCGTTGGAAAGCGTATGAGTAAAAAGATCTTTAAAACTCCTGTGGGAGTGTACATTTGTATGACTTCTATGAAGAGTAATTTAGCAAAATCTATCCAAATCCCAAGTGCATATGCCCTTTGACTGAGCAATTCCACTCCTAGGAAATTTGCTGTCAAGTCATGAAAAGACATGGAGGAAACTTCAATGCATATTACTAAATGAAAGGAGCCAAGCTCAAAAGGCTACATTCTTTATAATTCCAACTATATGACATTCTGGAAAAGGCAAAGGATGGCGACAGTAAAAGGATTAGTAGTTGCCAGGGTATGGGGGGTGGGAGGGATGAACAGACAAAACACAGAGGATTTTTAGGGTGGTGAAACTACTCTGTATGATACTGTAATGGTGGATATGTGTCATGATACATTTTTCCAAACCCATAGAAAGTACATTACCAAGATGGAACCCTAACGTAAACTATGGACTTTGGGTGATGATGATGTATCAACGTGGGTTCATTGATAATAACAAATGTACCACTCTGTTGGGGGAGGTTGATAATGGGGAAGACCACGTATATGTGAGAATGGGGGAATATTGGAAATCTGTGCCTTTTGCTCAGTTTTACTGTGAATATACAACTGCTCTAAAAGATAAAGTATATTTTAAAATATCCATATATGGTTTTGCTTGCATGTACGTAAAATGTTTTTAGATGGATATATATAAAACTGAAAATATTTATGCCCTGTAGTGAGACAAAATCCCACATCAATACTAGATAAAAGCCTTATAAGAAACATTTATAAACCAGTCTCATTTATGAATATAGATGCAAAACTTCTAAATAAAAGACTAACAAATTGAATCTTGCTTTGTATAAAAGAAATTCATCATGACATGGTATGGTTTATCCTAGGAAAGCAAGGATGGTTCATTATTAGAAAATAATTAATGGGTTTAAAAATTACAACCATCTGAATAAATCCTGAACAATCATTCTATTATATTTAATATCTATTTTTGATAATTATTAGCTAACACAAATGCAAAAGACCTTACTGAACTTGATTAATGCTAACTACTAGAAATCTATAGCAAGCATCATACTTACTGGTAAAACTTAGAAGAACTTCCAACAAAATTGGAATAAAACAAAGGCCTTTTCTCTCCTAACTTCATTTAACACTATACTTATATTCTAGTCAACACAACAAAATAAGAAAAGGGGGTTGAGGGAGGGAGGGGAATACTAAAAGAAATAAAAACAGTCATTACTTATGAAAATATAATCAAACATCAAAGCAATCTAAAAGATTTAACTGAAAATTGCTGAAACTCCTAAGTACATTTAGTAATATTCTGGATACCAGATAAGCACGAACAAAAATCAACAACATTCCCATGTATTTACAGTAACCAAACATAAAACAAAACAGAAATAATACCCTTCAAAATATTAATGAAACTATCAGATATCTAGGTAGATACCTTATAAATCGTATGCAAAACCTTCATAAAAAAAAGAACTTTCCTGAAGAACATAAAAAGAAACTTGAATACATAAAGGTGTTCATGGATGAGAAGATTCAAATTAATTTGTAAATTTAATACAGTTCTAGTCAAATTTCCAAAGATTTGTTTATGTAGCTTGACAAATTGACTCTAAAATTCATATGAGAGAATATTAAATACCAAGAATAGCTAGGATAATTTTGAGAAAGAAAAATTGCCAAAGAAGTCCTTGACCCATTAGTTATTAAATTAGGTTAGAAAACCATATTTATTAAAATAATATATTTTTGAAAGAATAGATGAATACATCAATGAAATAAAATATAGTTCTAAAACTAAGCACTATATATATGGGAATTTAGTATTTGATAAAATCAGCAGATGAAAGATACACAATAAATGGTGTTGGAAAAATGATGAAATGTTTTGGGAAAAAAATAAGCTATCTCCGTACCATACATCATTCACAAAAATAAATTCTAATGCAGAAAATTTCTAAGTGTGAGAAAATAAACTTAAGAGTATTACAAATAACAGACGAATATGATTGTGAACTTAGAGTTAAAAAGTCTGTTCTAATAAAGTTACAAAAGCAGAAGCCAAAAAACTTGATAAATTTGATTAATTTATCAAACTTACATTCTTCATTACAATAAAGTACACTAACAAATAACAATTTAAGTCCCAAACAAACAAACAAATAATGGTAAAAACTATTTGTCACATAGGTAATAATCAAAGGCTTGATATTCAGGATTAAAAACCTCCTACAATTCATAAGAAAAAAGCAAACAATGCAGGCATTGAAATAGGCACTTTCTTCTTAGTACTTTCCTGGAAATAATAATAATAAAATATGCAAAAATATAAATATAATTTACAGAAAAGAATGCATGATATTAAATAATAAAAGATGCTCAATCTCACTGGTAATCAGAAAAGTATACCTTAAAACAAAGTAAGAAAACTGGTTCCAGGTAAGATAAAGCAAATACACACCATGTTTTTCCTTCAATTGAATGCAACTCTAAAACCTGGACAGAATGTCTGGCCCACTAGAGGACTCTGTAAAATAAATAGCAGTTGGTGGACCAGGGATGGGCACCAAAAATGAAAGTACAATCAAACTAGCAATAAGTTCATCAGTTTTTGTCCCTTGTGTTCACCTGGCCTAACTGAGCTGGAAAATCTGAAATGAGCACTGTGCTAGGTAGGAAGAGCTTTAGGAGAAACCCTCTAGTCTTCACCCAAGGAGTCAGGGAAGTTCTAAAGCTCAGAGAGAGTGGGGTAAACTCTTATATTTCTCTTTCCTTTTGCTTCATTCTCTTGCACTCCCACCAGACATTCCTGTGGTGGTGGCCCTAGCCCCCAGTCATAGCAGCAATGGTAGCCTTCAGGAGCCAAAACTCAAAGGGAGGATAACTTTCTTCTTTATTTAGTGGAGCAGAAGTTCCATGAAGATAAGGACAAATTTCATTGCTTTATTTATTTATTTTTGGAGGGGGTAGGGGTAGGTGGGGCAGTGGTGATGTCCTTCTATCACTTTGCCTCAGACACACTGTGACTGTAGAAGTGAATGGTTTCTGAATGGGGGACAAGAATGGACACCCTAGAGAACTGGGATGTACTGAGGAGATCACAGAGGGAGAAACTCAGGACAGTGACCTAATGAATCTTTAAGCTTCAACCCACAAATGCTTGGATTTAATCCTAAGAAAATATATTGAAGACGTTGAAAACTGAGCTAATGAGTAGACCTTTACCCAGGTCCCAGAATGACCACTTGGTAGTACAGACACGGGACAGAACTGAGTAGCACTGCAAAACTAAAAGTAGAACTGACATTGTAACCACAATCTACAGAAGGCAGATTTAAACTTCAGGTCTAACTCTAATAACCAATTTACCCACTAAAACAAAAATATTAACAACACTAATACAATTCAAACAAAGCTCAGCCTTTCATAACTTAATATTCAAAATACTACAAATACAATCCAAAATTACTCAGTATATGACAAACCATAAAATTATTAACTAATATAGAAAAAGACAATAGACACCAAGGAGATGAAAATGCAGATATTAGATCATCTAACAAAGAGCTGAAAGCAATTATGAAAGTGCTTGAAAGAGCAATACAGACACTCTAGAAACAAATGGTAAAAGAGAAAGAATATCAAAGTAGATGTCAGGTTTAAAAAAAAAATTTGAAAAGAGAGACATTACATTTTTCTAAAAGTGTCAATTCACCAAAAAAAATAACAATTCTAAATGGGTATATACCTAACAATAGAGCTCCCAAATAATGAAGCAAAACCAGACAGAAATCAAAGAAGAAATAAGCAAATTAGTAATTATAGTTGCAAGTTCAAAAAAGCAAGGATAATGAAGAGCTAATTGACACCATCAACGAACTGGATAAAATTATTAACAAAAACCAGTAGAATATACATTTTTTCAAATGAACATGAACCATTCACCAAGAGAAACAATATCTAGGGTCATATAATAAGCATTAACATGCTTACAAAAATAGAAATTATACAAAGTCTATTTTTTTACCATGATGAAATTATACTAGAAATCAGTAAAAGAAAGGTAACAGGGGGCCTGCCTCTGTAGACTCCTCCTCTGGGGACAGGGCATAGCTAAACAAAAAGCAGCAGAAACCTCGACAGAGGTAAATACCCCTGTCTGACAGTTTTGAAGAGAGCAGTGGGATCTTCTAGCACAGAGGTTGAGATCTAAGAACAGACAGATTGCCTGCTCAAGTGGCTCTCTGACCCCTGAGTAGCCTAACTAGAAGACATCCCCCATTAGGTGCAGACCAACACCTCACACCTCACACGGCAGGGTACACCCCGAGATGAAGCTTCCAGAGCAAGAATCAGACAGCAACACTCGCTGTTCAGCAATATTCTATATTCTGCAGCCTCCGCTGCTGATACCCAGGCAAACAGGGTCTGGAGTGGACCTCAAGCAAACTCCAACAGACCTATAGCTGAGGGTCCTGACTGTTCAAAGGAAAACTAACAAACAGAAAGGGCACCCACACAAAAACCCCATCAGTATGTCACCATCATCAAAGACCAAAGGCAGATAAAACCACAAAGATGGGGAAAAAGCAGGGCAGTAAAGCTGAAAATTCAAAAAATCAGAGCACATTTCCCCCTCCAAAGGAATGCAGCTCATTGCCAGCAATAGAACAAAGCTGGATGGAGAATGCCTTTGACGAGTTGAGAGAAGAAGGCTTCAGTCAATCAAACTTCTCAGAGCTAAAGGAGGAACTACATAACCAGTGCAAAGAAACTAAAATCCTTGAAAAAAAGAATGGATGAATGGATAACTAGAATAATCAATGCAGAGAAGACCTTAAAAGAACTGATAGAGATGAAAACCATAACACAAGAACTATGTGACAAATGCACAAGCTTCAGTAACTGACTCGATCAACTGGAAGAAAGAGTACCAGCGATAGAAGATCAAATAAATGAAATGAAGCGAGAAGAGAAGTGTAGAGAAAAAAGGGTAAAAAGAAATGAACAAAGCCTCCAAGAAGTATGAGATTATGTGAAAAGACCAAATCTACGTCTGATTGGTGTGCCTGAAAGTGACAGGGAAAATGGAACCAAGTTGGAAAACACCCTGCAGGATATCATCCAGGAGAACTTCCCCAACCTAGTAAGGCAGGCCAACATTCACATTCAGGAAATACAGAGAACGCCACGAAGATACTCCTCGAGAAGGGCAACTCCAAGACACATCATTGTCAGATTCACCAAAGTTGAAATGAAGGAAAAAATGTTAAGGGCAGCCAGGAAGGTTGGGTTACACACAAAGGGAAGCCCATCGGACTAACAGCAGATCTCTCGACAGAAACTCTCCAAGCCAGAAGAGAGTGGGGGGCCAATATTCAACATTCTTAAAGAAGAGAATTTTCAACCCAGAATTTCATATCCAGCCAAACTAAGTTTCATAAGTGAAGGAGAAATAAAATCCTTTACAGATAAGCAAATGCTTAGAGATTTTGTCACCACCAGGCCGGCCCTACAAGAGATCTTGAAGGAAGTACTAAACATGGAAAGGAACAACTGGTACCAGCTACTGCAAAAACATGTCAAATGTAAAGACCATCGATGCTAGGAAGAAACTGCATCAACTAGCGAGCAAGATAACCAGCTAATATCATAATGACAGGATCAAGTTCACACATGACAATATTAACCTTAAATTTAAATGGACGAAATGGTCCAATTAAAAGACACAGACTGGCAAATTGGATAAAGAGTCAAGACCCATCAGTTTGCTGTATTCAGGAGACCCATCTAACATACAGAGACACACATAGGCTCAAAATAAAGGGATGGAGGAAGATCTGCCAAGCAAATGGAAAACAAAAAAAAGCAGGGATTGCAATCCTAGTCTCTGATAAAACAGACTTTAAACCATCAAAGATCAAAAGAGACAAAGAAGGCCATTACATAATGGTAAAGAGATCAATTCATCAGGAAGAGCTAACTATCCTAAATATATATGCACCCAAAACAGGAGCATCCAAATTCATAAAGCAAGTCCTTAGAGACTTACAAAGAGAATTAAACTCCCATACAATAATAATGGGAGACTTTAACACCCCACTGTCAACATTAGACAGAGCAACAAGACAGAAAGTTAACAAGGATATCCAGGAATTGAACTCAACTCTGCACCAAGTGGACCTAATAGACATCTACAGAACTCTCCACCCCAAATCAACAGAATATACATTCTTCTCAGCACCACATCACACTTATTCCAAAATTGACTACATAGTTGGAAGTAAAGCACTCCTCAGCAAATGTAAAAGAACAGAAACCACAACAAACTGTCTCTCAGACCACAGTGGAATCAAACTGGAACTCAGGACTAAGAAACTCAATCAAAACCACTCAACTACATGGAAACTGAACAACCTGCTCCTGAATGACTACTGGGTACATAACGAAATGAAGGCAGAAATAAAGATGTTCTTTGAAACCAATGAGAACAAAGATACAACATACCAGAATCTCTGGGACACATTTAAAGCAGTGTGTTTATGGTACTAAATGCCCATAAGAGACAGCAGGAAAGATTTAAAATTGACACCCTAACATCACAATTAAAAGAACTAGAGAAGCAAGAGCAAACACATTCAAAAGCTAGCAGAAGGCAAGAAATAACTAAGATCAGAGCAGAACTGAAGGAGATAGAGACACAAAAAACCCTCCAAAAAATCAATGAATCCAGGAGCTGGTTTTTTGAAAAGATCAACAAAATTGATAGACTGCTAGCAAGACTAATAAAGAAGAAAAGAGAGAAGAAACAAATATATGCAATAAAAAATGATAAAGGGGATATCACCACCAACCCCACAGAAATACAAACTACCATGAGAGAATACTATAAACACCTCTACACAAATAAACTAGAAAACCTAGAAGAAATGGATAATTTCCTGGACACTTACACTCTTCCAAGACTAAACCAGGAAGAAGCTGAATCCCTGAATAGACCAATAGCAGGCTCTGAAATTGAGGCAATAATTAATAGCCTACCAACCAAAAAAAGTCCAAGACCAGATGGATTCACTGCCGAATTCTACCAGAGGTACAAGGAGGAGTTGGTACCATTCCTTCTGAAACTATTCCAATCGATAGAAAAAGAGGGAATCCTCCCCAACTCATTTTACGAGGCCAACATCATCCTGATACCAAAGCCTGACAGAGATACAACAAAAAAAAGAGAATTTTAGACCAATATCCCTGATGAACATCGATGCAAAAATCCCATTACTGGGAATATACCCAAAGGATTGTAAGTCATGCTTCTATAAAGACACATGCACATGTATGTTTATTGTGGCACTATTCACAATAGCAAAGACTTGGAATCAACCCAAATGCCCATCAGTCAGTGACAGACTGGATTAAGAAAATGTGGCACATATACACGATGGAATACTATGCAGCCATAAAAAAGGATGAGTTCATGTCCTTTGTAGGGACATGGATGCAGCTGGAAACCATTATTCTCAGTAAACTATCGCAAGAACAGAAAACCAAACACCACATGTTTTCACTCGTAGGTGGGAATTGAACAATGAGATCACTTGGACACAGGAAGGGGATCATCATACACTAGGTCCTATTGTTGGGGGGTGGTGGGGAGGGATAACATTAAGAGATATACTTTATGTAAATGACGAGTTAATGGATTCAGCACACCAACATGGCACATGTATACATATGTAACAAACCTGCACGTTGTGCACGTGTACCCTAGAACTTAAAGTATAATAAAAAAAAGTCAGCCAAAAGAATATATATGTTTTATATGGAGTTTATATATATATATATATATATATATATATATATAGAGAGAGAGAGAGAGAGAGAGAGAGAGAGAGAGAGAGAGAGAGGGAGGGAGATTTATAATAAAAAAAAAGAAAGAAAGAAAAAGGAAAAAAAAAAAAAAAAAAAAGAATGGTAACAGGAAAATCTCCAAACACTTGGCAAGGTAAAACACTTAAAAATAATCTGTAGGTCAAAAAGGAAGTCTCAGTGACACGGCATGAAAAGGCAAATGCAACACATGAAAATCTAGGGGACAAAGCTGTGTTTAGAGGGAAATGTATAGCACTACAATGCCTATATGGTATTAGAAAGACAAAAAAGTATCAAATAAATCATCTAAGCTTCCACTTGAGGAAACTAGCAAAAAAAAAAAAAAAAAAAAATGAACACAAATCAAGCAGAAGAAAGTAAATAACAAAGGCAAGGGAGTAAATCAATGAAACTGAAAACAGAAATATAATAGAGAAAAATCAATCAAACTAACGGCATACTGTTAGAAAAAAATCACTAAAATGGATAAGCATCTAGGAAGACTGACAGAGAGAGAGAGAGAGAGAGAGAGAGAGAGAGAGAGAGAGAAGGCACAAATTACCAATATCAGGAATGAAATAGGGGATATCACTGCAGACCTCACAGGCATTAAAAGGAAATAACGAAATACAGAAGCAACTCTATGCACGATAATCTGACAATGTAGATTAAATGGGCCAATTCTTTACCAACCACAAACTACTACAACTCACTCAAGATGAAGTAGGTAACAGTAGATATCCCAAAAAATCCTGCAACTATCAAAGAAATTGAATTTGTAGTTAAAAGCCTTTCAGAAAAGTATCTCCAGATCCAGATGTAATTCACTGGAAAATTTTACAACATAATAAAGAAAAAATAACACCAATTCTACAGTGTCTTTTGCAGAAAATAGAAGGGGAATACTTTCCAACTCATTTTACAAGACCAATATTATACTAATACCAAACCACAAAAAGACAGTACAAGAAAAAAAAAACTATAGACCAATATTCCTCATGAACAGAGATGAAAAAAATCTCAACAAAATATTAGCAAATGGAATAGAGCAATATCTTTTTTAAAAAATCACCACGATTAAGTAGAGTTTATTCCAGGAATGCAAAGCTGATTCAATATTCATAAATAAGTCATGATAATTACCATGTTGACAATCTAAAGAAGAAAAACCATGTGATCTTATCAATAGATGCAGGAAAGATACAACATCCATTTATAATAAACACCCTCAGTAAAGTAACAAGAGAAGGGAACTTCCTTAACATGATAAGGAATATCTACCAAAAAATCCCCAAAAAACTCTTCAGCTAACTTGATACTTAATGGTAAAAGATTCTCCTCCCTCCCTGCTCCACCCCAGCCAGCCCTTGCCAACAAAAACCTTTCTCCCTAGATTGAAAAGAAAACTAGGATGTCCATCTAGGAGATCCATTCTTAATACTCTCATTCAACATCATACTGGAAGTCTTATCCAGTGCAATAATGCAAGTAAAAGAAATAAAAGGCAGATAGATTTTAAAGGAAGTCAATAAAGCCGTTTCTATGCACAGATGACATGATCACCTGCATAGAAAATCTCAGGGCTCTACCAAAAACCTCCTAGAGAAAAGTGAGTTCAGCAAGGTTACAGGATACAATGTCAACACAAAAGTGTCTATTGTATTTCTATATAGTAATGACATACAATTGGAAACTGAAATTAAACCATACCATTTACAATAGCTCAAACAAAATGAAATACTTAGGTATAAGCCTTACAAAACATGCACAGAGTATATATGCTGAAAACTGTATGCTGATGAAAGAAATCAAAGAAGACCTAAATAAATGGAGAGACAAAATATCCATGACATGAAAGACTCAGCATACTAAAGATACTGACTTTCCCTAAATTGACATATAGATTTAATCAAGTACCAACCAAATCCCAGTATGCCTTTTTGCAGAAATTGGTAGGCAGATTCTAAAATACATATAGAAATGAAAAGGACCCAGAATGGGCAAAGCAACTTGGGAAAAGAATAAAGTTGAGGAAATCTAACTACATGATATCAATACTTACTATAAAGTTATAGTATTCAAAACACATGGTATTGGTAAAGGATGCCAAATAGATCAATGGAACATAATAGAGACCAGAAACAGGCCCATACCAATTTACCCATCTAATACGTGACAAAAGTGTAAAAGCAATTTAATAAAGAAAAAATAGTAATCCAACAAATGGTTTTGAACCAATTAATCACTCATATGCAAAAAAAAAAAAAAAAACCCAAAACAATCTTGTCCTATACCTCAATCTTATATAAAATGTAACTAAAAGTGAATCATAGATTTAAATCTAAAATGCAAAACTTCTCAGAAGAAAACGTAGGAGAAAATCTTCATGACCTGAATTATGTGAAGACCTCTTAGACACAAAAACTAAAGGATAATCCATAAAGGAAAAACTGAAAGATTAGAGTTTGTAAAAATTTAGGACTTTTGCTCTGAGAATGAAATGACAAACTACAAACTGGGAGAAAATATTTGCAAATAACAGTTCAAACAAAACATTTAAATAATTTTCAAAACTCAACAGTAAGAAAAAAAACAATCCAGCTAAAAAGTCAGTAAAAATTTGAACAATATATCATCAAAGAAGGTATCTATAGGGTGAATAAAAGATGCTTAACATCATTACCTATTGGGGGAATGTAAATTAAAGCCACAATGAGGCAAAGCACAGTGGCTCACACCTGTAATTCTAGCACTTTGGGAGGCCGAGGTAGGAGGACTGCTTGAGCCCACGAGTTGTAGACCAGCCTGGGCAATATAGCAAGACCCTATCTCTACAAAAACATTTTTAACATTAGCCAGGTGTGATGGTGCACAGCTATAGTCCCAGCTACTTGGGAGGCTGAAGAGGGAGGATCACTTGAGTCCAGGAGGTCAAGGCTTTAGTAAGCCCATAACACTGCACTCCAGTCTAGGCAAAAGAGTGAGACCCTATCAAAAAAAAAAAAAAAAAAAAAAAAAAAGCCACAATGAGATACCACTACATGCTTATTAGAATGGCTAAAATAAAAAGTACTGGCATTACCAAGTGCTAGGTGGTGAGGATGCAGAGCAACTGAAAGTCTCCTACATTGCTGGTGGGAATGCAAAATTGCACAGCTACTCTGGAAAATAGTTCCACGGTTTCTTATAGTTAAATATACATTTGTCATTTCAACCAGTAATCCTGCTCTATCCCTTGGTATTTTCCATTTTTTAAAAATTATTATACTTTAAGTTCTAGGGTACATGTGCACAACATGCAGGCCTGTTATATAGATATACATGTGCCATGTTGGTTTGCTGCACCCATCAACTTATCACCCACATTAGTATTTCTCCCAGTGCTATCCCTCTCCCTGCCCCCCACCCCACGACAGACCCCGCGGTGTGATGTTCCCCAGCCCCGTGCCCAAGTGCTCTCATCATTCAACTCCCACCCATGAGTAAGAACATGTAGTGTTTGGTTTTCTGTCTCTGTGATAGTTTGCTCAGAATGATGGTCTCCAGCTGCATCCATGTCCCTGCAAAGGACGTGGACTCATCATTTTTTATGACTGCATAGTATTCCATGGTGCATACATGCCACATTTTCTTAATCCAGTCTATCACTGATGGACATTTGAGTTGGTTCCAAGTCTTTGCTATTGTGAATAGTGCCACAATAAACATACGTGTACATGTGTCTTTATATAGCATGATTTATAATCCTCTGGGTATATACCCAGTAATGGAATCGCTGGGTCAAATGATATTTCTAGTTCTAGATCCTTGA
Organism: Macaca mulatta; assembly: GCF_049350105.2. Taxonomy (NCBI): domain Eukaryota; kingdom Metazoa; phylum Chordata; class Mammalia; order Primates; family Cercopithecidae; genus Macaca; species Macaca mulatta. Next base: position 71,319,667 of record NC_133406.1, on the reverse strand, counting down.
GAAATCGCGACACTGTCTTCCACAATGGTTGAACTGGTTTACACTCCCACCAACAGTGTAAAAGTGTTCCTATTTCTCCACATCCTCTCCAGCATCTGTTGTTTCCTGACTTTTTAATGATCACCTTTCTAACTGGTGTGAGATGGTATCGCATTGTGGTTTTGATTTGCATTTCTCTGATGACCAGTGATGATGAGCATTTTTTCATGTGTCTGTTGGCTGTATGAATGCCTTTTTTTGAGAAGTGTCTGTTCATATCCTTCACCCACTTTTTGATGGGGCTGGTTTTTGTCTTGTAAATTTATTTAAGTTCATTGTAGATTCTGGATATTAGCCCTTTGTCAGATGGGTAGATTGCAAAATTTTTCTCCCATTCTGTAGCTTGCCTATTCACTCCGATGGTAGTTTCTTTTGCTGTGCAGAAGCTCTTTAGTTTAATTAGATCTCATTTGTCTATTTTGGCTTCTGTTGCCCTTGCTTTTGATGTTTTACTCATGAAGTCCTTGCCCATGCCTATGTCCTGAATGATATTGCCTAGGTTTTCTTCTAGGGTTTTTATGGTTTTAGGTCTAACATTTAAGTCTTTAATCCATCTTGAATTAATTTTTATATAAGGTGTAAAGAAGGGATCCAGTTTCAGTTTTCTACATATGACTAGCCAATTTTCCCAGCACCATTTACTAAATAGGGAATCCTGTCCCCATTTCTTGTTTTTGTCAGGTTTGTCAAAGATCAGATGGTTGTAGATGTGTGGTGTTATTTCTGAGGCCTCTGTTCTGTTCCATTGGTCTATATATCTGTTTTGGTACCAGTACCATGCTGTTTTGGTTACTGTAGCCTTGTAGTATAGTTTGAAGTCAGGTAGTGTGATGCCTCCAGCTTTGTTCTTTTGGCTTAGGATTGTGTTGGCAATGCGGGCTCTTTCTGGTTCCATATGAACTTTAAAGTAGTTTTTTCCAATTCTGCGAAGAAAGTCATTGGTTGGCTGATAGGGATGGCATTGATTCCTATCCATGAGCATGGAATTTTCTTCCATTTGTTTGTCCTCTTTTATTTCACTGAGCAGTGGTTTGCAGTTCTCCTTGAAAAGGTCCTTCACATCCCTTGTAAATTGTATTCCTAGGTATTTTATTCTCTTTGTAGCAACTGTGAATGGGAGTTCACTCATGATTTGGCTCTCTGTTTGTCTGTTATTGGTGTATAGGAATGCTTGTGATTTTTGCACATTGATTTTGTATCCTGAGACTTTGCTGAAGTTGCTTATCAGCTTAAGGAGATTTTGGGCTGAGACAATGGGGTTTTCTAAATATACAATCATTTCATCTGCAAACAGGGACAATTTGACTTCCTCTTTTCCTAATTGAATACCCCTGATTTCTTTCTCTTGCCTGATTGCCCTGGCCAGAACTTCCAACACTATGTTGAATAGGAGTGGTGAGAGAGGGCATCCCTATCTTGTGCCAGTTTTCAAAGAGAATGCTTCCAGTTTTTGCCCATTCAGTATGATATTGACTGTGGGTTTGTCATAAATAGCTCTTATTATTTTGAGATACATTCCATTGATACCTAGTTTATTGAGAGTTTTTAGCATGAAGAGCTGTTGAATTTTGTCAAAGGCCTTTTCTGCATCTATTAAGATAATCATGTGGTTTTTGCTGTTGGTTCTGTTTATGTGATGGATTATGTTTATTGATTTGCATATGTTAAACCAGCCTTGCATCCCAGGAAGCAAACTTGATTGTGGTGGATAAGCTTTTTTGATGTGCTGCTGGATTCAGTTTGCCAGTATTTTATCGAGGATTTTTGCATCAATGTTCATCAGGGATATTGGTGGAAAATTCTCTCTTTTTGTTGTGTTTCTGCCATGCTTTGGTGTCAGGATAATGCTGGCCTCATAAAATGAGTTAGGTAGGACTCCCTCTTTTTCTATTGATTGGAATAGTTTCAGAAGGAATGGTACCAGCTCCTCTTTGTACCTCTGGTAGAATTTGGCTGTGAATCTGTCTGGTCCTGGACGTTTTTTGGTTGGTAGGCTATTAATTATTGCCTCCATTTCAGAGCCTGTTATTGATCTGTTCAGAGATTCAACATCTTCCTGGTTTGGTCTTGGGAGGGTGCATGTGTCCAGGAATTTATCCATTTCTTCCAGATTTCCTAGTTTATCTGCATAGAGGTATTTATAGTATTCTCTGATGGTAGTTTGTATTTCTGTGGGATTCATGGTGATATCCCCTTTATCATTTTTTATTGCATCTAGTTGTTTCTTCTCTCTTTTCTTCTTTATTAGTCTTGCTAGCAGTCTATCAATTTTGCTGATCTTTTCAAAAAACCACCTTCTGGATTCATTGATTTTTTTGAAGGGTTTTTTGTGTCTGTATCTCTTTCAGGTCTGCTCTGATCTTAGTTATTTCTTGCCTTCTGCTAGCTTTTGAATGTGTTTGCTCTTGCTTCTCTAGTTCTTTTAATTGTAATGTCAGGGTGTCAATTTTTAGATCTTTCCTGCTTTCTCTTATGGGCATTTAGTGCTATAAATTTCCCTCTACACATGGCTTTGAATGTGTCCCAGAGATTCTGGTATGTTGTATCTTTGTTCTCATTGGTTTCAAAGAACATCTTTATTTCTGCCTTCATTTCATGATTCAGTCAGTAGTGAGTCAGGAGCAGGTTGTTCAGTTTCCATGTAGTTGTGCAGTTTTGAGTGAGTTTCTTAATCCTGATTTCTAATTTGATTGCATTGTGGTCTGAGAGACAGTTTGTTGTGATTTCTGTTCTTTTTCATTTGCTGAGGAGTGCTTTACTTCCAAATATGTGGTCAATCTTGGAATAAGTATGATGTGGTGCTGAGAAGAATGTATATTCTGTTGATTTGGGGTGGAGAGTTCTGTAGATGTCTATTAGGTCTGCTTGGTGCAGAGCTGAGTTCAAGTCCTGGATATCATTTTTAACCTTCTGTCTTACTGATCTGTCTAATATTGACAGTGGGGTATTAAAGTCTCCAATTATTATTGTGTGTGAGACTAAGTCTTTTGTAGGTCTCTTAGGACTTGCTTTATGAATCTGGATGCTCCTGTATTGGGTGCATATATATTTAGGATAGTTAGCTCTTCTGGTTGAATTGATCCCTTTACCATTATATAATGGCTGCCTTTGCTTCTTTTGATCTTTGTTGGTTTAAAGTCTGTTTTATCAGAGACTAGGATTGCAACCCCTGCTTTTTTCTTCTTCTTCTTTTTTTGCTTTCCATTTGCTTGGTAGATCTTCCTCCATCCCTTTATTTTGAGCCTATGTGTGTCTCTGCACTTAAGATGGGTCTCCTGAATACAGCACACTGATGAGTCTTGACTCTTTATACAATTTGCCAGTCTGTGTCTTTTAGTTCGGGCAGTTAGCCCATTTACATTTAAGGTTAATATTGTTACGGGTGAATTTGATCCTGCCATTATGATATTAGCTGGTTATTTTGCCCATTAGTTGATGCGGTTTCTTCCTAGTATTGATGGTCTTACATTTTGGCATGCTTTTGCAGTGACTGGTACCAGTTGTCCCTTTCCATGTTTAGTGCTTCCTTCAGCAGCACTTGTAAAGCAGGCCTGGTAGTGACAAAATCTCTCCGGGTTTGCTTGTCTGTAAAGAATTTTATTTCTCCTTCACTTATGAAGCTTAGTTTGGCTGGATATGAAATTCTAGGTTGAAATTTCTTTTCTTTACATATGTTGAGTATTGGCCCCCACTCTCTTCTGGCTTGTAGAGTTTCTGCCGAGAGATCCACTGTTAGTCTGATGGGCTTCCCTTTGTGGGTAACCTGACCTTTCTGTCTGGCTGTCCTTAACATTTTTTCCTTCATTTCAACCTTGGTGAATCTGAAAATTATGTGTCTTGGGGTTCCTCTTCTCAAGGAGTATCTTTGCAGTGTTCTCTGTATTTCCTGAATTTGAATGTTGGCCTGCCTTGCTAGGCTGGGCAAGTTCTCCTGAATAATATCCTGAAGAGTGTTTTCTAACTTTGTTCCATTCTCCCTGTCACTTTCAGGTACACCAATCAAACGTAGATTTGGTCTCTTCACATAGTCCCATATTTCTTGGAGGCTTTGTTCATTTCTTTTTACTCTTTTTCTCTAAACTTCTCTTCTCGCTTTATTTCATTGATTTGATCTTCAGTCATTGATAGCCTTTCTTCCACTTGATCAAATTGGTTATTGAAGCTTGTGCATGCATCACGTAGTTCTCGTGCCATGATTTTCAGCTCCATCAGGTCATTTAAGGTCTTCTCTATGCTGTTTATTATAGTTAGCCACTCGTCAAATCTTTTTTCAAGGTTTTTAGCTTCCTTGCGATGGGTTCGAACATCCTCCTTTAGCTCAGAGAAGTTCATTATTACCAACCTTCTGAAGCCTACTTCTGTCAGCTCATCAAAGTCATTCTCCATCCAGCTTTGTTCCGTTGTTGGCGAGGAGCTGCAATCTTTGGAGGAGAAGAGGTGCTCTGGTTCTTAGAATTTTCAGCTTTTCTGCTCTGGTTTCTCCTTATTTTTGTGGTTTTATCTACTTTTGGTCTTTGATGCTAGTGACCTACAGATGGACTTTTGGTGTAGATGTCCTTTTTGTTGATGTTGATGCCATTCCTTTTTGTTTGTTAGTTTTCCTTCTAACAGTCAGGTCCCTCAGCTGCAGGTCTGTTGGAGTTTGCTGGAGGGCCACTCCAGACCCTGTTTGTCTGGGTATCACCAGTGGAGGAGGCTCAGTTGGAAATGCAGAAATCACCCATCTTCTGCGTCAATCATGCTGGGAGCTGCAGACCGGAGCTCTTCCTATTTGGCCATCTTGGAATGGGGATACTCCTTGGTATTTTCTCTAGGGAAATGAAAATGTATGTTCACATAAAAACCTGACACAAATGTTTGCAGCAGCTATATCCACAATTTTAAAAACTAGAAACACCCCAAATGTCCTTCCTTGGGTGAATAAATAAATAAATGCTGATAAAAGTGTATGGTGGAATATTACTAGGCAACAAAAAGGAAAAAACCTCTTGATATTATCGAACAAGTCTCATGAATCTCTAAAGCATTATGCTGAATAAAAGAAGCAAACCTTAAAAGATTACATACTGTATGATTCTATTTATGTGACATTTTCAGAAGGACAACACTATAATGATGGAGATCAGTGTTTGCCAGGGGTTGGAAATGGGGAGAGAGAGTCCTAATTGTCCATGTGTTAAAGTTTCTAGAACTGTACATCAAAAAGAAAACAGCTAACTTTACTGTATAATACTTTTAAAATATAATTTTGTATGGCAAAAGACCCTTTTTAAAAAAATAATTTTATATTTTAACTTAAAACAAAAACAGAGAAGCCCCATTTTTATACCCATTAGATTAGCAAAAATCAACACACTTATCAAGACAAGATTTTGGGGAAAATCAATACACTAGAAGGCTACTGGTGGAAGACTAAATTGGTAAGTCATTTAAAAAGAAAATTTTCCTATTAGAATATTAAATATACTTCATGGCCCAGTGATTATAATTTTTGTGTAGAAAAACATTCATACACATATTCAATGAGGTTTTTACAGGAATCTTCATTCTGACATTGTTTGTAATCACAAAAAATTGTAAACATCCTAAAGTTCATCAGTAAAGGAACAGCCAAGAAAATATACCTATTCACTAGAATACAATACACCCTGTAAGAGGAATACAGCAAATCTATTTATTTATTTATTTATTTTTGGCATAGAAGGAGCCCCAAGACGTATTTGTAAATGGGGAAACAAAAGCAAATTGCAAATCATTCCATACTGCATGTTACCATTTATATATTAAAAAGAATATTGCATACGTACACACGTATGAAAATGTAGTACAAAGTCTCTAAGACATACAATGAATCAGGAACAGGACTTTCTGTGAGAATAGGTGGAACAGAAAGCATCTAAAGAAACTGCTTTTTTTCTTTTTCTTTTTTTACACTGAAATGTTATTACTATATTACTTGTATTTTAAAAATAAATAGCCTTTGGCCAGGTATGGTGGCTCACACCTGTAATCCTAGCACTTTGGGAGGCCAAGGCGGGCTACTCGGGAGGCTGAGGTGGGAGAATCACTTGAACCCGGGAGGCGGAAGTTTGCAGTGATAGAGATCGCACCACTGCACTCCAGCCTGGGTGACAGAGTGAGACCCTGTCTTGGGAAAAAACAAAACAAAATAAAAAATAAATAACTTTTAAGAGGGAACATACTTAATCTATGCTAGAGACTGAATGTTTATGTCCCCCCTCAAATTCATATGCTGAAATCTAATCCCCAATGTAATGGTATTTGGAGGTGAGGTTTTGGAAGGCAATTAGGTCTTGAAGTCAGAGACCTCATGAATGGGATTACTGCCCTTATAAAAGAGACCCCGGAGAGCTCCTTCGCCCCTTCCACCAAGTGAGAACACAGCAAAAAGAGGGATCCTGTGCACCACAGGTCCAGAAGCCTCCTTAGACCTGCTCAGTCTCCTAGGTTATTAAGCGCAGTGGGTGGCTGGGCCTATGGGCAGTGCTGTAGGCTGAGGCAGAGTTCCCCAGCCGGGCCTGACCATCCGGCCTGGACATCCCTGACTAGCCACTACTGAAAGGCTGGTTCAAATCTCACCTCCTCCAATAAGCTCTCTCCATGAGTGCTTTTGCAACCAGGAAGCCCTTCAATATTTATGAAGTGAGTTTGGACTGCAGTTAATCCTTTCAAGTCCCGCAACTCATTCAGCCCTTCCGTGTACACTCTGGCAATCGCTTTCATAGACTCCTCTTCTTGTTTCCTTTCTAGTCATCCTAGCTTGCTCAACTGGATTCTAAGCTCTGTCAGGACAAGGATCATTTCATACAAACATTTCATACATTGCATTTACTCCAAATATGAAATGATCTTTTTCTCACCTGGCACAATGCTGAGTACACAGCAAGTGCTTAGTATGTAGGTAGCATCATATGCCAGCCCTTTAAAGTTAGTGCCATGCCCAAGTGCCTGTCTGGAGGTTAGGTCACAGAGCCTCAGTAGTCGCCTCTCAGCATCGATATCCAACCTCCTTGTCTGCTTACCCAGGCAGAATGAGGTTTTCATTCTACCTCTGACCACTTCCCCATCTGTAATGAAGTCTCCAGTGAACCATCACACCTCTATTCTGTTGCCTCCCCACACACAATGCTGCTTCTTAGCTTGCAAATATTTTCTAGAACCTCACTGCTTCTTCAGTGTCCATCAGAAACCCTGGTTTTGCCCCTCACTGCCCAGTGAGACATCTCGGGCGGGTGGATGGAAGGAAAGATGACAGGTGAATACACACAGCACCTTGCTGCCCTCCACAGACCTCAGCGGATGTGTTGCTAGCAGTCTGCCACCTACTGTACCTCTGCCTTGCCCTTGCCTCTGCCTATTAATTTCCTGGTAGACCTCTAAAACCCATATCCAAGCCTATTTTATTTGACAATTTTCAACATACACTTACTGAATAGCTAATATGCCTAATAATGAGTTCCTAATAAGGAACTGCATTTTGTAATTCTTCCAACTCAGTATGACAATTCCCTTTTCTGAATCTCTGAAATACTGCTGGTCAACTTCTCTTGTTATATTTGTCATAGTTTGCCTGGTCTTATCTATTTATGTACTTGCCTTTGCCACCAGTCCCTCATTAGACTGTAAGCGCTTATGGGTGACTTTTTATACATTGCTATCTCTCTTTATATTTCTGGCATCCCTCGAGGGCAGGGTTTTGTGGCTAGTAAGGCTCAGTGGGTATTTCTGATTGACTCAATTCACTAAATTGAGTTAAATGGCGAGATAAATGGATGGATGAATGAAACTATTAATACACGGGTCTGCAAATCTCCCCACAGTGCCCATCCATGGTTCTTCACAGAATAGACCTTCAGTCAATGCTGTTGACAGACTGATTGATGTGTTTGAAAACGAAGAGTGATTCCTGGTGAGTCAGAGGTTTTCATTTACTCCATGTGTTTTGGCTTCAAACCCTAAAACAGTCATGCCCGATGTTTCAAAATCAGAACAGCAATCGTCTTCCTTCTACAGCCAGGTTGCCACAGAGATAGGGCCTAGAGAACAAAATGCTTCTGAATGGATCGATCGAGGCATATCTGAAGATAGAAAGTTCCAAAGGCTTTCCTGGACTGCCTCTAGGACGGGCCCTATTATTAACCTCCTCTGTGAGGCTGAGCTGCTGTCTGGCCTTACGCGACTGAAATGATTTTCTCCTGGACTCACGCCGTGGCTTTGTAGGCCACAACCACTGCCTAGAAGCCAAGTCAATCTGAGAAATAAGGGAGGCCCTAGTGGTTTGTGGTTTTAGAAGGCGTTTCCTTTGACATTAAGCCCGGGAAAGGACAAGCAAGCCACAGCAGGTTCAAGAGAAAGGGAGCAAAGCCTAGTTTGGGGTGACCAGAGGTGACTTCCCAGCCCCATCCCTTCTAGCAGCAAGACCCCCACAGGATCAAGTGCCTATAGGGGTCAGGGGGAGGGAATGCCCAGGGACATATGTGCAGCTGACTGCAGGGGTGCCGCTGGTATTCAGAGAGAGTGTCAAGGAAAGGGCAGCTCAGGAGTCGTGAGCTGTGCACTGTGAAACAGCTGAGTGGGCACTGGGGCGGGAGGGGCAGGGATGGAGGGAGACACTGAGACTACAAATGTGCAACCGAATGGAATTTAGTCTGTAGATACTTCCTGTGGAATTGTTTAAGCATGCCCTACTGTCCAGCCCACTGACATGGGAGAAAGGGTCTTGCCAGTTCCAATTCACAAAAGAGGAGGCTGCAACTTGCCTTCTCAGGGAAAAACGCCCCCGATAGCAGAAAGCCACTGGCCTCCACAACTGGGAAAATAAGTACATGCCTATAACAGTGTGATCTCAAGGGTGCTGCACAAACTTCAGAGCTTAAAAAAAAGACATTACTTGTCCCTGAGCAGGGTGATGCCTAAAATTCCATTATTGCTTTTTCCTGAGGCTTAAATATCGGTGAAAGTACAAATACGTAGGGGGAACACTTCAAATATTTCATCATGTACACCTCAGTGTCTGGAACCTTTTTAGATCCTGTCCTATGGGCAGGTTTTCTGAGGGGAAGAGATGGAGGAGGTGAGAGAGTTGGGGAACTCCAGGTAACAAGAAGGAAGAGGCTTAGAGGGGCAGAGGAAGGGGCGTAGACAGAGCTAACACACTGATCCCAAAAAGGCTGTCCCTTCCACAGTTTTACCCGGGGCCAGCCCTTCAGATCCTCGTCAGATTCATTCATTGCTGCACCATCCTTAAAAGAAATAGGGCATCACGTTCTCCTAACCAGCACCGGCTTCAGGGTGTGGCACCTGCGCAGTTACCTAGGGCTTGTGTTCAGAAGGGCCCACACTTTAATGCTCTGCAGTTGCTGTCTTAAAATACCTTGTATTTTTGGAATAAAGGGCCCCACGTTTTCACTTTGCATTAGGCCCTACAAATTATATAGCTGGTCCTGCTCTTAACTATTCTCTAGCAAATCACAAAAGCCCTCTGAACAGAGGTCAGTCTAACCTCACAATTCTCTCTTCATCATACATATTAGTTCCTTCAGTCTATTTTTACACATCAGGGAATATTTGAAGAAATGTCCTTAATTCCGAACACTTTAATTCACCTTCACCAACTAAGCCTCTTTTGAGGTGACTTAGGTATCATGTGATCCATCCAATTATTAGCACATGCCTAGCCATCCCCAACCCACCCGCCACCGACAAACTCCTGCTTTCCTTGCCCTTATATATATCTGTCTCTTAGCAGAAGAGAGGCACATGACCTCCTAGCCTCAAGAATACTTGGCACGGGTCCCTGTTTCTCAGCCATATCTATTCTTCTAATCCAGAATGACACTGGCTTCTCCGCGTCTTTCTGACATTTCTGACTTTTAGTGGGCAATGCCATTAATCAATCGGCTGCATCTGTTTTGGAAAAATTAAATAGCTCAAGTCAAGGCAAACACAGTAAATAATCCTTCAACAATCCAGGAGAGTAGTGGGGGCAGAGAAGGCAGGTTTTGTCTCCTCATTATTTGAAATGCATTTAATCTGCTGCTGGATCCTCTGCACCTGGGCTAGGGTTACTTACTGGACACAGAAAGAAGAGATCAAAAGCTCTTTAAAAATGTGAGGCCCAAACCAGGGTATTAAGAGTGTAAGTGTGCTATTCAACACATGTGTTGTGGACAATGAGTTAGCCAATGGGAGGCTGTGAAGTGGCTCTTCCCTGTGGTTTAAAACTATAGAAATACACTCTAATTCTTTAGTAAGTACGGCCTCCCTACGGAGAGGCAGTAATGGTACAGTGGTTAGGTATGGTGGAGTCAAACGAGCTGGATTCCAACCTTGACTTTTTCTTTTACTAATCATTGACCTTGGGGAAATTACTTAACCATACTGTGTCTCCATTTCTTAACATGCAAACTAAAAATGTAACAACTACGTCAGGGTTATTGGGAGAATAAATGAATTAGTGTCTATGTGGTGAATCGAAGATGGCTCCAAATTCATTGACATTCCTTCCATTGAGAGGTGGGATTTTATTCTCTCCTCCTCTTAATTCTGGGCTAGCCTGTTACAACTTTGGCTAGTAGAGTGGGACAGAAGTGAAATTTGCCAGTTCTGGGCCCACCCTTGAAGAGAACTGGAAGTTTCTATCTTAGTCTCTTGGAGCCCTGAGCCAAGAAGATTGATTTCCTCAGTAGAGAAGCCACATGGAGAGGCAATGAGACCACAAGAGAAGTGGGGCACAACTGAACACAGGCTTCCAGTCCCTCTACCAAGGTACCAAGGTATGTGAGTCAAGCCACTTTGGACCCCAGAAACCAGCCCATCTACCAGCTGTGACCCCAATGTAAAGCTGAAGAAACACCCAGCAGAGCCCTGCCTAAACTTCTGGCCCATAATATCGGGGAAATATAATAAAATTGTGGTTGTTTTAACATACAGAGTTTTAAAGTAGTTTGTTAAGCAGCCATACACAAATGGAACAACCTATACAGCACTATAGATGACAACCAAACAGAACATCAGGATAGTGACTAGAACACAGTAGGCAGTCAATGTTAGTTCTTCTACTTACTTAGTGCTATACTCACATTGGTAATATTAGATGGATTAAATTTTCTGAACACTTAAAAAATTGGAAACTACATCTAAAAATTCACAACCCTAAGCTCATTGTGGTTAACTCCAAGTACTATATTACTTTGCCCTCTACTACTTCTATTCATGTAGTTCTCTCTTCTATTTCCTACCTGCATTCTATTTTTCAGATTCTTTCACCTGGTTGCCTTCCATTCATGCTTTATATCATTTTCTCAAATGTCAATGCATATATGGTTCACCTGGACATTTTGCAAAAAAGCAGATGCTGGGTCAACAGGTCTGGGACAGATCTAAAATATGCATTCCTAGCAAGCTCCCAGGTTATGCCGTTGGTATTGGCCTATAGGCCACACCTTGAGTAGCAAGCCTTTAGTCTCACCTCGGGTATTACCTCCTCCTGAGACCTTCCTAATCCCCACTGTCTCCAAGGCTGAATCAGTGAAATGCTGTTGCAGACTCTCTTGGCTACCTATCTAAAAGCCCACATTTATTTTCTTTAGTGCTGGCAAAGCTCCAGTTTTACTTTAAGGTCTCCTCTTGCCCCCAATGGCATGCATGGATTTTAATAGATGTAAATGCAATTCTTGGTGTTGTCCTTCCCTTTGCTGTTATTTTTTATAAGCAGCCAGGTAACTTGATTCAGAAATGTTTGGAGAAGTCTGCTGTGTAGAGTAGGCACTTCTAGGAAAGTTTTCTTCACTCTTAAAAAGAGATGCACATGAGAGATACAGGCCTTTATCTGTCCTTGGAATGTTAATCTGTTGTTATGTGATCCCTGGAGCTACTGCAGCCTTCTTGTGATCATGAGAAGATCTGGATAACATTCTGAGCATTCTGAGTGAGGATGGCAGAGTGAAGATAAAAAGAACCTGGGTCTTTGTTGAGTCACTAATCAACTCTGAGCTTTCCTAAATTAGAGTTTCTTTCTATGGAAGATAATACATCTCTTTATTGTTTAAGCCATCTTTACTCAAGTTTTCTGTGACTAGTGACCAAGAACACACTATTGTGGATTTATATGTCCTTGCTCTCTTCTACTCAAGCCATGTGTGTCTCACGATCAGTGCACTCCCCACATTATTCTGTGATTACACATCTACCTCCTCTGGTCAGGTACCTCTTAACGTTTATTTTTTGTATCCCTCCAACCTGGTATATAGCAAGTGACACAAACTTTTATGAACTAAAGTCAACTCGCCATAAGGGTTTTCAATTACAGAAAAATTAAATTTGGGGCCACTTCAGCCATTTTCCCCTGCCAAGGTTTAACCTTGAAGAACTGCCTCTTGACACTTTGCACTCCTTGACCTTACCACCCACTAACATCAGTAGTCCTGGAATACCATCTCATTCTGATATTAACCCAAATGAAATATCATTAAGAAGGTTGCAGAAAGGCCACATGACTCATTCCAAGGCTGAATAAAAATAATAATAATCATTCTAGTGATTATAGTAATGCCTTGCCTTTGCATAATAATGGTTACCATTCACTGCACCCACAGTATCCTAAACACCTCACTACATGCATAACGCCCAACTTATAGGAATATATAACTTCCTAAAAGTCACAGGGTCAGTAAGTAATGAAGTCAGGATTTCAACCCAGGTGTCTGACCCCTGAGCCTGAGAGCTTCCCATTTTGCTCCCTGAAAATCCCCTCCTGAGCACTCCATACTTGCCAAAGTGCTTTTATGCACGTGATCTCATTCAGTGTTCTCAAAGGAGTTGTGGGTATGATCAGGCACATTGTTTTGATATTATTCATGCTGCTAACTAAATGTAAGTTACACTGGGATCATTGTAGAGCTCTTTTTTTTTTTTCCTATCCTCCAGTTTATTGTTTTTTACAATCCATTTCAAATAAAGAAACACTTTTTGGAAGGGAAAACAACCTCATGTAACAACTTGGGGAAATTTTTTAAGTGCTAAAGAAAAAAAAAATTAAGTTGGCCAGTTTTTCACAGTGGCATGTTGATGAAATGTCATAAATGAATTGTGGGATGAATGAATGAAATATATCAAAGTGGAAAATAAATCACAAGGAAGAACCAATTCCCCAAAGAAACAAGGCTGCAGATAGCAATTCCCTAATTTTCAACCCCTCTAACATTTTTCATTCTGAGAAGACCCCTCTGTCTAAATCTCCTTGATGGAGACATAGAGCTAGAGCAATAAGAAAAATCTCATTCTTTAAAGTATCTCTTTCCTTCCATCCTCGGCTTTAGGACAGTGAAATGCCTTTGTTCTCGTGAACCAAGTGGTCAGCACTATCAACAGCCACTCAACAGGTCCCTCAGAAGTGAGGATGGTGCAGGTACCAACAATGCCTGTGGGTAAGGAAAGTATGTCCCTACTGAGGGACATACTTTCATCTCTCACAAGAGCATGTGAGTCTTCTACTCAACATTCCCCTTAAAAATAAAATCCTCTTTCATGGATTATCTAAAGCATTTATGCTTTCATAACCCACTCATAATAAGCTTCCAATGTTTAACTATCTGATGGGTAAATGGCTTGTGTCCCCAGTACAGCAGTACATAGGTAGCACGATTCTAAGCTGGAGAAGGCCCTTAGTACATTTCAAATTAACAGAATAAGGCCAGGTTGATGTCCCTCCTTCCATCTCCACATCCAGGTTAATGCCTCACATGGCCTCTCCTATCCCTGGTGTCAGTTACATACATTTGGCTAAAGCAAACACAATTGACTTTAGTGGGGCCCATTTCTGGTGCCTGGCAGTGGGACCTGGCAGAATATGGTTGTCATCAGATGTGGTGACACCCCCCACCTGCCAGCACAGAAGGGAAATTATGCCAAGTAGCCACCATGTAGTGATCCCATGTGACATAGCCCTGGTTGACTGCCAGAAGGAGTGAACTTGACAGCAGCCTGTAATTTTGTCTTAGGAGACAGGGGCCAGGCTAAAGAAACAGAAATGCAGTAGTAAAATAACAGAAGTTATCCTAAGAATGTGTCAGACCTGTCACATTGACATGTGATAGGTGATTCACATGAGTTATTGTGCTGCGTCCCTTCTTACCAATGAGGACACTGAGCTCCACAGAGGTTAACAACGTCCCACAGCTCAAAGCTGGCAGAGCAGGGATAGGAATGCAGGCCTTGCTGCCTCCAGAACCCATGGTCTCTTTATCATGCCCTGCTGCTGCTCAGAGATCTGCCCTTCTGGGTCAGGTGCTCTCAATGCCCTGAGCCTCTGGAAGTTTATCCCAGTCCCATCAGATTTCCTACAGTAGCTTTCCTGCCACAGGTATCCCCTGCCCACCCTGGATACCCACCTCATGCTATGCTATGTATACCTGTTGTGTGTGCCATATACGCCACTATGTTACCTAGCTCTGGATTTTATTATTTTTTAGAGACAGGGTCTCACTATGTTGCCAGGTTGGCCTCAAACTCCTGGGCTCAAGCAATCCTCTCACCTCAGCCTCCCAAGTAGCTAGGACTACAGGAACATACCACCATGCTCAGCTAGGCTCTGGATTTTAAATTCCCTAAGGACATTTATCAGTTGGGCATCAAGGGTCTCCAGCAACTGCTTTGACCTCCGGCCCAACACCTCTTTACTCCCTGTCATGTATCAGCAGTGCCCAGCACAGCAGGCTTCTCATCCTCTGGACTCCAGCTCCAGGCCTCTGCTGCCCTGCCCTGCCCTTAGATGGCCTCCCTCCTTCCCACCAATGCCTCTGCAAGAAACGCCTGACCGGCTCAGCCCCCACAGACATCCTCTTCCTGATCTGCAGCATTTACATTCTGCCCCACTTAGCACAGCATTTGCTTACATTCTCTCATGTACGGTGCACTAATAGCTTCCTGTTTTTAATATCCTTTTTCTGATTCGAGTGTAAGCTCCTTAGAAGCTGGGGCCATGCCTTGCACTTTGCTTACACTGCCTTCCCAATCATGCCCTTTCCCAAACTCCAGCCTATTGCTGTGAGGGAGGAGAAGGGATACACAGTACAAAAGGATTCATTCAAGCACCTGTCCCACAAGGGGCTTTGCCCACTTTGGGTGGAGAACTAGAGTTGGTCAACTGGCTGGCCTTCCTTTTAGAAATCATTTTCTCTACCTACCCCTCCCCTAGAACAGTCACTAAGGTGGCATGCTTTCCCCCAACCTCTGCCTGCCAGCCACCCCCTGGAGGGAATCGGTCTCTCAAGTCCCCATGGAGACTGGCAGAGCCTTCTCAAAGGGAAGCAGGCTGTATGCCTCCCCCTGGACTCGGTGTACATTCTCACAGGGACACATTCTGTCTTAGCAGCAGCTCAGCTGGCTTGCAAAGTCCCAGCCACCTCCTGCAACAAGGCCCCCAGATGGCGCGTTCTGCGGAACACACAGTGATGGAGGGAGGCACCAGCTAGGGAGGAGGGCTGCCTGGGGGCCAAGCACCACCAAATCATTCATCCTCCATCCTGGCCCTTCTGCAAGATGTCTTGCTCTTAACAGGCTTCCTGTTGGCAAAAGAAAGCTTCAGCCACATCCAGCCTGCAGAGCTGAAGGCATGTCGGGCAGAGGAGGTGGCTGTCTTCTTTCTCATCAAGCGTTCCTTCCTTCCTCTCTCAGGCTGAGTTGGAAAGCTCTTGAAAGGTAGCAGATTGCAGGCACTGAAGGCTGGTGTCTTCTGTTTATCCACATAACAAGGACATTGGCCAATGCAAAAGCCCCTGTACTATTCCTTCCATGTGCTGCTGGCTCCAGAGCCCCTGAAGCAGCCCGCCTGGGCTGTCTAAACTGCAGCCTCTCCCCTTAACAGCCTCCCACACTTCCCCATATCCCTTCAGGGGAGCTGAAGGTGTGTTCTCTGTGGCAGTGTTTCTCAAATTGCGTGGCTGTGACCTGTCAGTGCAACATAAAATCAATTTACCAGGTCACAAATAGCAATTGTTTTAACAAAATAGAATGGAATAGAAGTGTCAGTACATCACGTACAGGAATGGTATGGTGTCATTAGGTTTTGGGGACACACACACAATGATATAAAATCTATTTCCAGCTGGGTATGGTGACTTATGCCTGTAATTCCAACACTTTGGGAGGTCGAAGCAGGAGGATCATTTGAGGCCAGGAGATCAAAACCAGCCCAGGCAACATCATAAGACCTCTGTCTCAATTAATTAAAATAAAATAAATAAATAAAAAATAAAATAAAATGCATCTCCTCCTGTGGCTCACAATCCTGCAGGTTTGCATGCTCCTCTTCCACAGGCTGAAAGTCTTGCCCCTGACTCAGGTTCTGCCATGGCAAACTTCTAGGACAGCGTGGGACACTTCTTCCAAGCTGACCAGCTCTCTCCAATTGCCATCATTCAAAAGGAAACAGCTGCTAAGGGCAAGGCACAAGGACAAGGACACAGGAAACCAAGAAATAAAGAAGTGATTTCTGCCCTCCAGGAGTTTGGGAATTGGGAATAATGCTGAGACGAGGCAGACCGACTGGAACAAGTTATACAAAACATCAGATAAGACGGTAGAGGAGGATGTTAATTTCTACTGCCAAAGAGACCCTCGGAGTTCTGGTTTTGAGCAAAAACAGTAAAGGTGCTTTGCAACAGAGTCAGGCACTGCCATCGAAGTTGTAGCTCTCAGAATTAGGGGTGAACTGTTAACTTGTTCCTTTAAGCTGGGTTATTGGTCTTCTGGACTCACCCTCTGTAGAAGCCATAGTGGTGCACAGGACTCTCAAAATTTCTTGCCCTGGGGGCACCTTTCCTGGTCTAGGTCTCCTCACATCCATGTAATTCCTAGCAAAACTAGAATAGGGATCCCAAGGACTAGATGTTACCTCTAGGACTGTTGTTATTTTGCTGCGTGACTTTGGGTGAGCCACTGCACCTCTCTAGGAGGCAGGATCTTCAGCTACTATTGCAGCTGTGGATAAAAGTGGCTGTACCTAGTCAGTGGCTTTGTGACTTGGTGAACTTGTCTGGTGACAGACACATGTCCGGAAATAATAAGGATCAAACAGACCCTCACTGGTCATCTTTCACATCAGAGGGGAAGATCTTTCCTCCACCCAGCCCCAGTAAAAGTCCATGCTCTGCTGTCTTGGACATTTATTCCTTGCAGCTGTGAAAAAATGCCTGTTGTCATCTGGTGAAACATGAAAGCTTATGGAGCACAGCAAACTTAAGTGAGTGAACCAGCTGCACTAACCTTAGGGTGGTTTTCCTGGTACATGTAAGAATAGTCCTACCTGGGCAATTGAGGTGGGAGTCTCCTGTCTGGGCCCAGCCTACTCGCCCTTTGCCCTGCTTTGCCCAGACTGTGAGACTTCAGCACAGGGACACTGAAGCACTGTGGTCACATGGGCAACAAGCTCATAGTTACTCCTCAAGCCTTTGTTTGCAAGTGGAGTCCTCTGCCTTTAAGTTCACCATTAGAGGATCTTAAGAAAGGGGAGGATAATAGGTGCATTTTTACTGCAAGACTGGACACTGCCAATTATGGTACCAGTTCTAAGGCCAGTGATAGTGTTTCATAAAGTAGACAAGAGGCTAGAGTCTGATGCCCACCACAGTCCCTTTCTGGGCCTTAAAAAGATTTTTTAAATATTTTGCCTCAACGTATCTTAAGTGTTAACTGGAGCTGGCACACTGCTCCAGGAAACCTTACTCTAGTCCAAATCTAATCCACACGAGGAGGTAGGTCGTAACTGGTGCTTTCTTTTCATAGTGGACAGCAGAAACGACAAAGATTAACCTATAGCAGGAGTGATCTAGTGGTGGAAGGTCCAGCACAAGTGATGCTGGTGCAATTTTGGGACAGAGAAAATTATCTCAAAAGTTATTCCACTCAGGCGCCATTGATTCCTCTTACTCACAAGGCCAACTTTGTTCATTTCCTTCATTCATAATAATGACTGGTCCAGTGAAAATGTACTGACATCTTAATGAATTCTACACAGCAAATGTTTTCTTGGGTGGTTGGGGAGAGGGAGTTGGGAGAGAGTCAGTTACAACTGCTGATGACATGGGCAATCAATGCAATGCCCACAGACATAAAAGCGATGAGAGTCACCATCCCAAGGGAAAGAAGTGTTGATTTCCTCAATTCTCATCACACTGGGCTCTGTTTGGAAAATGGTATTAAAAAGGCAGAAAATACATTTTCTTTTTATTCTCTGAAGGAGAAGGTAAAGGTTACAAGAAGAGCAAGTGGATAAAGACATATACACCTTCCCTTGCCGAGGCAAATGTACTTCATGATGTATGTTAGAAAGGAAGGAGCCCCCAGAGTTCTCATTAAAACCCAAGTGGTTATTTTAATATGAAGTCTCAGGGTAAAAGCTATGCCTGGATCCAAAAGAACTTTGGATTTATACTGAGACTATAATTAATTGGAGAGAAATGGACTACATTTTGCCAAAATAAGATTCAAACAGTATTGACTCAAAATCTGTCTTTACACATGTGAGACACTTGACAGTTGTTGCAGCAACTTTACGTACATTTTCTCAATTACCTTTTATATAATCTCATAAACCATGGAGGGTAGCCATTAATCTCTCTACTTTACTGAAGAGGAAAGTGAACTGAATAGTCAAAGCAGCCCCAGCCACTGAGGCTTTACTTGGGCCTTCTATTTCAGGCTCTAGGCTCTTACCCCTATGTCATATGGTCTCAAAATTTCTAAAAGCCTTTAATTCACAAAATTCATGTTGAAACTAAATTGTGACCTGAGTAATTAATCATAGAAAGGTGTGATGCAGGGATTCTAATTGAACTCTGCAGACTTTCCAACAAGTTCCTAGTGCTGCTGATGCTTCTGGCTGAGGGGCCACATCTGAGAGCTGCTGACCTAGGGATTTTCTCACTCAGCTTAGAGCACCTTAAGGACAGAAGCTGTGTCTTCCCTCCTCCTCTGTATCTGACTGTGGCCTGGTCTATCCATCTGGCTTCTGCAAAAATTCATCACAGGCTTACTACCTCATCTCTCAGCCCCTCTGTTGCAGAGGTTTCTCCAGAAAGGAGACTCTACTATAAATGCCATTGGCCACCTTCTCTCCCACCTATTTCACACCTCATAATAGTGATGACATTTCACCATTATCAGTGAGATTCCAGTTTAGTGGCTCCAATTATAAATTCTTGCCTTTCGCAGTGTATTCTGAGAATCATTCAAGGCTTGAGGACAGAAATGAGGAATATAAGCGTAGGTCACAGGAGCAACTTTGCCAAGGAGCTTCATGAACTAAATACAAGACACAAAATGCACATTAGCACACCCAAGGCTCTGAGAAGTCCTGTGGTGTGTACCAAGTTTAACTTTGACATAGCTCTTCCCAAATTTACATGGCTACTTAAAATCCCTCCTCTTTCCTGGATAACACCTATTGTCATTTCGTGGAATAAGAACATTAGAAGCACACGTTAGGAAATACTCCATTGCAGAGTTAGTTGACAAGTCCTAGGGAATGGGCTGGATGATTCCTGTTTCAGGTGTACTCCTTATTCACCCCTCCCCAACAAACACATGTGTGGAGGCTACCCTGTAAAGACGGCAGCAGGGGTGAGCAGACCAAAACATGTGCTTCATGGGGGCAGCTAGCTCCCAAGAAGAAGATGGAAGAAATTTATCTCAAATTTACCAAGCAGATGGGTTATTCCTGCTCTCCTAGAAAAGAATTCCAGTCTCTAGAGAAGAGACAGAGAGGCCAGAAGCATTACAAAATGTTGTTCCCTCCACATAAAAGAAAATAAGGTGGCAAAGAAGTATTCCCTCTGGCCCCACTACCACCAAAACTGAGGAAGAATAGAAGAGACAGAAGACCAGCCCCCAAAAAGCTTGCAATATTGTTGGGAAGCATGGCTTAGATTCACACATGATGCAATGAGTATAAGGCATTATACAAGCATTTATAGTGTAACCCCACATAGGCAACCCCCTCAAAAAATTATCAGAAATGGGAAATGCTTCACACATTTGGATGTCACTTGAGTCTATGTATCCAGCAGATGGACTCAAGAACCGGAAAGGGTCTTCATTGTTCCTGCGAGCAAATGCAGTTGACTCCAATTGACTTGATCAGTTGAATCCTTGCAAAAACAAATATGTCCCACTGGAGCAAACTGACCCTCAGAGAATGATGTTTTCCTACCTGAATTGCTCATATGTGTAGTCAGCCGACATATGTAATGTATTGTTTTCCTGCCATCCAGGATGAGGGCAGCCCCTTAAACAATTACTGCCCTGGGGAGTGTGTTCCAGACTATAATCAGCTTCCAGGATAGGAATAAACTTCAAGGTCACAAGCCAAATTATATTTTCCTGAGGGAGAAGGGCTGAATCATTATATAGGAAGCCCTAAGATGGCCAGGGGTCAGGATACGAGTTGCCTGTGCTTCCTCTGTGGAGGCAGATCTCGTGTCCCTGATGGTCGAGGTTTCCGCCAAATCTCCTCCTCACTCTTGCAAACAGACGACTCGTTTCCCTGGTTTCCCTCTGGGGACTCTTCCACGTCTCAGTGCTCTCAGGCAAAGCAATAGTTCTTGACCAAACAGGGATGGGGCATCCTCAGCTCCTCATCCATCATTTATCAGTTTCCACCACTAGTCTGCCATCACTTCTCCTTTCTTCAGGCCTTCGAATGCACATTTGGAATGGCTTCCAATAAGTAGACAAAGGATGTGAAGAGCTGGTGCATGAAATAGAAAACAAACTGGCTCAGGAACGTACGGAACCAGGTGCAACCTCACTGTGACTCCACAGTAAAATGCCATTTTTTGCTTATCATGTGACCAATGAAACAACATTAAAATGCTCAGTGTAAACAAAGACATGGTTTAAGACAAGGTATGGCTGATGAGAATGTAAAACCACATTGGAAGACACTTTAAAAAATCTGACTGAAAGTACTCATGCACATATATTCCTCAACTTAGAAATATGTTTACAATATCACTGGTTTTAACAGAAAATTATAAAATAACATACAGAGCAATCTCATGGAAAGGGTAGAAAAGCATCTGGAAGGTTTTACTCTCAAATTTTATTTTGGGTTTTCTTTGGATCTATATCACCCCTAGACATGGATCCATCCCTGTAATTTATTAGGTTGGTGCAAAAGTAATGGCGGGTTTTTGCCATTACTTTTGATGGCAAAACCCACCATGACTTTTGCACCAACCTATAGATGGCTTCACTCTGACCCTGCTCCAACCTGCTTCTCTCCACAGGGCAAGGGCTTTGTGAGGCCAAAGGGATAAACCCACCTGATGCCCTAGCCCATTTTCCTCCTATTGCACACTGTAGCCCCCAGCACCTGGAATTCCGTGGAATTCAAAGCACTGTTAAACCAGCTCCAGGGATGCACAAGCCTCTTTCCAGCCACCTCTTGCTGAGGGTGATTGTGTTGCTGGTGTGCATTCCCCAACTCAACAGTTAGCCAAGAAGGGGTTGTTTGCAGGGGTGTGGACAAAGCTGGCACATGGAACTGAGTGCCAACACATGCAACACAAACCTCTCATGTTGGGCATGCGGACAAAGACTTAGGAGACAAGAGATGAGAAAGGAGGTGGCCAAGGCCAGAGGTCAGGTCTCCACATCCCACTGCGTTCTTTCAAGGACCTTCAAGGAGTCTGAGTTCTTCATTTGAACCTGAACTTCTAGACTGTTACAAAGGTAAGAATAGAAAATATTTCATTTAAAACTTTGTTTGTAGGATTTAGAACTCCTAGATATTTATATGTGGTAGATGCACCTTTACTTATACTCCTTCCTCAGATCATGAGAATGTTAGGAATGGACCTGCTTTGGATAGTAGAATTAAGGATGATTTTAATTCTCCTCCTCCATTTCAATTTCTTCTCTGTGTTCTTATTTTTCTACTGCATACTAAAAAATTGACATTCGGTATTTCAGTAATCCCACATTCATTAGTTTAGTGTAAAAAAATTATAAATGTTGAGAAATATTTGTACACCTAAAAATGAAAATAGCCTAAATGCTAAACAACCAAGAAATAGTCAAATGAATGATACATCTATGTCATATGTGGATAAACATATCTAAATTCTATTAATGAACCCATTTTACATTAATGAAGAAATTTAGTGAAACATGCTTAATACAATATTAATTGGAAAGCAAGCTACAAAATTATATAGTATGACTGTTCTATAAAAATATACATATACAAATGCACATATTAAAAAGATGTAAAATCACAAAAGTAGTAACTGGTGATTTATGTCTGGTGAAAATGTGGATAAAAACTTTTTTTCCTTTATGTTTTTGTTTTGTTTTTTCCTACAATGATCAGGAATTAACTTTTATAATCAGGAACTTGCTTAAAAATCTCAATATGTCTGTCATTTGTCCAGGTTTATGTTTCCACGAGGAAGCGATAGCCTAGTAACCTTTGACGTCATCCCCACACAACCCTCCAGCCTTTTGCCACTGTGGAATCCTGCTTTCCAAGCACTATTTCCCTTAGAACCTCTGACACTTGGGTTCCCTAGTGCAGCCCTGGAGGCCTCATCCTAACTGTGAAGCTGCCTCTTTAGGGGGCCACCAGGAATATGCTTCCACAGGGGAGCAACATGGGTGCTTTTAAAAGAGCCAAGCACACCCACCTGCTTTCCCCCTGCTGGGACCTGGCCCCACAGCAGGTGCAAATATGGCCCTCTGTGAGCTGTGGAATCCCAGGCCACCATCACCACCTCCCTCCCCACCTCCCTCCCCACGTCCCTTCCCACGTCCCTTCCCACGTCCCTTCCCAGGCTTCACCAGGCAGGTTCTTTATCTCTTGCTTCCTGGGAGAGGCTCTGATCAATTACTTCACCCAAACACTTACCCTCTAAGAGTCTTCATTTTTAACAGGGAGTTGACAAACTTAACCCAGGGAAGGAACCTCCAAAGGCAACATGTCCTGCATGTGACTTCTGAATCCGGAAGACATTTGGGGACTGAATCAGGATGCGAATCAAACCATGTTAACAGCCACAGGGTTCTCCTGTCAGCAAAGCCCACCACGATCCATGGATGGGAGAACTGAGAAGAGCCCCTCTAAGTATTAGAAAACTAAAACTAGAAGAAAAGTCAGGCAAGTCCAGCCAGATACCTTACTCTAACTAGAAATAAAATCTGCAAATTCATATGAGAACTCTTGTGAGTTCCCAATCCCCAACATGCACTCAATACTTCTGAAAGTTGAGAGAAGGAAACAAAGCTACATGTTTTTTTTGTTTTGTTTTGTTTTTGTTTTTTTTTTTGTGTGTGTGTGTGTAATTGCAATTGTCATTGTTTTAAAAACACTGCCAAGTAACAGGCTAGCATCTTAAATGTTTTCCCCTGGCACGTGCTCCCTCTGGCCTTCTTTCTCTCACATAATACACAGAGACTCCATGTAGAGTGGTAGGGAAGGCCTTTATTGGTTCCCATATTCTCCAACTTTAAGGAGGAAGGCTGGAAGTCACGAGATAGTTTGGGAGTTAATAGTAAATGCTGGGATACAGACCACTAGAGACACCTCTCTTCCAGTGCAACCATGTGACTTAACCATTCTGAGCCTTCATTTCCTCCTCTGTAAAAGAGGGAAAATTACACAAGATATCCAAATCCTTTATTACTCTAAGACTATATTGTTCTGTGGGCTTATATCCCATTTCTTTTCTTTCTAAAATCTGTGGATGATTTTCCAATTTGTAATAATATTGCCACACCCTGACACTCTTACTGAAATTGTACTTATTTCCGGTTTCGCCAGTTCAGCACCTAATATTACGCTTGTTTCTTCTGAGTTAGTTTTGTCTTCCCAATAAATTCCTCGAGAGAAGTTGCAGAGGAGAGCATGCCTCATTCTTCCTGAAAACATTGCTGAGCACGTAAGACATACTCAGGAAGTGGGAATACTAGCTAGGCTGAGTGGATGTCCCAGCATCACAGCATGGGTGAAACCTAAGCTTTGTAAACAAGCAAACCCAGGTGGATCCTGCCCTCAGTTTCCTCATCTGTAAATGGAGATGATCATACTCTCATTATTGCTTACCGAGTTTTAAATGAGATTATACACAAGGTGTCTATCACAATGCCTGGTACAGAACAAGGGCTCAGTAATATCAGTTCTTATCCTTTATCATTATTATGATAATATCTGTTCTCTCCTGGAAGTACAGAATTTAAAACCTTGATCCCCACAGTGAGGAAAACAGTTGGTCTCAAACATGCCTCTGGCAGTTTGGGCATCTCCAGGGGGCATCTCACACGAACTCCCTTTTGGTGCAGGTTTTGACCTCCGAGCTGTAGCTGAGGCTCCAGCTTGAAAACAGCTTGGCTCATTGCCTTGAAACTTATTGGCACAATAAGAGATAATGATTTCCCTGGACACACTCACTCAGAGCAGTTATTGTTTAAGTATTTCCCTTATTCCTCCTTTACCGGAAAACAATCCCTTATAGAAATCAGCTGAGGAAGACACTAATAGCAACTTCAAACACATGGCTTTCTCACTGCCCTGACTTGGCAAGGAAGCCTGTTTGGAGCAGTTTGCCTCAGACCCAGGAACAGAATGTGACAAAATAAGTCCCTGTGGACTGATGTGGGCACCGAACAGTTGGCAGCTTTGGGGCCAGCAGGGCCAGTGATAAGAGATTGGTTTCCTCATTTGATGTCCCATTTGGACCCTGTTTGCCAGCCCTGGAAGGTCAGAAGCCACACTACAAAAATAAGAGGGTTTTTTTTTTCTCTTTTTCATCCACCCTCCATGCCTTCCATGATATTTCTTCTCCATCCCTTGGGAAATTTGTGTCTTTGTGAGATCTGTCCTCTGCCCTTCTTTTGTGAATATACCAAGGCAAAGATCCATTTAATTTTCAGAAACTATGTCTGTCAATAAATTGCCTTTGCTCTGTCTCAGAAGGGGCACTGCCACCATCCTCCCTGAGCAGACGTTCGTTATGTACGGGGAGCGTTTCTCATTATCTTCTTGACCTCTTGTGCAATCTTCTTTTCAAGTTCTCCTTGGGTTTTTCTTATCATGGTTTGCACTCCCTCAACCTCATTCTGTAATCGGCGGCATCCTTCTCAGCACCTGGCGTTGGCTCCCTTGCACACGTCCTCTGGTGTAACCTTGGTCGTTTCCCCTCCTTATCCACCAGAGCCTCTGAAATTGGGAGTGTCGTCCTTGCCGTCACCAAACCCAGCACTTCAGCTATTTTGCTTCCAGCTCCTCCAACCTTGCCTTCTAAAGGCCAGGCTGGAGAAATTGCCTTTCCATGAGTGTTTATTCATTGAGCACCTACTATGTGCCAAATATGGTTCTAGATGAACAAGACAGACATGGTCCCTGCCCTCATGGGGTTACAATTAACACAAAAGAGACATGTAAACAGATAGTGCATAATGGTGAGCCCAAAGAGCCCAGACCAGCACAACCACCTCACAGTGGCTTAGTGGGGTTGTTTAAGTCTTTTAGGGTCACATTAGCAGTAGTGTGCATTTCAACATTAAATCACAGAACATTCTGTCCAACAGTGTTACATCCACAAAGCTGATTTTTCAGCAGTTGCTGGGATAAAAAAAAAAAAGCACAGTGTGAAAATCAGTGCAGTGTCATGATTCCAAAACTTGAGAAGGTGTGCAGGGCCCAGTAGCTCTGTCCATTCCATGAGTAAGAAACTGTGACTTTTTAGGAATGAATTTTTAAAACTCTATTTTCGTCCATTTTGTGAGAGTTGTTTTTCAAACGGCTACTAAGTGATGAGGGGATAAATACCGAGTACATTATTCAGCCCTAACTGCATAATGACAGTAACTTTCGGGATTTCTTTTGACCTCGAAGTGCAATTTAAAAAAATACCAAGAAGCTAAGGCACCATAACAGAGAAAGTTTGAGAACTTCTGATCAAAGCAAAGACCTGAAGGATGAGAAGGATTTGTTAGTTGGGCCTAGAGGAAGGGAAAGAATGTTCCAGACCAAGCAACAGGATAGCCAAAAACAAGATATGAGAGAACAGGATGAGTTGGAGAACTAGAAACTGTCCAAAGGTGCTTATTTCTTAGTCCCCCAGTGCAAGCCACCCTTCCCATCTCCTACTGCCCCCACCCTCACCCACTGACTCACACACTTGCCCACCCTTCCTCAGCCCCACAGTCCTGCCCTACTATCTCTCCTCCTATTCCCAGGCCTCCAAGGGCTGGGATCAGGCCTGAGCAGAGAACATTAAGATCTAAGGATTTGGTGATGCTAGAGGAATGAGACCATGCAGATGGTCGCCCCAGGGCTGCAGGGTAGCAGGCAAGAGTCAGGGTGTCGGCAGCCCGCGTGGCAGGTCTGGCAGCCTTGCAGGTCTGGCAACAGAGAGATACTGGATTTCAGGGACAGGGCTTCAGTCCCTGGAAGGAACTGAGGCTCTGAGCAGGAAACCAAGCAGGGACACAATTCCCAGAAATGGGGCACAGGGCGGGGGTTCAATGACACAGAACAAGTCAGGAGCCCAGTTACAAGAACAGGCACCAAACCACAAGGACTTGCTGAGAGGGTGCAGTTTATTGATAACAGGGAAAATCAGAAACAACTTGAATGTCCACAAATAGGGAACAAATACTTGATGGTAAGACTGCAGTGAGGAATACTATGCAGCATGAAAAACCCATGTTCTGTAAGCCCATGTGATAATATGAGAAAGTTCCTTAAATCACGTGCACTAAGCTGGAACAGCAAGCTGCAATCTAATTTGTAAAATGAAATTCCTGTTTGGTATATATAGTTAGAAATGGCAGAGAAGGAAGAAAAAATTGATAAATGCCTGGAAGGAAATATAACCAAATATTATCTAACTGGGCAGAGTCTAGCTGATTGTCATTTTCTTTTTTCTACTTTTCTGTATTTTCTAAAGTTAAAAAAAAAAGTATTGCCTTGATTTCCTTAATGAAAAGAAACAAAAATAAAAGCCACTTATAGTAATAACCCTTCCCAATACAGACCAAAGTCATAGGAGAAATTGATCTCCCCAATTACTTTGGTTCTCTCTACAAACACGGGAAGTCAACAATTAGGGGTGGAGTGGGGAAACAGAAAAAAAAATTCTTTTTTCTTTTTTTCTTTTTTTTTCCGGTTTTTTTTGTGTTTTTTTTGAGATGGAGTCTCACTCAGTCGCCCAGGCTGGAGTGCAGTGGCGCAATCTCAGCTCACTGCAACCTGCACCTCCTGGATTCAAGCAATTCTCCTGCTTTAGCCTCCCAAGTAGCTGGGATTACAGGCATACATCATGATGCCCAGCTAATTTTTGTATTTTTAGTAGAGACGGAGTTTCTCCAGTTGGTCAGGCTGGTCTCAAACTCCTGACCTCAATTGATCCACCTGCCTCAGCCTCCCAAAGTGTTAGGATTACAGGCATGAGTCACCACACCCAGCCAGAAGAAAAAAAAAGAAAACTTCTAAAAAAAAGTCAATCATTCGAAGGTAGGAGATGAAGCCGCTGGATGTTAGGCGTAACATCAAGGCCAGCTTGGAAATAGGAAGGATAAAAAATAAAAGACCAGCAACCTGACTTCACCTCTGCTGCCACCTCTTCTCACGGTTCCCGGTCCCTAACTTCTGCTCACCACCAGGTGTTTACTCTCTCCCCAGTGGCAGTAAGTGCTCAAGCGACCTCTGAAGCTTTGGGTGTCTGATGAGGGTTACCCAGGGGGTGAGGTCACATGGTGCAGTTGCAGTAGCAGCATCAGGACAGCAATCTCTGAACTAGTGACCGAGCACAGGGTCTGGGGCCAGCAGCCCTGGCTCTGAACCCTGACTCTGTCTCCAGCCAGCTGTGTGGCTTTGGACAAGCTATGTCTGAGATTTCTTCATTTACAAAATAGGGAGAAATAATAATATCTGCCCTACTGGCTTTTCGTGAGGTAAATCTGCCTGGCTGTGCTTTGTAAGCTACAGCATGTGTTAAGTTAATGTCATTATCAGATAGTTGGAGGTTCCACTAACACAACAGGACACGGTTCTGGAGAGTGTCAGAGATCTCTCAAACTCCACAAACCATATCATCTTTACTCACTGCAGTTAAGCCTCTGTACTTGCAAGAACTCTCATACCAAGAGACCTCATGGCTCTGATCTCCATGGGGAAAATACAAAGGATACCTCTTGCTCTCTCCATTAGGAAAATTCTATGAAATAAAGCCTCCAAACTCTAAGGCTGCAAGGGAGCTAGAGAAAACTAATGAGAAAAGTCCTTTGCAAGTTTTACTTGGCATCTGCTACCTCTGGCTAAGAAATGGGTAAATCTTTGCTTCCCAAAGACCTTAATTTTGATCTGAGCCTCAGGTCATCACCTGGGAAATAGAAAACCCCAGAAAATTGAAACATCAACTCTAAGAAAACCTCTTCTCTTGGGGATCCTGAAGAGCCCCACAGAAGACTATAAAATGTTATTCTTCCATTGAATTTAGATATTTTTATGTTAGAAAGACAGATGGGGCCAGGTGCGGTGGCTCACGCCTGTAATCCCAGCACTTTGGGAGGCCGAGGCAGGTGGATTGCCTCAGCTCAGGAGTTTGAAACCTGCCTGGGCAACATGGCAAAATCCCATCACTACTTTAAAAAAAAAAAAAAAAAACCTAGCTGGGTGCGGTGCCTGTAATCCCAGCTACTCAGGAGTCTGAGACAGGAGAATCGCTTGAACCCGGGAGGCAGAGGTTGCAGTTAGCCAGCCTGGGTGACAGACAGAGTGAGACTCTGAAAAAAAAAAAGAAAGAAAGAAAGAGAGAAAGGGGGGAAGGAGAGAAGGGAAAGGGAAAGGGAAAGGGAAAGGGGGAAGGAAGGAAAAACGGAAGGAAGAAAAGAAAAGAGAAAAGAAAAGAAGGAAAGAAAGAGTAAATAAAGACTGGAAGTTTTGTTTGAAGGAATGAGAATTTTTCTCCAGTCCCTTAGAAACTCAATATAGCATTAAATGGAGATGACCATTTAAACAAGCAAAGAATCATAGAGAGAGGACAGAATCCACTGTGGAGGTATGAAGTTCTGAGAATCCTCGGACACCATTAAGTTTGTCATCAAAGGAGCTTCACCCTCAGAGAGCCACATGAGACATTGAATGAAGCTGTCACTGACCCAACAGATCAGCAAACAGACCCACAGCCTCCATCCTGTGCTCCCAGCACACAGTCTAGTCCCAACCTTCCAACCCCAGGCCAAGTGTGGGAGCAGCGTGGTCCAGAAGCTGCTGCACCTGGAAAGGAGCTTTCTTCTCCATCCTAACTCCTAAGGCCCTGAGACCTGTGGTTGCTCCTAGTCCTTAACCATCTGAGACATTTTCATGTGTCTTAAGGAGTAAATATATAGATATATATCTCCTATTAAGGAGTAAATATGTATATTTTAATAAATACATAATATAAATATATGTTATATAAAATATATGAAATATACATTTATATAAATATGAGAAATATACATTTATATAAATATATAAGAAATATATTTATATATAAGAAATATATATTTATATAACTATATAAGAAATATATAAATATATATGAAATATTTATATAAATATGTGAAATATATGTTTATATAAGCAATATATAAAAATATAGATAAATATATAAAAATTTCATATATAAAAAATATTAAATATTTATATACATATATGAAATACATATGAAATATATGTATATAAATATATGAAATATTTGTATAATATATGAAATATATGTTTATATAAATATATGAAATATTTATATAAATATATTTATATATTACATAAATATATAAAATATATGATATATTTCATATATATTTATATAAATATATATGATGATATATAAATATAATAATATTTAATATAAATATATTTTTTCTAGATTTTAATAAAATATATATGAAATATATATTTATATATTATATATTTTCTATATTTTAGCATATAAATATATATTTATATCTCATATATAGTAAATATATAATATATACAAATATAAATATATAATATATTTAAATGTTTATACATTTGCACATATTTAAATATAAATTTTATAAATACATAAATATATAATAAGTAAATATATATTTATTCTTAATATAATAAATATATATATATTTACTCTTTAAGACACATGAACTATATATATTCACACCCACACACAAACATTTAAATTAAAT
The DNA here is from genome assembly GCF_049350105.2 of Macaca mulatta. Classification (NCBI taxonomy): domain Eukaryota; kingdom Metazoa; phylum Chordata; class Mammalia; order Primates; family Cercopithecidae; genus Macaca; species Macaca mulatta. The sequence continues at coordinate 71,289,397 of NC_133406.1, read as the reverse complement.
ACAGGTAAATATGAACCACTGCCTCAAATTTAATTCATTTTTACTGAATCAGACCTTTGTTTTGGAAAAAGGAAATCAACTTGATTTGTCAAACTTTTTCACCTGCTTCTGAAAACCCTGAATCTGGCACCATGCCAGGGTGCCAGGAATGAGGATCATTTACTTGTTCTTGCCTAGTAACTTCCTTCCATCTGGCGAAGCATGGCTTCACTCAGAGTGCTTCATAGGCAAACCCCACTGTTTCATCCTCCTTCCCAGCCTGGGATGCCACAAATCTTTCTCAGGCTTCTCACAAAGTCAGCTAATACTTAGGACCCTTCGGTGCCCTACCACTTATTCATTTGTTCATTCACATAACAACTACCACTGAGTGGCTAATATGAACCAGCTATTACATTTGAGACTACTGCATCAAGGAAAGTAATCTTCTCAAAAACATGCACCCTATCGTTGTTTATTTTTAAAGTATGAGAAATTCCAGTCAAAGTTCTGGTGAACCTCTTGCTAGTGGGGAGAAGTGGGGCTGGTGGAGATTTAGAAATGATTCCCAGTGATCTTAAGGTGGGGATAGACAGCGGAAAGCTCCAGCTTTGCTTCCTCCTTAAACAGGCACCTCTCTTGTCACCATGGGCTTTGTAGAGAAGAAAGAAAAGGCTAAGGGAAGACCTGAGGGTTTCAGGGAAATGGGTTCAGGGAAGGAGTTCAAGTGCATCTATCTCTGGTTCCCCCTATAGGCCTGATTAGAAAAACAAATTACCTTCCCAGAATGGAATTACCAAAATGACAATACCTCATGCCTGTCTGTTCATTTAAAAAGTGATTTTGATGAAGGCAAAAGGGTAGAGAGGGGCCTCCTCCAAGCTCTGTGGTGTGTGGACTGTTTTGAACTTTCTGTCTATTAAGAGGGAGCTTCTGGGATGCAGCCTGGGCATCTGTATTCGTCCATTTTCAGACTGCTACAAAGAAATACCTGAGACTGGGTAATTTATAAAGAAGACTTTTAATTGACTCACAGTTCCACATAGCTGGGGAGGCCTCAGGAAACTTAACACTCATGATGGAAAGCAAAGGGGAAGCAAAAACCTTCTTCACATGGCGGCAGGAGAGGGAAGCACAAGCAGGAGAAATGCCAGATGCTTATAAAATCATCAGATCTAATGAGAACTCACTATCATGAGAACAGCAAGAGAGAAACCACCCCCATGATCCAATCAACTCCCTCCCTCTACACGTGGGGATTACAGGTCCCTCCCTGGACATGGGATTACAATTCGAGATGAAATTTGGTTGGGTTCACAGAGTCAAACCATGTCAGCATTCTTCATCCTGTAGCTGGGATCCTGAGCACCTGAGCCAGGTCAGGGCTTCCCCGACCTCTCTGTGAAGAGGAGACAATGAAGGGAGAGGAGGCAGGTTATTCTGATCCATTTCATAAGTCACAGCCATGTTCTTCACCATGCCCTTCGAATCCACACTTCAATCCAAAAACTCCACAATTGGTACAAGCGACAGATTTGAGGGCAAAAAAAGTAATAATGCAAAACCGCCAGCTAGAACAGATTTTCCCGTGATTGAAGATGGCAATAATAAGACAAAAGACAGATTTTTGCCTTCAAGAAACTATCTCTCCATTGCAGCCAAAGCAACACAAAATTCAAGGCAAACATTCCATTATTTTGTCCCCACTGTTTGGAAATATGGAAAAAGAAAATCTTGCCATGAATGTTTTTTTTTCCCCCTCGTTCTACCAGAAGTGACACTCTCTTTTTTTTTTTTTTTTCTCCAGTGTTAGCAAATGACTGGATATGATTCTTCTGGTGCTTGGAACAGAGGACAGACCCAACAAAGAAAAGAGCCTGGATGGGAGACAGCCTGCAGGAAAATGTGAAGCTGCTAAGAAAACAGAGACCCCCTCAACAGGCTGTCTTCACAACATTAGTCTTTTTGAATATTATGAAAATATTATCTGCCTTGTTGATCACCAGCTCCCCAAGTAGAATAGAGCTGTTTATAACAAATGCAACCAGCAATTGTAAACGTCCAAAAACAAGAATACACAACCCTCATCTTCTAGCTACATACCCACTGATAAATACCACACAGGGAAAATGAAACACTATACATTTTGATTCCGTGAAATTTGGGAAATTACAATTAATCTAAGACATCACTAGATTCTAAATGTGAGACATAGTCTTACATTTTTACATTTTATGCCAGACATCTGTTTTGGCATGATCTCAGCTCACCTCAACCTCCGCCTCCCAGGTTCGAGCGATTATTCTGCCTCAGTCTCCAGAGTAACTGGGATTACAGGCATGCACCACCACACCTGGCTAATTTTTGTATTTTTAGTAGAGACGGGGTTTCACATGTTGGCCAGACAGGCCTCAAACTCCTGACCTCAAGTGATCTGCCTGCCTTGGCCTGCCAAAGTGCTGAGATTACAGGTGTGAGCCACCACACCTGGCCTAAAATAATGTATTTTATACATTAAAATGTTGAGTCCGCAGATTCATAGTTTTCCAGGAGAGTCTCTGATTTTGCCCTCATATTTTATCTACCTAAAAGCAGATTGGGGGATGTTGAAGATCATTCAGTCCAGTGGACCCATTGTATAGACAGGAAAACTGAGGCCCCAAAGAGAGAAAGTAACTTTTCCCAGGTCACATAGATAAGCAGAACTGGGATTGGAACTAAGATATAACTCTAGATTGTTTAACACCCTGGATAGATAAGTTAAAAACAGGTTCAATTTTTGGATGGGCTGAGCAACTTCACACAGAAAGAAATTCTGTTTGTACATGCAAGGTGGCGTACTCTTTTAACTAGCTGGTAATTTCCTACTTATGCGCTGTTGGAGAGTGTGACTTCCTCAACACCTTCTCTTTCCGTTTCTAGAAAATACAAAAGAGGAGTCATGGCAATATCTGCAGCTCTGAAGGACAAAGATATGCTTCCTCACATGGTTATTCTCCTGGGCTGGTCAGACTGTGTTTCTAAAAGTTGTGGGACTTTTTCCTTTTATGTATTTACATTTCTTGCAATGGCAAAACTCACAATTACTTTTGCGCCAACCTAATATCTCAAGACAAGTCATCACTCTGTTTTGGTTTTTGTTTCTTTTTTTCAAACAACCCTGAGATTGAAAGGAGACTTCTCTAGGAGCCGCTCACTCTGAGTCAGGCAAGTGCCTCTTTAAACACTCTACCCTGGGTGCCACATTTGCCTGACCTTAGTCCTGCTCTGCCCTTCACTTTTTACATTGCTTATTTACTACATCGTTCTATGAGTATCTTTCCTAACAACAACAAAATAAGTGGGTCCTTCAGTCAGAGCAGCTCTGGGCTTCTTGGTATTGCGCAAGGCCAGGTGACACAGACCCATGGACTCCCAAAGCCTTTAGAAGTCAGAGCTGCCTCTGTCACTGAGAGGTGGACCTAAATTGCCACTGAGGGTCTGAGTGACTTAGTCATGAAGCCCCTCTGATCTTCGGTTTCCCCTTCCTTTCCCAAGGAATATCTGATATGGATCGTCCTGCTGAACCTAAGCATGGAGATTTATTCCTCTCTTGTCAAATCTCCTCTTCCCTGGTTTCTAGGATGTTCTTCCCAGGTCCTCTTGCCTGACTACGCTGTTTCCTTCTTCACATTACCGTCTCTGGATACCCTGAAAGAGTCTCACTCTGGGATGTAGCCCACAGCCCCACTTCACTCACTCCTAGACTGACAGACGTGGTCCAAACACATGACCCTTCTCTCGCCTCGCCCCTGCACACCAACCTGCATTTCTCCATGGCTGTGCAAGGATAGCCCCTAAACATGCCAATATCAGCTTAACACTTTCTTAACTAGAATAAAGTATAGGTGGATATGTATCTGTTTTCTAAATATACGAATGGGAAAGAAGCGTTTATACCTAAAAGCAATGAAAGAAACCACAAATGAACAACAGATTTAATTATAAAAATTTGAACATCCATATTTTAAAGAAAAAAATAACCAACATCTATTCTCTTGTTCAGGTATGTATGCCATCCTCCTTGGCGCACAGTCTAGCCTCAGAATCAGTCACTTGGTTTTGAACTGTCTATCCTGACAGTGGCTTTGGTTGTCCTTCAAAAAATGTCTCTGTCCAGCTGCAGTCAGAGTGACTCCATCCACGTGGCCACCCTGGCTGACAGGGGCAGGGTACAAACAGACTCTGAATACTTAAAGCAATTAATAATTCTCTGTTGTTTTACTCAATATGTATCTCAGTATTTGACTTCACAAGGGCAAAAATCGTATTTCTGCTCTTGGCATAGTGCTGTATTTGAGAAATAAATAATGAACAGAGCCAAGAAAATGAAAGTTATAAAGCCAAATGAGAGGAAAATAATGTAAGTATTAGAATTCTTCAAAAGTAAAGTCTTATGACCAGCTGTCAGTTATCAATGCTAAGAAACAGCCAAAATAATTGAAAAGATCAGACCAGGAGTGGTGGGCTCAAACCAGGAGCCCACTTACTGCGCAGCAAGATTCTCTCACCCAAGGAGGCCCTTCCTGACAAAGTGGACACATGTTGATAGTGAAAAGCTGACCCTTCATTCCATCAAAGTCAAATCCATGTAAAACCAGTGCTTTGGATGGCTGGTCTTACTGTCTTCTATTGTGTTACCTTGTCTTCTTCAACTGGACCTCATTTACTTGGCTGGTGGAGAAAAAACCCTTTACAATGGAGGGAGAACAACCACTTTTTACTGGACTTCTGGAAGAAAGGAGTTGAAGGACACAGGGAACCAGCTGGCAGCAAAGTCCCTCACGTTGACTCCTATCAGCTCATGGCATAGCCCCAAGATATCGCTCCAGAGCATGACCAAAGAGGGGCAGAAAATCCTTTATCCCTAAGCCCTTCATCCCATCTTCATAGCCTGTCTTAATGGGCAAGTCTTTTTGGTTTACTTTGTGATACTGCCTTCCTCCTCTAATCAAGTGATCCTTTGCCACTTCCTATCATTTTCATAACTCAGGCAATCTTAAGCTACCTGCCATTTATAACTAATCTACATTCTACAATTATTTTTCCACCTCTTTTTCTCTCTTCACTTCTACTCTTCTTACTGGTATTTTAAAACTAAATAAAACAAAACACAGCAACAGCGAAAAAGAAATCCTCAATATAGCAAAATTCTTGGGGAACTGGGCATTCTGCCAGATTTAGTGATTCTTCGGGGATCACTAAAATGTGGGAGCCCCACTAGGCTAAGGCTCACATAGTTTCAGACATCGTTAAGTTAAAACCTATGAAATTATCATTTTGGTACATCAAAAGTAGCTGAATTTTGAGAATGCCACACAGTTCAATGTCAAATTATAAGCATTCTGTTCAACACTGGCTTCACTATGATTCCCCTGGTAAAGGCATCCTGCAAAAATTTAGCAGAGCTGCTGCCATGATGTCCTAAGCAAGGCATGAATTGCTGGGCTGGTCCGGCAAAACCACTGGCTTCCAAAAGCAGCTGAGGAGGAATTGATGGTTTGTGTCCCAGCCATCCGTGGTAAGGAAGGGGACACCTGTGTGCCTGTCTGCTTCTTTCTCCTGCCCGCCCTTTGCAACGGAAACGTGGTTGGAATGTCCTCTCACCACAACAATGAGAAGAAATGGACAAGAGGCTGTTTCATCACCTTTTCCTCTGCCCTGATGCTCTGGTAGGGACTGGAGAGCAAGTATCCACTGTGTTTGGGAGGCTACAAGAGGAAATCACTGTCATTAACCCAACATGGGTCATTCACTCTGAGGTATAATGGTTGGAGGTGGAAATTTCTGCTGAAAGGAAAAGAAGTTATTTGACCCATGAGCCTGTGTCTGGGTCTGTGAGGCCACATGTATACATTGGTGTCATTGTGAATAATACAGATAATGGTGGCGTTTACCTTAAATGTCAACACAAACAAGCGGAAGAGTCTGGAACCGGTGTTTGTGGGTGTCATTGCAGTCCCAGAGTGGTGTCCAGTTTTATTTTAATAAACAGGAAATTTGTCTTTTTACAGCTTAAGATGGGAAATAAAGAAGTATTGTTCTGGAACGGCACTCTTCCTCCTCCTATTTGATGTTTCTGATGTATCCCTCCACCCACCTCTCTCCCAACCTCCAGTGCATAAACAGATTGCTCTTCTATATTTTACATTCCCTAGAGGTAAAGCACCCATTTTTCTTGTCTATCCCCAGGAAATACAATATTGATTAATGTAAGTAATATGTATGGCAAACTGTCTTCTCAAGTCATGAAGGTCCTAGAAGTTTCTCTAATTCCTCACAAAAATTTACATTTTGTAATGTTATCTTCTCCCCCTCATTGCTGCTCCACACACACACACGTACACACACACACACACATACACACACACACACCTACCTTTTGTCACAAGAATAAGGCAAAACACATGCCCACAAAATATATATGTGAATTCCATCTTACTGCCCATCTTTCAGCCCATTGCCTGATAACCCTCAGGCTCTGGGGAGCAGGGCCAATTCCTATTCTTCAGCTCACAGTTATTCTCTGATTCTGTATGACCAACAGAATCTTAGAAGGCTAATGGTGGTACAATGTAATGGAAAACATGATGATCTGAGGGCAAAGAGACCTGGATTTCACTCATGATTGTGCCGCTGATGAGCCATTCTTTTTTTTTTTTTTTAAATAGATTTTCACTCTTGTTGCACAGACTGGAGTGCAATGGTGCAATCTTGGCTCACTGCAACCTCCGCCTCCCAGGTTTAAGTGATTCTCCTGCCTCAGCCTCCAGAGTAGCTGGGATTACGTGCACCCACCACCATGGCCGGCTAATATTTTTGTATTTTTAATAGAAACGGGGTTTCACCATGTTGGCCAGGCTGGTCTCCAACTCCTGACCTCAGGTGTGCTGGGATTACAAGCATGAGCCACTGCGCGTGGCCCTAGAGCCATTCTTAAGCAAGGTCTTTGTTTCCCCACTTATAGAAGTAAGAGAAGAGTCCTTGACTGACCAGCCTTCTTCCTAGGTCCATCAACAAGCTAAAGTAAAAACTTACATGTGGCAGTTAATAGAAGGAGACACAGCCATAATGGCGAATTTCCCTTTGGATTTTCTCTTCTGAACCACATGCTGCCTAAAGGAAACATCTAGAGCTAAGCAAGTGCAGAGGGGTGTGGCTCAGGGGTCCCAGACCTCCTCAGAGCCCTCAGGTGACTCACCAGGGGGGGGTCCAGAGCACTAAGTCCCTGTTTAGGCCTCCCACTGCCTCTCTCCTCTGCTCTAAGAGGCCAGAATAGGGCTGCTATTCCAGGAACTACTTCTTCATGCTCCTGAGAGATCTGTAAGAACGCTGTCTGTCTCTGGATCTCCCTCTCATTTGGTTTACTTTTGGGTGTCTGCTCTGAGATGTTCACCCTTTACAAGGCTCACGTGTGTCACTCCAGTGAGAGAGCTAGTGGAGATTATCACCTGCTATGCTAAGCCCTACCCCAAGCCAAGGCTAATGCACCTCCTTCAGAGGGACCTGCCCTTTATTTCCATTGGGGGAAAGAGAAGACACAGCATCAGTGACTAGAGCTCAGTAAGATGATGCTTTGGGGGGCAGGTACATGGGAGATGTCGCCCCCTGCTATTGTCTTAATGTTGTGTACCCCAAAATTCATATGTTGTAACCTAAGATCCAGTGCAATAGTATTAAGAGACAGAGGCTGGGCACAGTGACTCACGCCTGTAATCCCAGCACTTTGGGAGGCCGAGGTGGGCAGATCACAAGGTCAGGAGATTGAGACCATCCTGGCTAACACAGTGAAACCCCATCTCTACTAAAAATACAAAAAAAATAGCTGGACATGGTGGTGGGCACCTGTAATCCCAGCTACTCAGGAGGCTGAGGCAGGAGAATGGCGTGAACCTGGGAGGTGGAGCTTGCAGTGAGCCAAGATTGTGCCACTGCACTCCAGCCTGGGTGACAGAGTGAGACTCTGTCTCAAAAAATAAAAAAAAGAGAGAGAGACAGAGACTTCAGGGGGTGATTAGGTCATGATGACTCCACTCTCAAGAATGGGATTAGTGCCCTGATAAAAGAGAACTGTAGCCCCAGCTACTCAAGGAAGCTGAGGTAGCAGGATCACTTGAGCCTGGGAGGTTGAGGCTGTAGTGAGCTATGACTGTGCCACTCTCTACTCCAGTCTGGGTGAGAGAGAGAGAGACTCTGTCTCAAAACAAAGAGGCCTGAGGGAGCTTATTGGCCCCTTCCACCACAAGAGAACAAAGTGCCATCTATAAGGAACAGGCCCTCAGCAGCCACCAAATCCACCAGTGCCTTGATCTTGGACTTCTCAGCCTCCAGAACTGTGAACAATACATTTCTATTGTTTCTAAACCCACACTTAAGTATTTTGTTATAGCAACAGGATTGGACAAAGACACCATCTGGTTGGAGAAGGATTTTCCACCCTCCAATTTGGCTGAGTTGAGGGTGGGAGATAACACTCAATGGGACTTCTAGAGATTTGCTTGCTCAGACTTTTGCCTTCTTGCAGGAGGATGTCTAATCCCATGCAAACGGTCATTCAATATTTTCTGGATGAGTTTCAGGGATAATCTTCTCAGGCTCCCCAGGTCCACTTATTCCAATGTTTGAATATCTCAAAAATTAGGAAGTTTACTCTGGAGCTAATCAAAATCTCAGCTGCTTTACCTTAAATCCATTTAATTATTTCATTTTTTATGTATCAAACACTCCAATGTCTACAATAGCCAAAGCATTAGGTTAGGCCCGTTCTTCTTGGAGAGTTATCTGCAGATATGGATGATAGCAGCTCACCATCTACCCCATGAAAACCCTTCATCTTCTTGAAGGTATCTTCCTAGGCATCTCTGTGCCTCTTGCCCCGCTCCATCTCCAGTCTTTCATACTTTCCCAGTGTTTAGAAAGACCAACAAGAGGCTGCAGCAAGCTGGATGCCACCATTGGTTTTTATAGTAGAAATCCAGGGCTGCCCTGCCTTCCCCTCTATCCCCACCCTTGAAAGAGCATTAATTTATTTCCCTTTGGGTCTCTGGCACCCACCGCAGATCTAGCACTCAATAAATAGTGGACACGGATGAAACAACCCTGTTCCTCACCCAACTTTCATGCCTGCTTCAGGTGCTGTCAATCCCTGGGCAGGTCCTGGAGAAAATAAAGGCAAAATGTAAACCTCAACATCAAACATTGCAGATCATGGGAGAAAGGTGCAGAATAGATGAGTTATTGCTAAAGGTTTCCAGGGATACAGAGGAGTCTCCAAAAACCCTCACTTGGAAGTGAGTCACCCCCGAAGGGCTTGGGTGATTAGGGCACATGTCCAGGCTAATGAGAACAAGAAAGTTTGGAGACCTGAGCCTGGCTGGCACACACCTTCCTTCTTCTGCAGCCCAAAAGTGTGGGAATGTGAAGTGGGTCAATAAGGCCAGTGTGGGAACCCCTGCTGGGAGCAGAGACTGGACCACGTGACCCATCTCAAGGTCACCCCCAGGACACTCTCACTGCCTGTCACTTAGCACCCAAGTCCCTGGGATCCATATCACCTACTTCCTTGTTTTGAGGCCTGAGGAGGTGGGAAGGGAGGAAAGATCACAAAGTCAGAGGATGAAGAGCCTGGAGCTTTAGAAGGATGGTGCCCTTCTCCTCATCTGTCTCACTCTTTTAAGTTGGAGTCTCTTCCTTCACTTTGCTAATAATGTAAAGTATCAGCTAAAAATTGCAATGCATGCATTTCATTTGAGTTTTATTGCCCTAACAGACAGCATTAGATTACAAAAGAGGACATTTTTCTTCTCAGTTTTAGCTTATTCTGATGATTTATGATTAGATACAGCAAGAGTTCATAAACTTCCCTGACCTGCTGACAGTTTTTACAGGCTCCCAGATTTATTTCCATCTCAAACTTAACAGCTTTCATGTGACTGATATTCCCAGCGTCGCGGTGTGGCCGAGCCAGGGGCTGACAGAGCGCCTCTAATCTCCATGTTACTAATTTAAATGAAGTCTTGGTCTGTTGTTTAAAAAAGACATCAGTCATCCCGGGGAGGTTTACAGATCCTCTTGTAATGTAATGTCAGCCCCTTCTGAGATATGAGGTTTATAAAGCCTCACAATGTTGAGTGTTGGCAGACATGCCAAGGTCACCATGGATGGCAAACGGGAGGGGAGGAGAGGAAAATGCACCTCAGAGAGGGAGCAAAGAATCCCAAAGAAAGATTGGTCTCCGGGAGAAACCGGATGAAACTGTCAAGAAAGAAACCTGAGGGCTGGTATCTGCAGGGAACAGGCTAGGGGAAGATGGAGTCATATTCTGATGGTAGGACCCCTTGCTCTCAATTCGGCATATCCCCTCTCCACCTGAAGCTGAGAAGCCCTGAGAATACAGAGCTCCTGGGCCCTTATCTGAAGATCATCCTGGGCACCCCATCTTTGTTTGCATGGGACCCTTAGCCATACCATGCCATGTGTTAAGCCGTGCCATGTGTCTGGGTAGAGAGACCAGGAGAGTGTGCTGCCATCTCCACTGCAGACAGTCTCCTGGAGTTGGGAGGCCTCAGGAGGAGAGACACCCCATTCACCCAGCTGTGTGAGGTCCCCAGAGGTGGCAGGATAGAGGTGGGACTCCATCCAGGGATTGAGGCAGAGCTGGGAAAATACAGATTCCTTGCACCTGCCTGGGCTGTTCTCACACTTTCACACCCTGGTGTCTGAAGGTCACGTGGGATCAGGACTTCAGACTGGGCAGGAGTTGCCTTTGTGTTATTTGGAGATCAGATAAGAAGTGACAAGTAGCAATAAGCTCTGTCTCACTGGAGAAATAGGCTGAGGACTTGTGGGATGTGGGGGCGGAACACTTTTCATTCTTCTGGGAGCAGGGGAGGAGGGTGTGGAGTAAACATTTTAGCAAGCACTCCTTTCTCAGGGGAGAAGGGCTGACCCCTGTGCATCCCTGGAGCCCCAGCCTCTGCAGAGGGAAAATCTGTGCGATGAGGATTCACCATCCACAGCCACAGACCAACATGGGGCTGGGGAATGAGAGCAGGTAGCACTGCTGTTATCACCTGACACTCACTGAGCACTAGCTGGATGCCAGGCTCTGGGTGGGCTCTCAATTAACCTCCACAGCCTTTGAAAATTAAGGAGGGTAAATGAAGTGGATGTTACAATTGCCATTTTACAGATGAGGCAACTGAGGCTTAGGGTATTACAGAACTAACCCAAGGTTACACAGCAAGTGATGCAGCTGAAGTTCAAGTTCAGATCTGAATGTAAGTCCCAGTTTCTTACTCACATGCCCTAATACTAAGAAAGCTATGAATTTAAAAAATCCACTTTCTGTTTGTTTTTTTTTATAAAGGTTTGGAACCCACACAGTCGACCATTGCCTTTTGCCCTAGAGAGACTAAGAAACAGTGGTTTATTTCAGTGTTTCTCAAAGTGTGGTTTGTAGTTTTCTGGTGGGACCTGGCCCCCAAATCTCCATATTAACACATGCCCTGGAAGATTCTTCTGCACAAAATACCAGAGAACCATTCGTCTTCTCAAAGCATGTAGTTGGTGTCCTGAAAAAATTAAGCAGTGAAGGAAATTAAACAGTTTCCCTGCAATTCCTGAGTTTTCTTCTTAAAATATAGCCTCTCTCTTTTCCTAACATAAATTCCTAGAGCATAATATTAGGGAAAAAATGAGGATAAACATGCATTTCAAAGTCACTTGAGGAAGATTTGAAAATTATCCACCATTCGGTGTCATTTTTCTCTGCACCAGAGCATCCATAGATAACGGTGATATAGAAACAGCTGGACCAGCCAGATGTTGGCATTTGTTAACTGCAGCCATTTCTCTGTTAGAATACCAGATGTCCCTATTTGGGGGGATTTTCTCTGGAAAATCTGGTGAACCACATAGCAGTTTCTCAAAGAGCGTTCTAGGGACTGCCAGCATCCACAGCCTCTGTGGTGCTTGTTAACAATGCGTATTAGTCCATTTTCATGCTGCTGATAAGGACATACCTGAGACTGGGTAATTTACAAAGAAAAAGAGGTTTAATAGACTCACAGTTCCACGTGGCTAGGGAAGCCTCACAATCACGGCAGAAGGCGAAAGGCACGTCTTACATGGCACAGGCACGAGAGAATGAGAACAAAGTGAAAGGGGAAACCCCTTTAAAAAACATCGGAATCACGACACTTATTTACTACCATGAAAATAGTATGGGGGAAACCACCCCATGATTCAATTATCTCCCACCAAGTCCCTTCCACAACACGTGGGAAATGCGAGAGCTAAAATTCAAGATGAGATTTGGGTGGGGACACAGCCAAACCATATCAAGATGCAAATTCCCAAGCTTCACTCCAGACCTACAAATCAGATACTCTGGGGGTTGGGGTCCTGGAATCTGTAATTTTCTTTCTTTCTTTTTTTTTGGAAATGGAGTCTTGCTCTGTCACTCAGGCTGGAGTGCAACGGCGCAACCTCGGCTCACTGTAACCTCTGCCTCCCAGGTTCAAGGGATTCTCCTCCCTCAGCCTCCTGAATAGCTGGGATTACAGGCACACACCACCACGCCCAGCTAATTTTTGTATTTTTCGTACAGACAGGGTTTCGCCATGTTCGCCAGGTAGGTCTCGAACTCCTGACCTCAGGTGATCTGCCCACCTTGGCCTCCCAGAGTGCTGGAATTGCAGGCATGAGCCATCATGCCTGGCCTGGAATCTGTATTTTTAACAAGCTGTCTGAATTATTCTTACATACACCCAGATTTGCAAATAGATCTAGTGTCCATGGTAGAAAAGAGTAGGGCTTCCCAGTCAAGTGGACTCCCAATCTGTAGAGCTCAGAACCAAGCTCTGCATCTTGAACCCTCCTACACTGCTTGCCATAGGAAACGGCAACTTTGAGAAGCAGTTTGACAGTTTCTTATAAAACTAAACAAACACTTACTATGCAGCCCAGCGATTCTGCTTTTAGGTATTTGCCCAAGAGAAATAAAAACATGTTCATGCAAAGATTTGTGCATGAATGTTTATAGCAGCTTTAATCATAATAGCCCCAGACTGGAAACAACCCAAAGTCCATCAGCAGGTAAATGAATAAACAAATGTGAGCGGCCACACATTGGAATACTACTCAGCAATAAAAACAAACAACTAGTGATGCACACAACAGCAAGGACCAATCTCAAAAGCAATATGCTAAGTGAAAACAATCCAGACACAAAAGACTACATACTGTGTAATGCCTTTTAAATGAATTCTAGAAAAAGCAAAACTAATCTATAGTGGCAGAAAGCAGGTCCCTGGAATCTAGACCATGGGTGAGGGGGAACTGACTGCTAAGGGGCTTACAGAAACTTCTGGGGGTGATGAAAATGTTCTACATCCTAATCTTGGTGGTGTTACAAAAGTGCATCCATTTGTCAAAACCCATCAAACTGTGCATTTAAAATGAGTGTATTTTATTGTAAATAAATTATAACTCAGTAAAACTGATTCTAAGTTCAAAAAAAACACCATCATTTATTAGCTATGGGGCCTTGGCCAAATTACTTCTCTGCTCCCTTCTCTTCTTCCCAATCCAGAGTAGTTTTCAATCTTCTACTGTGCTTTTCACCCCAAAACTAACCTTTCTACTTTAAAACTCTAGAAGCCCCATTGATTATATAAAGCTAACTTTTTAAATAAAGAGGTAAATGTCATACTTAAAATGTTTATATCAATTTTTAAATGTTCCTGGTGTTTTAAGGACATATTCACCATTGATAATGTGATCCTGGTGACAAAGGATAGCAGTGAGGCCACATGCCGTCAGTAAGGATTTTAGGTGTTTTGACAAGTAGTAGTCAGAGGCCATCTTTGCTTGGGTTTCATTTTTGCTTGGCAGGAGGATGGTGAAGCCTCTGGAGAACAGAGGTTAGTTGGCAGTATCTAAGTGCTCACATATTTTACAGACAGTGAGTTATAACACAGAGGATTTAAACTACTTATCTCAAATCACCCAGACAGGTGGCACCCTATGTGAGAAATAGAAGTTTCCTTTACCTTTCAGCTGCAGCAATTTCATTCATGTATTCAATAAATTCCTATTTTGCATGCATTTAGAATACGTGCCAGGACAGTCATTGGATGTTCAAAAATGAATTTTAAAAAAAGGTCCCTGATCTCTAAGAGCCAAAGTTTTTAGGTACACAAATACATAGCAAACTAAGCAAAAGGAACATTTTCAATGTTAAAATGTGGGCAGGTACAAAATGCTGTGGGTCACAGAGGAAGTCTGACGGATCAGCTTTTGCTTGGAGGAAGTGAGGAAGGCTCCACAAAGGAAATGACATTTTAGCTGCACCTGAAATCATAATCAGGAGAAAGGTGGAAAAACCACTTCAAGCACAAGGAATAGCATGTGGAAAGGCACAGAAGCCTGAAAAAGCATACCAGCGAATGCAAAAACTTGATGGTGAGAGTTAAAACTGAAGTAGACAGCAGTAGAAGAAGGGTCTCTTATGAGGGTGTAGACACCCTTTGATATGCAGGGCTCCATTTCATGCTTGCTGCAGATATTGGCATTGAGGAGCTCCCACTTGCACTCTTTTCTAGAAGCTGTCCTTGGCTGGCTAGAGCCACCTTTCCTGGAGATGCCTGGGCATTTTTCCATGTGGCAGGAATAGTACCTGGAGCCAATGGGTAACAACCGCAGCTCTCGAGCCCATCCCCCTTGCCTCTGGGCAGAACAACCTCTATGATACAATCCCAGCTCTAGAGCTCTTCCTGGGATCGGACTGGGACTACAAGTCTCCTGAAACATCATGTCTCCTTTTTCTGAACTTTCAACTCCAGAAGAGACTATGTCTTGTGAACCAAAACAATGTGAAGAAGAGAGAATGATAGACTCTTACTAGCAACTAAGGAAGAATGCAACATTAAAATGTCATTTTAATGACAAAAGGGGAATAAAAAGGGAGAGAGAGCCAGGCCGGGAAAAGAAGTGGATCTGGTGAGGCTGCATCTCTTCCAGAGGGAGTCAGTTGGACTCCAGTCACTGGTGCTTTGGAGCTGTGAGCCAGAAGTGAAGTCTTCAGGTACCAGAACTACTCTCCAGGGCCATGTCACTGTGCC
This sequence comes from Macaca mulatta, assembly GCF_049350105.2. Classification (NCBI taxonomy): domain Eukaryota; kingdom Metazoa; phylum Chordata; class Mammalia; order Primates; family Cercopithecidae; genus Macaca; species Macaca mulatta. The sequence goes on along the minus strand of NC_133406.1, from coordinate 71,274,254 downwards.
CTGCCATAGGAAACACAGCCCAGGCACAGTTCTTTCTCAGGATTCACGTGGGATTGGTTCCAAGACCCCAACTGGTACCAACATTTACAAAAAATGCTCAGGTCCCTTATATAAAATCCTGTAGGATTTGCAAATAACCTATGTACCTCTTCCTGTATACAGGCATACTTTGGAGATACAGACCATCACGACAAAGCAAATTGCAACAAAGAAAATCACATGAATTTTTTTTGGTTTCCCAGTTCATATGAAAGTGACATTTACACTATACTGTAGTCCATTAAGTTTGCAATAGCATTTTGTCTTAAAAAATAATGTCTACACCTTAATTAAACGATACTTCATTGCAAAAAAATGCTAACAATCATCTCAGTCTTCACCAAGTTGTCTTCTTTTCACTGGTAGAGGGTCTTGCTTCTATGTTGATGGCTGCTGACTGATCAGGGTGGTGGTTGCTGAAGGTTGGGGTGGCTGTGGCAATTTCTTAAAGTAAGACAATAAAATTTGCCACATCAATTGACTCTTCCTTTCATGAAAGATTTCTCTGTGGTATGAGCTGTTATTTGATAGCATTTTACTCACAGTAGAAATTCTGTAAAAATTGAAATCAATCCTCTCAAACCCTATCACTGCTTTATCATCAAAGTTTACGGCATATTCTAAATCTTTGCTACCATTTCAACAATGTTTACAGCATCTTTACCAGGAGTAGTTTCCATCTGAAGAAATCACTTTCTTTGCTCGTCCATTACAAGCAGTTTCTCATTAATTCAAGTTTTGTCATAAGATTGCAGCAATTCCAGGCTCTACTTCTAATTCTAGTTCTCTTGCTATTTCTACCATATCTGCAGCTACTTCCCCCACTGAAGTCTTGGCTCCCTCAAAGTCATCCGTGAGTGTTGGAATCAACTTCTTCCAAACTCCTGTTAAAATGGATATTTTGACCTCCTCCCATGACTCATGATGTTCTTTATGGCATCATCTAGAATGATGAATCCTTTTCAGGAGGTTTTTAATTTATTTTGCCCAGATCCATCAGAGGAATCACTATCCATGGCAGATATAACCTTACAACATGTATTTTTTAAATAATAAGACTTGAAAGTCTTGATCCATAAGCTATAGAATGGATGTTGTGTTAGCAGGCATGAAAACAAAATTCATCTCCTTGTACACCTCCATCAGAGCTCTTGGGTGACCAGGAGTATTGTCAATGAGCAGTCACCTTTTGAAAGGTATCTTTTATTCTCAGGACTAGTTCTCAAAAGTAGACTTAAAATATTCAGTAAATCATGCAATAAACAGATGTGCTGTCTTCCAGGCTTAGTAGTTCCATTAATAGAGCAGAGGCAGAGTAGATTTAACATAATTCTTAATGGCTGTGTAATATTTGGAATGGCAAATGAGCATCGGTTTCAACTTTAAGTCACTGACTGCATTAGCTCTCAACAAGAGAGTCAACTTGTGCTTTAAAGTTTTGAGGCCAAGCATTGACTTCTCCTCTCTAGCTAAGAAAGTCCCAGATGGCATCTTCTTCCAATAAAACACTGTTTTGTCTACATGGAAAATCTGTTGTCTAGTATAGTCCCCTTCATTATTTATCTAGCTAGATCTTCTGGATAACTTGCTGCAACTTAACTTCTGCATCAGCACTTGCTGCTTTACCTTGTACTTTTTTGTTTTGGAGGTGGCTTCTTTCCTTAAACCTCATGAATCAACCTCTGCTAGCTTCTAACTTTTCTTCTGAAGCTTCCTTACCTCTCTCAGATTTCATAGAATTGAAGAGAGTTATGGCTGTATTAGCCCATTTTTATACTGCTATAAAGAAATACCTAAGACAGGGTAATTTAAAAAGATAAAGAGGTTTAATGGACTCACAGTTCCACATGGCTTAGGGAAGCCTCACAATCATGGTGGAAGGCAAAGGAGGAGCAAAAGCACATCTTACATGGCAGCAGGCAAGAGAGTATGTGCAGGGGAAGTGTAATTTATAAAACCATCAGATCGTGTGAGCCATATTCACTATCATAAGAACAGCACAGGAAAAACACCCCCATAATTCAATTACCTCATGGGGATTATGGGACCTACAATTCAAGATGAGATTTGTGTAGGGACACAGCCAAATCATATCATTCCACCCCAGTCCCTCGCAAGTATTATGTCCTCTCATTTCAAAACCAATTATGCCTTCCTAACAGTCCCCCAAAGTCTTCACTCATTTCAGCATCAACTCAAAAGTCCACAGTCCAAAGTGTCGTCTGAGGCAAGGCAAATCTCTTCTGCCCATGAGCCTGTAAAATCAAAAGCAAGTTAGTTACTTCCTAGATACAATGGGGTACAGGCATTGGGTAAATACACCCATTCCAAATGAGAAAAATTGGCCAAAACAAAGGGGCTATAGGCCCTATGCAAGTCCAAAATCTAGTGGGGCAGTCATTAAACCTTAAAGTTCCAAAATGATCTCCTTTGACTCCATGTCTCACATCCAGGTCACACTGATGAACCTCATGGTCTTGGGCAGCTCTGCCCTTGTGACTTTTCAGGGTACAGTCCTGCTCCTGGTTGCTTTCATGGGCTGGTGTTGAGTGTCTGTGACTTTTCCAGGTGCACAATGCAAGCTGTCAGTGGACCTACCATTCTGAGATTTGGAGGACAGTGGCCCTTTTCTCACAGCTCCACTAGGCAGTGCCCCAGTGGGAACCCTGTGTGGGGGCTTCGGCCTCACAGTTCCCTTCCAAACTGCCCTAGCAGAGGTTCTCTATGAGGACTCTGCCCCTGCAGCACACCTCTACCTGGATATCCAGGTGTTTCCACACATCCTCTGAAATCTAGGTGGAGGTCCCCAAACCTCAATTCTTGACTTCTGTGTAGCCACAGGCCCAACACCATGTGTAAGCTGCCAAGTCTTAGGGCTTGCACCCTCTGAAGCAACGGCCTGAGCTGTATGTTGGCCCCTTTTAGCCATGGCTGTGACACAGGGCACCGTGTCCTGAGACTGCACAATGCAGCAAAGCCCTGGGCCTGGCACAGGAAGCCATTTTTTTCCACTAGGCCTCCCAGCTTGGGGCTGTCGTGAGGCCTTTGACATGCCCTGGAGACATTTTCCCCATTGTCTTCGTGAATAACATTTGGCTTCTCGTTACTTATGCAGATTTATGCAGCCGGCTTGAATTTCTCCTCAGAAAATGGATTTTTCACATATTCAGGCTGCAAATTTTCTAAATTTTTATGCTCTGCTTCCCTTTTAAACATAAATTCCAATTCCAAACCATATATTTGTGAATGAATAAAACAATGCTTTTAAGAACAGCCAAGTCACCTTTTGAATGCTTTACTACTTAGAAATTTCTTCTACCAGGTACCCTAAATCATCTCTCTCAAGTTAAAGTTCCACAGATCTCTACGGCAGGGGCAAAATATTACCAGTCTGTTTGCTAAAGCATAGCAAGAATCACCGTTGCCCCAGTTCCCCATAAGTTCCTCATCTCCATCTGAGACCACCTCAGCCTGGACTTTTTGGTCAAAACCATTCAGCAAGTCTCTAGGAAGCTCCAAACTTTCCCACATCTTCCTATCTTCTGAGCCCTCCAAACTGTTTCAACCTCTGCCTGTTACCCAGTTCCAAAGTTGCTTCCACATTTTCACGTATTGTTATAGCAGTATCCCACTCTCTGTGGTACCAATTTACTGTATTAGTTCACTGTCATACTGCTATGAAGAAATACTTGAGACTGGGTAATTTATAAAGAAAAAGAGGTCTAATGGACTCAGAGTTCCACATGACTTGAGGAGGCCTCACAATCATGGTGGAAAGTGAAGGAGAAGCAAAGGCACATCTTACGTGGCAGCAGGCAAGAGAGCATGTGCAGGGGAACCACCCTTTTTAAAACCATCAGATCTTGTAAGACTTATTCACCATCACTAGAGCAGCACAGGAAAACCCACCACTGTGATTCAATTACCTCCCACCAGTGTCCCTCCCATGACACGTGGGGATTATGAGATCTACAATTCAAGATGAGATTTGGGTGGGGCCACAGTCAAAACATATCAATGGCCTTGCCCTGGATTAGGCTTTGGCTTAAGGGAATGTTGTGGCTGGTTTGATCCTTTACCCAGACCACTCAAACTTTGTCCATATTGGCAATAAGGCTGTTTCACTTTCTTATCATTCACATGTTCACTGGAGTAGCACTTTCAATTTCCTTCAATAACTTCTTCGCATTTGTAACTTGACTAACTGTTTGGCTCAAGAGTCCTAGCTTTTGGTTGGTCTTGGCTTTTGATGTGCCTTTCTCACTAAGCTTAATCATTTCTAGCTTTTGATTTAAAGTGAGAGATGTACCACTCTGCCTTTTACCTGAACACAAAGATGCCACTGTGGGGTTGTTAATTGGCCTAATCTTAATTTTGTTGTGTCTCCAGGAATAGGGTGGCCTAAGGAGAGGGCAAGAGACTGGAAAGGAACAGTCAGAACACAAACAACATTTATTGATTAAATTTAATATGGGTTTGGTTTGTGGTGTCTCCAAACAATTACAATAGTAACATCAAACTCCACTGATCACACACCACCATAAAAGATATAATAATAATGAAAAAATTGAAACACTACATGAATTACCAAAATGTGACAGAGACAGGAAGTGAACACATGCCATTGGAAAAATTGTGCCAATAGACTTGCTCAAGTCAGGGTTGTGAGAAACCTTCAATATGTTAAAAAAAAAAAAAAAAACCCACAGTATCTGAAAAGCTCAATAATGCAAGGTATACCTGCATTTTAAATCATCTCTACATTACATATATTACCTCATACAATGTAAACACTAGGTAAGTAATTGTTATACCATATTGTTTTAAAATTTGTATTATTTTTATTGTTGTATTGTTATTTTTATTGTTGTGGAGGTTCTTTTTAGACTATTTTGCATCCACGGTTAGTTAAATCATTGGAGGCAGATGCACAACACAACTTGTGGGTATGGAGAGCCAACTGTATGTGTGCCACTATCCAACTTGTGCCCCCTCCACCCAACCCTTTAACAAGGTCCCACCTAAACCACTCCAGAGCTTCTGGCAATCCACTTCGGTCTTGGAAAGTGAGGGTCAAACAATTCCCATTTTACTCTTGGGAAACAGATCCTGCAACCTGTACTTCTTTGTGTCCAGCTGCAGATTGTGCCCCCTTCTTTCTTCCTAAGTGGGAATTTGAGGACAGAACTGAAAATCATCATCCTCAAACTGAGCTGGGTGCTAAATTCCTCCATGAGTTATCTGTAGAATGTAGTGAAATAAAGGCTTTTGTTGACAAGGGTACATCCTGCATCATGCTTCTGGGGGACCTGCCCTCCTCAGCCAGTCCCCATGTCATTTCCCAGTGTATGAATCTGTTCTCATGCTGCTAATAAATACATACCTGAGACTGGGTAATTTATAAAGGAAAGAGGTTTAATTGACTCACAGTTCAGCATGGCTAGGGAAGCCTCAGGAAACTTACAATCATGGCAGAAGGGGAAGCAAACACATTCTTCTTCACAAGGCAACAGCAAGGAGAAGTGCCAAGCAAAATGGGGAAAAGCCCTTTAAAAAACCATCAGATCTTATGAGAACGCACTCACTATCATGAGAACAGCAGCATGGGGGTAACCACCCCCATGATTCAATTACCTCCTACTGGGTCCCTCCCATGACACATGGAGATTATGGGAACTACAATTCAAGATGAGATTTGCATGGGGACACAGCCAAACCATATCACCTGGGACTATGGAAAGATCCTCTTACAGGTCGTATTGCCTGTTTTACCAGCATCACCCTAGTGGATGCCAAGGGCAGGTGCTTCCTCTCCCCATGCTTGGATAACAGCTGTAAATGTTAACATGAACATAGCAAGTGCCATGTGCCAGGCACACATCAAGGTGCTTCACATGATTAAATATATATATATAAAAAATATATATGTGTATATATAATATATATTTAATAATATATATGTATATATAAATATATATAATTCTAGTATCTGTCTCTTAAGGATCTTATGATGATGTCATGAGTTTATATGTGTGTATTTACATATATATTTACATACATATATGTATGTAATATACATATATACAATATGTATATACAATACATATATACAAATATAAAATGTATATATATATTTACATACATATATACATAAATACACACATATAAACTCATGACATCATCATAAGATCCTTAAGAGACAGATACTAGTATCATCCATATCTTACAGAGGAAAGCTCCTTGATTCAGAGAGGCTAAATAACCTTCCCAAGTTCACATGGTTATAGGATGGCAGAGCTGAGGTTTAAGCTGGCAGTCAAGCTATACAGTAGTGCTCCCAACCACCATACCTCACGCCTTTCCAGTCCCTTCCCCAGCCAGTCTCTTCACCTTTGCCCTTCACTCCACCTCCTCCAATCCAGCCAGCCTGTGCACAATGGCTCTCACCAGCCATGGACACCGTTGTGTTCTTCTCCAGGCAGGAGTCCACAGTGACTCAGTCTTGCCAGCCCACACCCCAAGCATGGGGATCAGGGTCCTCGTTTCCCTTCCTTCACCCAGCAACCTCCCATAGTTTGACTCTAACACCAAATCAAGCCGGGCCATTTCTGGGGCCTTCGACTTCCCACCATGTTACCACATCCCTACAATCTGGGTCAGAACTGCTGACATCACGAGCAGGGAGATATGACCAAGCCTGCCTTGTCCCTCCTCGCCATTTACCTTTCAACTAACTGTGTCATTATGTGACCATGCCCTAGTTTATCTCATAAATGTTTCATATAAGAATTCTTGGATCTGTTGCTTTTTCTTCCTTATTAGATTGCAAGCTTTCTAAAGGAAAGAGATGTTTATCTTTCCTCAGCAAGGCTAATATAGACCCTCCATGGTATAATTCCAGGACAATGAAGTTCTGGCCCATCAATGACTAAAATTCCACCATTAGAGATTCATTTCTTTGATGTGTCTTTGTCTTCTCTTAAAACGAAAATGCCCTTGGGGTAATGACCAATTGAACATTTCTAGTTATTTATTCTTAGAATTGGTAAGCTGATCAGATTCCAAATTGATATCAGAGTTTGGAAGGAGGGAGGGAAAAACAGAGAAATGAAGAGCAAGAAGGCACCAGCCTTAGGAATTGGAGAAGATGAAAGACACTATCAAGGAAAGAAAGAGGGATAGAAAGGGGATGCTAGCACTGCCCCAGAATAACTTATCTGTCCAATGATTTTGTAGTTTCGTGACACACTAACTTGCCCTGTTTCTGCCACTTGCATATTGAACTCAGCATTTTGGAAAAGATTTTCTGAGGGATGGATCCAGGTTGTTTTTCCTTCTGACTTGCACTCCTTACCCTTCTGACAGCTGATGCCGCAAATCTAGGGCCACAGGGTCAGGGCTTGCACTGGCCACCGGGGACTATCAGCCATTGGTCTGCTGTCTATCTGCCTGTCTGGCCACCTGCCCATCATCACCACTCCTTGGACCTTCACTCACTTCTGGCATTTCCCTAACTGGACTCTCTGAGAGGAAGGCTTTTATTGCAAGCTAGAGTTTGTGGCATAGAGCCTGGCATTTGAAGTTCTTCATACAATCTATTGTTTAGACGCTTTCATTTCCAGGAACAAAGGCTGTCCTACCCCCACCTCTCTGTCCCTTCAAAGGGCACCACCGTGTAGCAACAGAAGCACATCTTGATATCATTTCTGATATCCATAGGTTTCAACAATCAGTAACTGGGTTTTGTTCCAGGAAAAAGCAATATTCTTTGACAAATAAGCCATTTGCCGAGCAGTTTAAATGACATTGCAAAGAGTGACACTACAAACCGATGAGCCTGTTTTTCCCTGCTCCTTTTCACTGTGAAATGGCTAATGCCCCAGATAAAGAGTGCAGATCACATGTGACTTATAACATGAATACACAGCACTGTATAAACAGCCTCAGGAAAAGGCAGCCCTGGTCAGTCATTCCGCTTATGAGAGTCCCAACCAAGCTGAGTCTTTTTCCATACAATCTTGGAATGAGAAAATATCACCCCTCATCCTTAACGGTTTTCTTCAATGGCTTCCATTCCTTAGACCATTCTCTTCTCATTATTAATGTGGCAAAACCCAGGTGTCTATAAGCCCTGGAACGATTGTGGCCGGCTTTAATGCGGGGCGTTTCCAGGAGGCAGATGTTTTAACTAGCAGGGGAAAGAAAGGTCTGTTTCTTATTGACGGAACCCTAGCATGTGTAATAGAACTTCAAAGATGCGAGGCCAGATTGGGCAGGCAAGATCAAAAGCTTTTGACTGGTGCTGAGTAAACTTTGTATTCTGACATAGAAGTTCTTATCTATTCTGCTCCAGACTTGAGAGCGGGAGGCTGCATCTAACCAAATCACATTGTTTTTCCTCACAGCTGCCAAGTTGGAAAAATATCAGGGCACAAAGGGACCATTAAAAAAAAGAAAGAGAGAATGAGAGAAACACACACACACAGACATGTTTTTGTTAGTTCCTAAGCAACACGATATTACCAAGATGGGGGCTCTTAGGAAAATGAGAAGACATTTGCTACACTTCCTAGTGGGGCCACTCACTTATCCCAATTTTTATCTCTTTATAAAGAAATTAACAGTATATGCTTGGATAAAACCTGCATCTCCTTACCATCCATCTCGTGTCACAATGGCCCCAATTCTTTGATAAAGATTTACTTTCTAATGAGGCCAAATCAATGGTTTAATTATATCTAAACTCAAACAATGAAGCTATTTCCTGATTTTTTTGGGAAAAAAACCTAAATTTGTTTATTTTTAAAATTGTTTAAAGAAATTATATTCACTTTAGATAACCGGCCCTTTCCATTATTAAAAAAAAAACAAAAAACAAAAAAACTTTAAAATGTGTTTCATTTCAACATAACTGGAACATAATAATATTTCCCCAGTCTGGGAACCAGAGAAAATCAGAAGAACCATCTTTTTATCAAAGATGAATGTGCTTCCCTCATGTGGGTTTGTTTCAAAGCACCAGGTTATTTCCTCTGAGCACGTCTATGTGTGTCTATCCTGCGGAAGGGAGGAATAGCCCCTCAGAAGGAAATTAGTTCCAAACCTGGGATTTTCCTCCTGCATTGGGAACACGTTGATTTAATCAGTGAGTCCTGAGTGTTTCGCGTGTGGGATCTGTCAGCAATGGAATCACAGCTCCAGCCCTCCCATCTATGGGGCTTGGCCTGCGAGACCTCTCTGAAGCAGGCAGCTATGTCTGCCCATCCCTCCACCTTGAAACTCACTACTGACTTGGACTCCATGGCCCAGCCCCATCCTGATTTTGTCTTGCCTCTCTGCATCCCCTCAAGATGATGTTATCCATATCTAGGGAAGCCTAAACGAAACGTCACAGAAATCAGTGCAGTGATGCTCAACCTCTGGAGAAATTCAGAAACCCCAAGGCCATGTGACTCTAAGAGTGGTTCAAGGCCCAGCAGCATCAGCATTCTCTGGAGCTTGTAAGAAATACAGAATCTCAGGCCCTCCTTCAGACCCACTGAATCCAAAATGGCATTTTAGCAAGATCCTCATGGCTCGGGTGCTCATAAGGTTTGGGGAGCACTGCCCCAGGCTTCAACCCTGAGGTACTAGTTAGGACCTAAAGTGACATTTTGAATTCTGCATCTCAAAAGTGCCTCCAGTAATTCTGCTCTGCCCTAAGTCTAAGAACTGTGGCGTGATGCCCAGATGCATCAGCTTTGGAGTCCAGCAAACAAACCTTACAAATATGGCTTCATCACTTATTAGCCAGACTGAGCTGCTGAGAAGTGAGCAAAAGGGACACAGAGATTGTAAACATCCAGGGAACTATTTGCACTGAGGTCCCTAAGAAAGCCTGGGGAGTGGCCATCTCTGAGGCCCCTTCTTTCCTTATATCCTTCCCCATCCGTGCCATGTGCTTGACCCACAAAGCTCTACCCTATCTCCTCTCTGCTTCCCAAGACCCAGCCATCTACAAGGTGTTTTGAGAATGCTGACAACTCAAGGCCCTCTCTTATTGCCCCCAGACCTATCATAGCCCCTTCCCTTCCCAGATGTAAGTTCCCTAAGGGCAGGGACTGGCAAAGCTGTTTCTGTGTCCCCTTCAGTGGCTGGCTCTGTTCCCTATGCTGAGAAGATACCCAATAAAAATCAGTCGAGTCAAATCAGTCTCACAAGTTCCTTTAAATATCATTCCAAAAAAAAATTCTCCATTTTACAGATAGAGACAGGGAAGAAAAGGGTATTTCTATTTAATATTTGTCTATAAAGGCCACATCTGTACAGGCAAAAGCAAGCAGAATATTGAGGCAATTCATCTCTTTGGTAAAGCAATTATTAAACCAAAAACCTATAATTGAGAGACACATATGCATTTAAAGACTGATTTATTTAACATATTCTGATGTCAAGCCTGATAGTATTAATTATCAGAGTATGACATTATTCTAACTTTGGTTTCCGACATAAAGAGATATTTCATAGCATCTTTTACTCACTGGTGCTGGAATAAAAGAAGTCCAATTTGGTCTGCCCCTTCTGGTTAGGCTGGCTTCACGGTGACAAGGAAGAGGAGATGGGATCAATGTGGAAGGGTGTTGTGTCCCTCAAGTGGTGCAAGTGTAGGGCTGGGTTGTTCAGATTCATTAGATAATTTCTCACCCTCCACATCATTTGACCTGGGTCAATACATTCCTGACTCATTTGATAAAAAGTGGACAACTGCTCTGGGTGACTCACAAGCCAGATGAGACTCACCCAATGACCCAGAGGTCATGTTTCAATTATAGAGGAAATGAAAAGTTCCTCACTGGCAAAGAATGAAGTGTTTCCCAGGGGGGATTAAAAAAACTGGTAGCACATGTTCTTCTATCCTGGACATAGAATGCCATGATTGCTACAACTCTCTTGCAAAAGTGGATGCTTCTTCAGGAACCATGAGGAAATGGGTCTGTTTTTCAGTTGGGGCATGGGTCAGTAACAAGGGCAGAATTAGACCCTCAGAGCTTTGGTCTTCTGAGCAGAGTAGAATGCTCCCTTTGGTCAGTGGCACCCAACTCTTTCTTTTTTTGAGTGATTACAGCATGTCAGGCATTTCACATACACAATCTCACTTAATCTTTACAATAACCCTAAGGTTAATACTATGATTATCCCTTTTGGCAAATGAGAGAACTGGAACTTAATGAGATTTAGTAATTTGCCCCAAATCATTCAGCTAATAAGTGACAGAGCTGAGTTTCCTACACACACAGGCTCCCCAGCTCTGCATCGTAACTAGCCTTCTTGGGTAAAGTCGCCAGGGTTTGAACAGTGTTACCTTCTCTTCCTTACTCCATGCCCTCCTAAGCAAAACTGTACAGGTTACCCCTCGCATTCCTGGCTCCAAGTCCAATTGCTTTCTAAGAGAGCCACTTCCCTTGCTCTTACATGTATCAATCAAAGAGCACAATGACTTCAATTAACTTCCTATGGAAAGGATTTGGGTGAAGTCTTTGATCTCCTTGAGGCAGTATGCTTTAGATTTCTTTGTAGCCCTGCCCAACACTTAGAAAACGTCTCAAACTCACCTCAAGTTCTCAATACCTGTTTGTTGAACGATTAAATGAGGGAATGATGGCTGAATGCTGTTCAGGTAGTAATTCCATGTTTCTGCCCTGACCACAAATGATCTATTTACTTGATTTTAGTGACTCCACAGTAGTTGTTATATTACCTCAGAGTAAAATTACTCATTTCTTGTTTCTCAAGACCTAGTCATTTATATGCTGAACATGTAATAATCTATTATATCAAACACTAACTCCTATTGAAAAAAAAATAGCTTGCTGCTGAGCATAACAGCCCTGGATACACAAAATAAGTACAGGTGACTTACGAGTTTACACAAAAGAGCCTTCTGTTCTGGATGCAGCTGTTTCAGAAAAACACAGCTAAGAGTATAGAAGGAAGCTGGGTAAGTAAATATTAGGAGAGGCCTTTAAAAGCAGCCTTGATCACTGGATCCTTAGGATGTGTTTGTTAGGCAAGGATGCCCTAATAATGCTTAATATTGAAACAGCATTTATGATGCAACAGACAGGCAATGGGAAGGCTATTTTTCTGAAGATGAGCAAGTGGAAACATGATAGACCTAAGGTAGAGCTAAGACCCACTAGGTTTTAGCTGACAAGCTTAGACCAGTCAGCAAGGCACCCAACAGCAAGGAGCAAAGACCAAGGCATCGAACGACTGAGACTGCCTGCCTGAGTACCTAGGAAAAGCACAGCCAAAGGGAAGTGAAAACTTTATTCCCAAGCCCAGAGTCCCTGACCACTCCACCCAAATGCTACAGTGGGTAAAAGTATACTGGGGAGGGGGGAAAGAGAGTTAGGTGCTGGTTGAGGGCACTCTGTGCTCTCCTTCCCACTTCCCTGGATCTCTCAGGCCTGATGGTGCTGCTACAACAGTGGCCATGGCTGTTACTTCCCACTTGTAATTGTTGGCAAGGCCCAGGACAATTTGCAGAGTCTGCCTCTTTTCCATCTTTTCTCCTTGACTCACGATTCCCTAAATCAGCACTTGAATATGGAGCATAAGTCCCTGTTTCCTTACCACAGTCAAGGAGAAAAAGTCCCAGCTTTGGAGTCAGGCCCCTCTGGGTTTGAATTCAGGTATCATTATTTGCTAACCTGTAACACCGAGCAAGTGACAATCTTGCAAGGCTTTTGTTTCCACCTCTTTAAAATGGGCATGATATTGTCTACTGCAGAGAGCTACAGTTAAATGGTACGAGACAGACTAAGAATCTAACCAAATACCTGGCCCTGGAGAACATGCTCTATAAATGGTAGTTCCCTTACCTGTTGGTCTGACTCTTTGTCCCCCCCTAAGCTGCTCCATCTTCTATTGGAGTATAACTAGGAGCAGCTGGGAAATACTTGATGAAGTTTTACTTTATTCCATATGTCCTTGAAATGAATCTTCTGTCCTCTGTACTCCTCTTCTCACCATTAAGCTCCCTTCCTTTCATCTCCGGGGAAATCTGGAAACCAGAGGATAGTCCAGCCTCCCATTGAAAAGACTGGCACTGATCTGGTTAACGACACCCCAGAGCGATCTGCAGAGCAAATAACATCCTAGTTTGCCCAGAATTTTCCCAGTTCTAGCACTGAAAGTCCCATGTCTCAGGAAATACCTTATCCTAGGCAAACCAGAGCAACTGGTTACTCTGTCTTCACAGTCAAATAGAAGGCTCATCATTTTTCAGATTTATTATTAGGAGCAAGTGACTTAAGTAAAACTTAGTCAAAAATCAGCATGAAATAGAGGAGTCCCATGTTCCTGTGGATGAGTGTTCTTGTCAGCTATCAGAGTGTCACTTGGTAGTGGTCCCATATAGGACATCAAATGCTGTTCTTCCAGCCAGTCCACAAGCTCGACCTGACAGGCAACTGGAGAAACCCAAAAGCCCCCTCAAAGACATACCCAGAAATGAGGTTATTACAGGACAAGTTTACTGACATTACTGACCCAGGTAGAATAACTTTCCCAGGCCAGGGATGGGTTTCTCTAGCCTTGCAAGACAAGGAAACAAAAGCCTAAACACTGGAATCATTCAAACGTTGGGAGAATCCCAAACTCCGTTACACTTACTGGCTGGTGAGACCTGGAGAAGCTGCTAATCCCTCTACAGCTGGATTTCCTGCAATAATAATACATATATTACAGGGTTGTGAAGAATTAATACAATAATCCAAGTGAAATGCCTAATACAACCTTCATTTCTGGTATTGTGTGAGATCAGATTACTTCAAGACCCTCCAAATATTAAACAACTAGAAAATGCTGAATAGGTTATAATGAACCTTCTTTTAAAAGCAATAATTGGAAAGTGAGAGAAATTTCCAGAGACTCAAAACAAAGGGAGAACTGAAAACTAGAGAGGAACCCCAGAGCTGATACTGCAGCTACCTGTGGGAGAGCTGCCGGATTGTGTCATGTAAGGGCTTAAGTGTAAATGTCCACATAGAGTCGGGACATTAGGTCTTGAGCCCACATGATACGAAGAAGTGAAGTGCACATCTCATTTCCCCCCAATATAAAGCCAGAAGCCTTGCAGCACTTCCTTAGATGAAGGATGAAATATTCACAATCCACATTCAAACTCAGAAAGATGATCAAAAAGCTTAGCTGTCTCATACTAGGCTCTGGACGAGGAAAAAAAAATAGTCTCTTCTGATAATACATGATCACAGGTATGACTTCATATGGGCTGAAGTTCAACTTTACTCTAGAGGCATGTTCTAGAAATTAATATAAAAAGTTACTAGGACCCATTACCTTGATGTGCCTGATAAAAACAAACAAGAAAATTTCTCTGAAGGGAAATAATGTTTCTCAAGCTAGAGGAGTCCTTCAGATAAATGTCCACCAACCATACATTACAATCCAATTTAAAAAAAGAGCACACAAGGAAGCAATCCACAACGAGCAAAAGAGTCAGCAGACACAGCAAATAGCAGAATTTTAACTCCCGATAACATCTACTTAAAATAAACTATCAGAATTCAGCTAAAAATAAATGTTTAAAATGATTAAACATTTAAAAGAATCAAAAAGACAACACAATTAAATGACAACTTTACTGAGAAAGGAATTAAAGAGAATTTCTAGAAATTTTTAAAAAATAGTCATAGATTAACCAACAGACTAGACATAGCTGAAGAGAGAGTCAGTAAACTGAAAAATCTGAGGAATGAAAGATCTGAAGGTACCCAAATTGTAACACAAATTGAGGGCACCCAAATTGCAGAACAGCGAGGCAAAGAAATGCGAAGAAAGAGAGTAAAATATGAGAATGATAGGTTGAGAAATTTCACACAGAGTTAGTAGAAAATCCAGAAGAGAAAAAAGGCAATATCCAAAAAAGTAAAATAAAATAAGGGCTGAGAAGTTCCAAGAATTGAAAAAGGAGTAACCGTATGAGTGCTGAGAGCATTAAAAGTCTACCTAAATACATGTCAGTGAAAGTTCAGAATACAAAAAAACAAAGAAAACATGTTCAATAAAACCATGGATAAAGTACAGGTTACTTTTTAAAAAGGAATAATTGTTAGACTGGCAGCAGTTCTTTTTTCCCAAAATTTTATTTTAAAGTTTTCAAACACAGAGCAGAGTTGACAGAATTTCATAGTGAACACTTGTATAAACACTATGTATGTACTGCCAATAACATTTTACTCCATTTCATTGTATTTGCTTTATCACATATCTATCCATCTCTGCATTCAACCAACAATCTCTCATTTGCTTTTCTCGTTGCTCTGTTATTTGGGGTGTTTGTGTGTGTGCGTTTCACAGCAAATTACACACATTTCTACACTTTCTCTCTCTCTCTTTTTTTTTTTTTCTTTTTTTTTTTTTTTTTTTTTTTTTTTGAGACGGAGTTTCACTCTTGTTGCCCAGGCTGGAGTGCAATGGCATGATCTCGGCTCACTGCAACCTCTGCCTCCCAGGTTCAAGTGATTCTCCTGCTTCAGCCTCCTGAATAGCTGGGATTACAGGCATGTGCCACCACACCTGGCTAATTTTGTATTTTTAGTAGAGACAGGGTTTCTCCATGTTGGTCAGGCGGGTCTTGAACTCCCGACCTCAGGTGATCTGCCCGCCTCGGCCTCCCAAAGTGCTGGGATTACAGGCATGAGCCACCGCACCTAGCCTACACTTTTTCTTAAATCTTTCAGCAAGGATTTAATTAATGAAGCTCAATATTTGTTTGAGATGTTTTCTTTTTATATCAAATTTGCATACAATGAAATATACTAATCATAAGTGTACACTGGTATGCAACTCAAACACATATCACATATAAAGTAGTACCATCATCCACAGAAAATTCCCTTGTGTCCCTTTCTAGTCAAAATCCATCCCTATTCCCTTCAAAGTCAACCACTATTCTAAAGTTTTTCCACTGTAGATTAGTTTTATTGCTCTAGAGTTGCACATAAATGGAATTCTACATTTTTGTATAAGACTTCTTTCACTTAGTATACTGATTTTGAGATTCATCCATGGTGTTACACGTACCAGTAGTTCATCCCTTTTTATTGTTGAGTACTTTTCCATTATATGAGCACCCCAATTTATTCATCCATCCTACTGGTTGACATCTGGCCTCTTTCTACTGTAAGGACATTGTCAATAAAGATGCTGTGAACTTTCTTGAACAAGTCTTTTTGTGAATGTATTTTTTTGTTTCTCTTACTAAATACCTAAGAGTAGAACTGCTAAGTCATGAGGTAGGTGTACATTTATAAGAGACTGATCCCTCTCTCCAAATTTGTTACACGATTTTACATTTCTAATATATGAATTTCTGTTGTTACACATCTTTGCCAACATTCACTATTAAAAACAAAATTTAGTCATTCTGGTGGAAGTTTAATAGTACGTCACTGTGTTTTAAATTTAAATTTCTTTCATGACTAGTAATGTTGAACACCTTTTTAATGGACTTATTGGCCAGTCGTATGTCTTGCTTTATGAAGTGTCTATTAACAACTTTTGCTGACAACACACTTTTGAACAGCAACAAGATAAAACAGAAAACAACAAAGTAATATTTCATCAGTCAGGGTCCAGTATGGAGACTAAAGCCATATCAGTAACTTAAACATGAAAAAATTATTATCATGAATTTTTAACTAATAAAAGGTTGTTAACCATCAAACTGGGCAAAGCAAACCATAAGGTATAGGGAGGTAGGAACCACAGAAAGAAATTACTAACCTTTGGACTGAGAGAAAAGTGAACACGAAGAAACTTAAAAATCTCAGAGAGGGGGATCCTGCAAAGTTGAAATTTAGACCTCTGAGGAAAAGGGGTAGTTGTCATAGGAACATGGTGTCTGTTGATATGGTGACAAACTGACCACTACCGAGCTATGAGAGCTGAGAGCCACTTTCCAATGTGGCAACAAAGAAACTGACTGAAGGACACCACAAATGAGCAAGACACCTACACCCTGATCTGCTCATTGCTGAACTATAAAACAGAACACCAGAAGGAACAAAGTTCCCTCTGCCTTCTTTTCCCAGGCTTTCAGTGTCCCTCTTGTGCCCTCTATTGGCAGAACCTAACACTAAGCCATCTGTCAAGAGAGAAATGTAATCTACAGAGTTTAGGTCCAATATCACAAAGTGTGGCAAAGAAGGATGGTTTCAGAGCTAGGAAGCAATAAATTAACAACAAACACTAATATCTTCAAAGTGCTGAGAAAAAATATGCCTGTGTACCCAGAATTTTATACCCAGTTAACCTATCATTTAAGAGTGAAGGCACAATAATGACTAAAAATGATTTTGTGTTATACTTTATACAACACATATAGGAGAAAATATGTAACATATAGGTAAGTTAAGACTTTTTCAGACAATCAAAATCTGAGAATTTATTACTAACAGTAATAAATGCAAGAACTATTATGATACTTTCCCTCAAAGAGAAAATTGAATCCAGAAAGAAAAAGCAAAATACAAAAAAAAAAAAAGCACAAAAACTTGGTTAATGTATGAGTAAATAAATGGTAAGCAAAGAAATTGGTAAACTTATCAGTAAATATAAATGAAAAATTGCAGTAGGAATAATTATAAAAATAATAATTAATTGAGTGTATAAAAGTAAAGAGCAATGAAAATACTGGCCAACCATATGAAGATGGAAAGAAATGATCAGAATTAAAATGTTTTAAGCTTCTTGTATTTTTTGAAGGCAGGTATAACTCAAGGCCTTACTCCTTAACAATCTAGAAACATGACTGGTACTCCCTGGAAATGTACAACACAATCCTAGATAGTATTTTCCAAGTCAAGTCTTTATGATATAATGTTACGTTTATTTCTAAAGAACAGAGGTAAAATGAAAAACCTTAAAATCATTAGTATAGAGAAAATAAAGTTTTATCAACTCCAAATAAAGTCAGAATGAAGAGTAAAAGAAAAAAAAGTTTAACCAGTTTAACCACAACAAGTGGGAAACACAAACTCTTTGGAGAAATAAATCTAAATGTATCAGCAATTGAAATAAATATAAGTGAACTAAAATTCCAAAGTAAAAGACAGAGATTTTCTTATTGCTTTTTAAAAAATCAGATATATAATCTGTACAAAAGATGTGGCTAAACTATAGCAGCATAAAATATTAAAGTAAAAGAATGGAAAAAAGATATAGTAGGTATATATCAACTGGTAGAAACTTGATGTCACCACATTGATATCAGATGAAATAGACTTTAAGAATTATTATAGAGGGGCTTTTTATAATGTTAAAAAGAACAATTTATCAGGAAAATAAGACAATTGCAAATGCCTATACACATAATAACATAACTCTGAAATACGTGAAACAAAATTAATGGACTTTCAAAGAGAAATTGACAAATCCAGCAATATGGTAAGAGGTAGTATATTTCTTTCAAGGAGTAAATCAGGCAGACAGAAAAATGAATAAAGATATAGAAGATTCAACAACACTATTAACAAACTTTAAAGACATATAAAGAACTTTTCAGGGCAAGCCATGGTGGCTCACATCTGTAATCCCAGCACTTTGGGAGGCCGAGGCAAGAGGACCCCTTCAGACCAGGAGTTCAAGACCAGCCTGGGCAACATAGTGAGACCTTGTCTCTGCAAAAAATTTAAAACTTATCTAGGTATGGTGGCATGCACTTGTGGTCATAGCTACTTAGAAAGCTGAGGTGGGAGGATCACCTGTGCCCAGGAGTTCAGGATTACAATGAGCTCTCATTGCACTACTGTACCCAAGCCAGGGTGACAGAGTGAGACTGTCTCTATGAAACAGAACTTTTCAGGAAATTTCATAGAATATATTATTTTTAAGCACATATAAAGCACTGATAAAACTTGATCATATGCTGGGCTGCAAAGCAAATTTCAATACTAAAACTGGGTATCAAATAGATCAAATGCCCTGACCATTATACAAATAAATTAAAAGTTCATTATAAAAAGTCTTTGATGATATCAAAAGCATGCTTTTTTTTTTTTTTTTTTTTTTTTGAGATGGTATCTCACTCTGTCGCCCAGGCTGGAGTGCAGTGGCATGATCTCAGCTCACTGCAAGCTCTGCCTCCTGGCTTCACACCATTCTCCTGCCTCAGCCTCCCAAGTAGCTGGGACTACAGGCTCCCACCAACACGCCCGGCTAATTTTTTGTGTTTTCAGTAGAGACGGGGTTTCACTGTGTTAGCCAGATTGGTCTCCATCTCCTGACCTCGTGATCCACCTGCCTTGGCCTCCCAAAGTGCTGGGATTACAGACATGAGCCACCACACCTGGCCTCAAAAGCATACTTCTAAGTAAACTGCATAACACATCCCAAGACAGAGCATAAGACCTTTAACAATACTAGTCTTCATCCAACTAATTGACATTGCCAAGCCCAGTTCTTCATTTTACCAACAGCTAGCATTTTATAGATGCTGCTCAAGGTCAAAGTTAAAATTAGTGGCTCTACAACAGAAAGAAGGAATCTGGCCTCAAAGGATATTGAATGATATTCTTTGATGTCATTCAACCTTGACTCTACTGGGCTTGTACTCCCAACAACTGACCTCCAGGAATTTAAAAGTGCTTTCATCTGGAAAGTTTGGCTTATTATATTTTATATTATTCCTGGGGTAGACATATCCAGGTAGAGTTTCCCTTCCGCTGTTCCAAAGGACAAAGTAACTCTCTCAAAGCTGAATTGGGCTATCTGCTCTCAAAAATATTTTAGAGAAAAGGAGCTGCTCAGTGGGGCTGGGTATGTATTAATGGGTGAGTGAAGGGGACCCAAATACCCAAAATGCTTCACTGTTTGTCCGAAGTTGACCCCAAAGAAAAGGGCACTGATCCCAGAAAAGAGAGGAGAGTGGCACATTGTGCACAGCTTGGACTCAGGGCAGTGGTGGTAAGGCAGCCCAGCTCTCTGTACCCTCATCTGCATACACCTAACATCCCTTTGCTCTGAACACCTGACATACCAGAGGGCATCACTGTATAAATGACATAGGAAGGAATTCCACCTTAACTAAAATATCAGCCTGCTTTTGGTGAGTTTGGTAAATATGACTCTAGAACATCCATTCTCAATGGGGGTAATATTACCCCAAGAGGGCAAAATTTGGTTCAGCGTAGTTGGAAGGTCAAAAAAAATCAGCTATTACAATGGTTTATGGCTTTCCAAAGAACCACAGCACATAAATAGATATACAGTATATCTGTGGTATAAAATTTCATGGGAAGGGAACACAATTTGGGAAAAAATTATTCAAAGGCTCTATAAAGGGGAGTCATGGGGATAAAAATGTTGAGAAACACTGCTTTAGCAGATAATACTCCGGAGTACACATATATTTGAGACTAGTGACCAGACCCTGCTCTGAGGTAATCCTATATGTAGGCCCCTAATCAACTAACCTCTCTTTCATTGCCAGTTTATAAATTTCAAGGAAAGGCATCAATCATATTAATGAGGGACCATAGAGCCCAACTCTCTATTTTCCAATCAACCTCTTAACAAATATTTATTTGGTACCTTCTGCAGCTATGCTGTACAATGTGGTAGCAACATGGAAGGATGAGCTAGTATCTCCATTTAGCGCAAAAAGCAGGCTTGCCCACTGCTTACTATGAAAGGGTGAGTTACACAAGCTCAGTGTTCCCCCGACTGTGACACAAATCCACCTCATGTGCCACATTCATCTGGGCCCTTTACATCATCCTCCTGAGATTTGGTGGGGGGAGTTACATTCGTTTTCTATCACAGAGTAACAAATTATCACAAAATTGGCAGCTTAAAATGACACTCATTTATTAGGTCATAGTCACATAGTCAGTCACAAGGCCAGGCAGAGTTCCCTACTCAGGGTCTCAAAGGCTAAAATTAAAATATTGCCAGGCGGTGTTCTCATACGTAGGCTCTAGGAAAAAATTTACTTTCACAATCACACAGGTTGTTGGCAGAATTTAATTCCTTATAATTGTATATCCAAGGTCCCCATTTTCCTTACTGGCTGTCAGCAGGGTCCACACTCAGCTCAGAGAGGCCACCTGCATTCCTTGCTACATGGTCCCCTCCATGTCAAAGACGCCATGTCTTCTTTGACAGTAAGAAATGGAGAATTTCGTATTGTCAACTCTCTGCCACATTTTTAATCTTTCTGATTTCTCTGTCTCTGACCTCTAAACCCAGGTTTAAAGGGGCCAGGTGAATAGGTCAGGCTCATCTACTTAATCTCCCTATTTTAAGGTTACCTGACTTGAGATCTTAATTATATCTGAAAAATTCCTTTACAGCAGCATTTGATTAAATAATTGGAAGAAGGTAGGTGTGTATCAGGGGCTGGGAATCATTGGGGCCATTTAGAATTTTGCCTATTACAGGAGACCAGGGGAACTAAAGCAAACATGTCGATGTTCATGTTGCTTGCTGTTTCATGAGTAACAAAGTCCTTTATCTCTGAACCAAGAGTTTCATCATTTCTTCTGTCAGCATCCATGAAATACTATAAGTAACTTATAAGAAGGATGAATTAAAATACCTGCTATAACATACACATTGGATTTCAAAGACTTAGTATGAAAAAAAGCCTAAGTATGTAAAACAGCTCATTAATAATTTTTATATTGATTCCATATTGAAATGGTATTTTGGAATAATGGGTTAAGTAAAATATATTATTAAAATTAATTTTACCTGATTGTGTTTACTTTTTAATGTGGTCACTATAAAAAAATTAAATTACATATAGAATAGGCTTGCATTATTTTTCCATCCAACAGTGCTGATCTATATGCCTAGACAATACTAAAGTCCCAAGCCCTCGGGCAAAGGTTGCAGTACAAAAGCCAACTGTGTCCTAGAGATGTTTTTTTTGGCCAGCATAGTGTCCAAATTTTGTTCTTATTTAAATGCCTTCAGGTGAGGCATGTATCATTTAAACGCCTTCAGGTGAGGCATGTATCTTATAATATGTTACAGGTCCTATCATTCTCCACTGTTTTCAACTGGTTCATTTGCCAATTTATTTTATCTAACTGACTTCTGTACCACTTAAATGTTGTGGCCCTCACAGTCACACTTAAACTTTTGTTGGGCATATAACAAGATACTAACACAGGAGGGCTGACAAAGGACAACATTCAATCAAATGCTAATTTTCATGGTTCCAAAGGGCTATCCAAGCTTCAGAACAAAGGGTCCCCACGGGGCAGTGTGGTGGCCAGGAGTCAGGAGAGCTGGTTCTAGACCAAGCTTGGTCGCTAATTCAGTGGGAGACCTTGAGCAAGTCAATTCCTTCCCATGTGCTCTGTTTCCTCAATGGCAAAGTGAAGGATGAAGCTAGAGGGCATCCAACTTTCCTGTGAAGATTTCAATTTGATGGTTTTGCTGGCTATATCAACCAGAGAGAGTTTCCTAGAAGTACAGGACTTGAAGATATGTGCTTCTCTGTTCTTTGTACTGTTAAAAGAAAAAATGAGACTAATTACATTTAGCAGAGTTTAATTGATCAAAGAAAGATTCAAGAATCAGGCAGCCTCTTGAACTACAATATGTTTAAAGAGACTCTGGAGCTACTGCATTGTTTAAAAGATTTATGGACAGAACAAGGATAGTGATGTACAGAAAACAGAAGCGAGGTGCAGAAACAGCCAGATTGGTTACAGCTCCGTGTTTGCCTTATTTAACATGGCTTAAAAAGTGGGCCACCTTTGATTGGCTAAAACTCAGGGATTGGCATAAGAATAGGTTACAGTCTGTTTACACATCCAGTTAGGGTGCAGTCCACTATGTATGGAGAAACTTTTAGGCCAAACTTAAAACATGTCAGAAGGCAGCTTCAGTCTAAACTTATTTTAACAGTACATGATTTCCATTGCTGTCATTGGCCAGAAAGACAGGGAAGAAGAGTCAAGAAGAAGACTCAAAGGCCTGAAAAGCTCCAATGGGTAGTTTGTGAAAGAAGGAAGTCAAAACATTTGGCTACAGTGTTACTTTGTGCTCGCTACGGATGTAGAGATCATTCACGTTTTGGCCTCATACCCCAAATGGTAGACAATCAGGTGCTGGCAGCATCCTGATACCTACATCTGCTCCTTATTCCCTTCCTCTCTTGACAATGGCATTTTGTGGAATCCAGAGGCAGATGCCGCAAGCCAGGGCTGAGTGAGCATGAGCAGGGGTTTGTGGTTGGCAAGTTCCCATTCTCTCTACCCATGACATCTTTTTCATAACCTGAATTTCTTTAATTAAAAAACACCTGCCAACTCCTGTTATCTGCAAAGATGTGCCATAGCAACTCTCACTGCAAGCCCCTTATGTAGTTGATGCAAACAGGTGGAAGAAAAGCCTCTGTAAAGCCTCTCAAGTTTAAAGAAAGGGAAGAAAAGGAAGCTCACTAACATGTATGTGTGTGTGCATATGTGCGTGTGTGTATGTGTAACATGGAAGGATGCAGATAGGCAGATCTCTCTTGCAACTCATCCTTCTAAAAAGTTTTCCTTCTCTATCAGAGAGGGTTAGGGGAATTAGGGAACATGAGCAGCATATCACAAAATATGACGGGCACCTCGTGACAAACCAAACCCATTGAGAAACAATTCCTTGCGCTCAGCCTTATTTGTTAGGATTTTTATTGCATTTTGATTAGAGTGAGTCTGATGGATGCAGTGGAAAGAGGCAGCCAGATCTCCACTGCCTTTGTCCTCTGCCCCATGAACAATGACATCTAAAAGAAAATCCTCAACAATAACCTTAAGGAGGAGAGACAACACTGGCATGCCTAGAGCCACAGTACAAATGGAGACCACACACTCCAGGTCTAGCATATATCAAGCTAACATATTAAAATACTCACATATTAAATAAAATATTTTGTATCCTCATGCCTCATAAATACCTTCAAATCAACCTAGAGGGCCAGTTTCACATTTCGAATTCTCACACTCCTTAGACCTCTGCACTGGACAAGGAGGTATGGAGTTAATCCCAGGGTTCCATCCTGCCTCTTCTTCCCTCTTCAGCATGGCTATGTCCTGCACAGCACAAGCCTCCCACACATGCAGATGCTCCAGCCCACATACCCAAGCTCCAAATACGCCCTCTACAAACAGCTGCCCTGTAGCCAGCATGAAGACTTTGTGTGTCTTCCGACTTCTGGAGGCCTGACTTAGGAAAAAGGTGATGCCAGACCTGGAAACTCAAGAATTCTGGGTTGTTGAACTCAGAGCATACACTAGAAAGTGGGAGCGGAGAGGTATGAGCTCAGAGTGGGCACTCGTCCTTCATCCTGTGGATGCCTCACCTTGCATAGAGAAGCAATCAGGGCCGGGCGCAGTGGCTCATGCCTGTAATCCCAGCACTTTGGGAGGCCAAGGCGGGTGGATCACAAGGTCAGGAGATCGAGACCACGGTGAAACCCCATCTCTACTAAAAATACAAAAAATTAGCCGGGTGCGGTGGCGGGCGCCTGTAGTCCCAGCTACTCGGGATGCTGAGGCAGGAGAATGGCCTGAACCCAGGAGATGGAGCTTGCAGTGAGCCGAGATCGTGCCACTGCACTCCAGCCTGGGCAACAGAGCGAGACTCTGTCTCAAAAAAAAAAAAAAAAAAAAGAGAGAGAGAGAGAAGCAGTCAGAAGATGGCTGAAGCAGGCCCCTAAAAGTAGAGGGCTAAGGTGAGGAGCCGTTTAGTCTGGGTCTAAGACAGTGCTGATCTCATTCTCTTACTTCCATCCCTGGGACTCCTCACACGATAGATCCACAGGCCTCTACCTGCCCATCAATTCCTAGAGAATGCTCCTCTCTCCCACTGTTCAGTCCTAGGAAGACCATCCCAATTCTGAGAGAGGGAATAGACCCCCACCCCACCTGGATTAAATGAGCTCCATGACTGGCTCCACAAATCTATAATGGAAATATGACAGAAGTAATGAATGATGCCCTCTATCTCGGGGTTAGCCTCCTGACCTGAGAGTTTCCAGAGGGCAAAGGCCTTTGTGTGTGCTTGGGGCTTTCCCTCAGCACATTCTCTACCATGACTCGAGGTGGACAATGAAACTTAAGCAATACCTTTTAAAACAATGTTTTTTAGAGGATGATAATGTCTGATGCCTGGCTTGTTTCGTTAGCAGTCCTTAGGACAAACCTCTAAATCTGTAGCCAAAAGATCACTTGCCTCCAGGGAAGCCCAGTAATTATCAGGCAAAGATAACTGCTTAAAAATTTATTCATATTCTTAATATAAGTTCCATCCACCAATTCTGTTCTTCTGTTCTCTGCAGCAGCAGCCTAGGTAAGCCTGCTCCCTCTGTATCAATCTTAACAGCCCTTGTTCTTTAACTTCTCAAATTGCATGCGATAGCTTGTATAGGCTAATGCTGTGCTTGTTACATACTAGACACTTAAATAATTTACTATTGTTACTATCACTAATTTCTTTCCACTCTTCCTTAAAAGGCTTAAAAAAGTAAAGCTCAATAAATACAGATAAACCCCATTCTTTACATGCTTCTCCACCTTTTTTCAACCCAGTCTGCCTCCCCTTCCAATTCCTCCCCACATATTGCAGGGTACAGCAACAGAATGGGGAAAATATGCACATTCTTGTCTTAAAATCCCAACTCAAACTTGACTAAGGACAAAATATTTACCCTAGTGGTAAAAACATCCAATAAATACTCAATGATTTATTGGATTATTCAACTACAAGGTGTCAAATATTCTAGTTCTCTTCTCACAGCATCTTAAATTATGTCACCAACAGTGAAGACTTCATGCAATTCTAGGCAGTGTCTCTGATTTTTGAAGAAGGAGATTAAGTTGTAAGGGGACTGAAGACATGGAGTCTCGTACCCCATTCTGGCCACAGAGGCGAAGAAACTCCAAGCCAACCTTCCCAAGCATTCTTAGAGAAAAAGATGAAGGAAAAGGAGCCAGGGAAAGGGTTAGAAGTAGAAAAAAGAGTTCAAGAGAAACAAACTGTGGTAGAATAGAAAGAAACTGTTGATTTTACTTGGAGAGAGTTAAGTGAAATTAGTTTATAGAAAATCCAAAATAGTATCTCCTTGGATTCCTAAATACACTTAAGAGTAAACACACTTCACAGTACCCAGCACAGCACTACAGCCTGTTGAAAGAGAAAGAAAAAGAAATATTACTATTCACGACTAGTAATCAACCAACTGATACAAACATTAAGAAGAAATAGCACTACTCGGAAGGCAGAGATGGGAGGATCACTCGAAGCCCAGGAGGTCGAGGCTGCAGTGAGCGAAGATCCACCACTGTACTCCAGCCTGAGTGACAGAGCAGGACTCTGTCTTAAAAAAACAAAACACAAACAAAATAGCAATAATGAAATATTCAAGCAATCCCCAGAACTTCCCAGAGCTACAAAGCGCATAAAATGGCAGAAATACATTCTTAACAGATAGATATCTTCAGCAGCACTACCTAAAAGCTCTGCCATGTGCTTCCCTTGCTAACACTGTCAACTGCCAAGGGCCTTGCTGCCAGGGAGGGACCAGGCATGGGGGAAGTGGGGCCCTAGTTTGTTCTGACTCTTCAATGGCACTTTCGAGTTGCAACATTTTCAAACATTTGTTCTTTGTAGTAGACTTTTGGATGATCTTAGCAAGACTTTCTGGGTAAACTGTCCTTAAACCAAGTTGAACACCTGATTTTATGATGAGAGCTTTCTTCTATGAATGGGTGTGCTTATGAATGGCTATCATGAATGAAATACCACTTCCCAGTCCCAAAGCTAGTCACACAGGCTCATTCATGAATGTTGTTTTCTATACTTTGCACTTTTAAAAATTCTATCCTTATATCATATTTGTCAGGATTCTTCTATAAAGGTGAGGGAGGGGTATGTCCAAGTCAGCAGTAGAAATTCTGAGTGGGAAAAAATTTATTAAAACTTATTATGTTATAATGAAATGCATAATGGACCATTTGAGTATTAAAAGACAGACCCTAGAGTATGTTCTAAAAGGAGAGACCAGAGCAAAGGAAGCACTGAATGAATATCTCTGCATCAGGATATAAGAGAAATTTGTTCTGTACTTATAATCAGAACAGTGGTTAAACAAGAGATTCAGAGACTGGAGACTATTCAGAAGATGTAAAAGAGAGAGGAACCAGGTACAAAAAGTGCAACATGCAACATGGAAATAGAAAAACAGGGTGGCGGCTGAGAATTCCAGGTTCTGGGTATGGCTGAACAATTTCAATCATGATATTCAGAATTAGAAAAAAAATTCTAAAATTAATTTGGAACCAAAGAAAAGCACCCAAATAGTCAGTGCAATCCTAAGCAGAAAGAACAAAGCTGGAGGCATCACACTACCTGACTTCAAGGTATACTACAAGGCTATAGTAACTAAAATAGCATGGTATTGGTACAAAAGCAGACATATAGACCAATGGAACATGTTAGAGAAACCAGAAACAAAGCCACACACTGATAAGCATTTGATCTTCGACAAGACAATAACAAGCATGGGTAAAGGACTCCCGATTCCATAAATGGTGCTGGGAAAGCTGGCTAGCCATATGCAGAAGATTGAAACTGGATCCCTACCTTTTACCATATACAAAAATCAACTCAAGATAGATTAAAGACTTAAATGTAAAACCTAAAACTATAAAAACCATAGAAGAAAACCTAAGAAATACTATTCTGGACATCTGCCCTGGCAAAGACTTTATGATGAAGACTTCAAAAACAATTGCAACCAAAAACAAACATTAACAGGTGGGGCCTAATTAAAGAGCTTTTGCAAAGCAAAATAAATTATCAACAAAGTAATCAGACAACCTACTGAATGGGAAAAAATATTTGCAAACTATGCATCCTATAAAGGTCTAATATCCAGAATCTATAAGGAATTTAAATCAACAAGCAAAATACAAACAACCCCACAAAAAAATGTGCAAAGAATCTGGACAGACACTTTCCAAAATAAGTTATACACACAGCAAACAAGCATATAGAAAATGCTCAATATCACTAATCGTTAGGGAAATGCAAATCAAAACCACAATGAGACAGTATCTCACACCAGTCTGAATGGCGATTATTAAAAAGTCAAAAAATAACAGATGCTGACGAGGTTGTGGAGAAAAGGAAATGCTGATACACTGCTGCTAGGGCTCTACATTAGCCCAGCCACTGTGGAAAGTACATTGAGTACTATGGAAAGCAGTCTGGAAATTTCTCAAAGAACTTAAAATAGAGGTGCCATTTGATCCAGCAATACCATTACTAGGTATATTCCCAAAGAAAATATAAATCATTCTACCATAAAGACACGTGCATGCACATGTTTATTGCAGCACTATTTGCAATAGCAAAGACATCGAATCAACCTAGATGTCTATCAATGGTGGCCTGGATAAAGAAAATATGGTAAATATGCACCATGGGATACTATGCAGCCATAAAGAATGAAATCACATCCTTAGGCTATTATCCTAAGCAGATTAACACAGGAACAGAAAACCAAATATCATAAGCTCTTACTTGTAAGAGCTAAACATTGAGTGCACATGGACACAAAAAAGGAAACAATAGACATTGGGGCCTATGTAAGGGGAGAGGATGAGAAGAGAATGAGGATTGAAAAACTACCTATCAGGCATTATGCTGATTACCTGGGTGACAAAATTATCTGTACACTGAACCTCTGCAACACACAATTCACCCATGTAACAAACATGCACATGTACCCCCCCTGAACCTAAAATAAAAGTTGGAAAGAAAAGGAAAAAAAAAAAAGAATGGTAATATCTGCTATTACACTTTAAACCATCATGGGGTACCATACTGCAACCTCTCTCCCATGCCCCAAACCTGAGTGGATCAGTAGTGCTTGAAAGTAGAAGGGAGAGAAAGAGGGGTGGGAGATGAAAGGAATTACAAGAAAAAGCAGGCTACATTTCATGTTTGCACCTGCTTTCCTCAGAGTAGTGATCAAAGATTCACTGGACACAGGAAATTCTATCTAGAAGTGACTAAGAAAAATATAAGCACCTCCACTTCCAAAAATCTTCAGAGGCATTGATGGTAATATTGAGTGCCACATGGAGACTGAGGCTTTATGTCAGTTTAAAAATATATATTAAAAACAAGCCACAGCTGGGAGAAAACATTTGCAAAAGACATATCTAATAAAGAATGGTTACCCAAATATACAAAGAACTCTTCAAATTCAATATTAAGAAAATAACTGTTTTAAAAAATGAACAGATATCTCACCAAAGAAGATATATAGATGGAAAATAAGATATGGAAGATGCTCAAAATCATATGTTATTAGGGAAATGTAATTAAAACAATGAGATACTACTGTACACCTATTACAATGGCCAAAATCCAAAACACTGACAAGACCAAATGCTGACAAGGATGCGAAGCAACAGGAACTCTATTTCATTGCTGGTGAAAATGCAAAATGACACAAACCCTTTGGAGACTGTCTGTCAGTGGTTTGTTTTCTGCCTGTTTGTTTATAAAACTAAACATACTCTTACCACATGATCCAGCAATGACATCACTTGGTATTTACCCACAGGAGTTGAAAACTTGTGTCCACACAGAAACCTGCACACAGATGTTTATGGTGGTTTATTTATGATTGCCAAAACTTGGAAATGAATGTGATATCCTTCAAGGTGAATGGATAAATAAACTGTGGTACATCCAGATAGTGAGATATTATTCCATGCTAAAAAGAAATGTGCTGTCAAGTCGCAGAGATGGAGGAATCTTAAATGTATACTACTAAGTGAAAGAAGCCAATCTAAAAAGGCTACATACTGTATAATTCCAAACTATGTGACATTCTGGACAAGTAAAACTACGGAGACAATAAAAAGCTTAGTGGGCACCAGGAGTTGGTGGGAGAAAGGGATAAATAGGCAGAGCACAGAGGAATTTTTGAGTGATGAAAATACTCTGTATGATGCTACAATGGTGAATACCTATTGTACATTTGTCCAAATCCATAGAATGTGCAACACCAAGAAAGAACCCCAGTGCAAACTATGGACTTTGGGTGACCGTGATGTGTCAATGTAGGTTCACCAACTGTAGGAAACGTACCACTTAGGTGCTGGGTATTGATAGTGGGGAAGGTAGTGCCTGTGTCTGGGCAATGTATATGGGAACTCCCTGTACTTTCTGCTTAGTTTTGCTGTGAACCTAAAACTATTCTAACAAATACATACATATACATACATGTACTGTGCTTAAGAAGTGTAGAACACAGGAAGTCCCAGATGGCTGACACCTGGGTCAAGATACCAACATTCGTGGAGAGTAGAGAGAAATGACTCACCGATGGTCAAAAGTTCCCGAGCACTTAGACTTTACCCAGGTACCAATGTGAAGGGCTCCTTTACTTCCAGGTGCACTTTCCTTCCCTCTCTTGGCTGGGCTGAACATGTGACCAGTTCTGGGCAATGACATGTAAATGGAAACAGCCTACGTCCTTGCCAGAGCCTTAAATCAGCAGTACCTGAATCTCCAGGCTTCTCTGTCCCTCTTGTGGCCACAGTATAAGTGCATATTGGGATGGAGATGCTAAAAGGTCAAAGCAGTCTGGATGTCGGACTGGAGACCTGGAGGGCAATTGTTGTGGCTATTCTGCAGCACCTATGGCTTTGTATGAACAAGAAATAAAAACTTCTGCAGAGTTCAGCTCCTGAGGTTTAGGGTGGTTTGCTGCCAGAGCCCAACCTGACCCAACCTGACTGCTACCCCAAGTTACAGTTTTCAGTTCAAGTTCACTGAGGCCTGACTGGTGCACCCAGGCAGAGCTCTGTAACCTAGCAGGAAACCCAGGAACAGCAGAATGCTGAACCCGTTGTGGAGAAAACCATAATAATTTTTAGGTGAATTCAGTTTTGAGGTTTTTCTCCAATCGAAGCAACACTCAGGTCAGGGTTACGGTGCCCATTTTGCTTTTTCTGGTCTCCTGGAGAATGTATTTTTAGGGGGGAGCAGAGGTGGTTACCATCCATCATTTTGGAAAGTCATGAGATTTACAGAGATAGATGCCTAAACAAAGGACAGGCGTATTAACAAATCGAGCTGTCCAAAAGTCAGGGCTAATGTTAACCAAGATGAGCATTACTGCGATTCCATCAAGATGTCCTGTTATTTATTTAACTTTTCCATTTTCATTTTTTATTTGGGTAAGATAATTGCTTATGATAAGCCTCGGGTGTGGAGATCCAGTGCATACAGAGTGGCGAGGCAAGCTTCAGTCTGCAGTCTCGGGATGCACTGGGGAAGCGAATCGATGTATTAACATATTGAAATGATCTCAATTAATGTCCTTTAGTACTTTTCTTTAAAAAAGGAGGACCTCTCCAAAGTGAATGACCTACTCCCTACCAACAGGGAAAAGAAAGCCTGTTAGGAGAATAATGTGCTTACCTGCCTGAGGAAAGAGGATCTCTTCTGAGTCGATTTCATAAGAAACAAAAATAGATGCAGTGTTTCTTCCCCCTGGGTCTGACACCACAATGTTACTCATGTATGTCACTTCATAATATCTATGCCTGTGCCTCCCATTGCTTCTTGCCAAGACCGTAAATTGGACAACACTAGGGCATTGGTGCCATAGGTCCTAAAATAGAACTTCAGTAAATGAGAGCTGTTTATTTAAATGACTTCAGCACACAATTATGACTACTTCAATGGAAAAGTAACCATGACATTCAGGCTCTCATGTGCCTGCTGTGCACCCCTCGGACCCTTATCTCCTGATGCCCCTCTCCCCACTGCCCTCTCTCTTCTGACCTGAATACCCCAGAAGCTTAAGTAGAAGCAAACCTGGGTGTGGTGGTTCCTTCTGTGAAACTGGCAATGGTTTGGGACCTATTTTAGTATTTTCTCAGATAACAATAAAAACAGCCACTGGAGTTGGGTGGTGCTGATGATGAGCCCCAGAAATAGTATTGCTATCCTCTTTCTTATAGGTGAGAAAACTGAGGTTTAGAGAGTAACAGGCCCAGGGTCACACTTCTATTGAAGCTGCTGAAACCAACAAAAAAGATGGACAGGAGATGTTGTTAGAGGCATTGTTCCTTCCTTAACATGCCCTGCCTACCAAAAAAATTTAAAAATAAAAAAAAAAAAGAAGAAAAGAAAAGAAAAACTCCTGCCTCCTTCTTGCCCTACTTTGATGAATTAAAACGTAGAAGAGAACATTTTTCACTGACACTTCTTTATACTCCTTCTGATAATGATTGACCTTAGCAAGGGACATGACCCAAAAGAGAAAACAAAGAAGTAAATAATATCAAAAGGATTTTGACTCTTCAATCATCTGTTCATCTAAAACAACCAATAATTTACAATCCAGCTAATACCCTAGTTCCTCCAAGAGCCTTCCTTGGTTAGTCTATATGGAGTGATTTCTCTCTCCACCGAGGGCCTTCCTTCACCACCTAAGATTTTCTCGGCCTTGGTGATCCATTGCTTGAGGGGTCCCTGCCTTCTGCACCCCAAAGGTCATGTCCCAGTCGGTTTTGGATTCACTGCACCACACACATAAACATTAAGAGGGATGATCATAAATTCTAAGGAGGGACATTCTATCTCCTGAGCCCAAGGACTTTGGGGGACTCCCATTCTGGGAAATGGAGCCACCAGAAGCATGTATTCAGCCTCCCTTTGTGGTAGGAGCTGGAGCAAGCAAGACAGATACAGTCTAAGGGGATCTCACAGTCAGTGAGAGTTTCCCTCCCATAAACAGGATTACATTGATTTGCTCTAACAGTATTTTATTTGTAGTTGACTTTAACTTACAACTCTCATATGGCTTTGTATTTTTAAAAGTTATGAAATATATATTGAATACAATAAAATATATAAAGCATATATGTACAGTTCCAAGAATTATAATAAAATGATTTCCCATGAGCCCACCAGCTAGATTAAGTCATACAATATTACTAATACTTGTGTGTCCCTCCTCATCCTAGTCCTACTTCCTACTCCACTATCCATGATTTACATTAACCATTTCTTTGCTTTCCTTTTTTCCTTTTTTTGAGATAGAGTCTTGCTCTGTCACCAGGCTGGAGTGCAGTGGCACGATCTAGGCTCACTGCAACATCCGCCTCCCAGGTTGAAGAGATTCTCCTTCCTCGGTCTCCTGAGTAGCTGGGACTACAGGCATGCATCACCATGCCCAGCTAATTTTTGTATTTTTAGTAGAGATGGGGTTTCACCATGTTGGCCAGGATGGTCTCGATCTCTTGACCTCGTGATCTGCTCGCCTTGGCCTCCCAAAGTGCTGGGATTACAGGCATGAGCCACTGCTCCCAGCCTGCTTTTCTTCATAGTTTCACCACACACATATGCATCACTACAAGATATATTGTGTGGGTTTGCCTATTTTTTCTACTTTTCTATAAATGAGAAATTCATTTATATATATACTTTTCTATAAATGAGATGTCTTCTAACTTGCTTTCTAAAATTTATTTGCCCAACACAATATCTGTAAGATTCAACCACATTGAAAGTTTAATCACTTTTCTGTAGTTTAATCACTTTTACTGCTCTATAACTTTGTATCATGTAAATACACCACAATATTTTTTTTTATTATTATACTTTAAGTTCTAGGGTACATGTGCAAAACGTGCAGGTTTGTTACATATGTATACTTGTGCCATGTTGCTGTGCTGCACCCATCAACTCATCAGCACCCATCAACTCATCATTTACATCAGGTATAACTCCCACTGCAATCCCTCTCCCCCTCCCCCCTCCTCCCTCCCCATGATAGGCCCTGGTGTGTGATGTTCCCCTTCCCGAGTCCAAGTGATCTCATTGTTCAGTTCCCAACACCACAATACTTTTATGCATTCTACTTAATTGCAAACTTACTTGCAAAAACTGCAGTTACTTTTGCATCAACCTAACAATTCTGGTGGATATGAGGGCTAATTCTACTTTTTTGGCACTTACTATACCAACAATACTTCTGTGGAAATCCTTGTACACATGTCCTGATGCATATATACTAGTATTTCTCTAGAGTGCTGTCTTAGTCTGTGTTGCTATAAAGGAATACCTGAGGCTGTGTAACCTGTAAATAAATGAGATTTGTTTGGCTCACAGTTATGCCAGCAGTACAAGAAGCATGGCAACAGCATCTGCTTCTGGTGAGAGTCTTAGACCGTTTCCACTCATGGTGGAAAGTAAAGGGGAGCAGGAACCACATGGCAAGAGGAAGGACAGAAGAAAAAGGCAGGAGCAGGTGCCAGGCTCATTTCAACAATTGGATCTTGTGGGAACTAATAGAGTTAGATTTCTCTCACAACCAATAGGACAATCATTCATAAGGAATCTACTCTTATGACCCAAATACCTCCCATCAGGCCCCACCTCCAACACTAATGATCAAATTTTAGTGTGAGATTTGGAAGGGACAAATATCCAAACTACATCAGATGCATGCTATAAGAGTGGTTCTTTTTGTTATTGAGACAGAACATCTTCAATTTTGCTAGATAATGTCAAATGGTTTTCCAAAATAGTGGCAGAATTTGAGACTCTCCCTAGCACGGTATAAGAGTTTCTTTTATTCCACATTCTCACCTTCATCGATACTGCCTGTGGCATGTATTTCTAGGTAGAAGCATTTAGACATGTTAAATATAATGAAAAAATCTGGAAACAGGAAAATCAATCTATAAGGCTTTAAAGTCAGACTCACATGTAAAAATATATCTGGATATGCTATTTTATTTATTAAAAGAGTATGGCTGAGGTCAGCATCAACAGTCATAAATCATGCTGATAGCAGGTACCCTTACTATGATGTGATGAAAAATGGTACTTCACCCCTGCAGTCTTCCTCCCAAACTCCATAACCTCAGTCTAATAAAAAAAAAATTCTAACAGAGGAACATACAATAGACTTGAGCACCATTTCTCAAAACTAGGAAAGTCTGCAAACCTATCACAGTGGAGAGGAACCTAAGGATAAATAAATGTAATGTAGTATCCTAGATGGGATCCTGGACAGTAACAGAACATTAGCTAGACCCACGTGTGCATGCCAAGACCATGGCAAAGATCTAAATAATTGATCCCGTGGAAATTGAAATAAATGATGGACTGTAGTTAATAATAATGTATCAATATTGATTCATTAATTGTAACAAATGTACCATACTGAGGCAAAATGTTAATAACAGGGGAAATAGTGTCAGGGGTGGTAGGAGGAAGACATGGGAACTCTCTATACTATCTGTTCAATATTTCTATAAGTCTAAAACTATTCTAAAAATTAGGCCGATTAATATTTTTTTTTAAATAATGCAGCTTCAGCTGGGCACACTGCCAAAATCCTAACACATAAAATTCTAAATTTATACACTTAAGAGAAGTTAGGATAAACTTTTATGGTGCACAAGGACTCATTAGTTATACATATAAAATGTAATAACATATGTTGGGTACAGCCACATCTATCTACAGATACATTGGGTCTCTATGCAATGAGAAGCCTTTTTCAAACTCTCCCTCCTCTTTTGGATCAGTTACTTATCCATTCGTCCATGAACATAGACTGCCCACATGGATCTAGCCAAGTGAGTCAGTGATGCCTCCATCCTCACTCTGCCTGCTGACAGTAGAATATTATTCTCATGGTGAGAACAGACTCCACTGAGTGATCAGCTTTGTGCCTATGGAAAGGAAATTCCATGAGGGAGAGGCGATGTCTGCTTCCCTCATCACCATACACTTAGTTCCCAGCACAGTGCCTGGCAGAGGAAGTGCTCAACAAATTTTTGTTGAATAAATAAATTACTACCCAAAAAACAGTACATTTCATATATTGCTCTTTAGTTCATGTGTTCTGATTACGGGGGAGACATTTACAACACTCCTGAATAAAAGAAGCGTTCATTGGGATCAAGCGCATGGCTATGGGGATCCCATGGAAGAAGCCCCCGCCTGAGAGCTGTCCAGGAACAGACACAAGAGAAGACTGAGTGTGCACAGCACGGTAATAGTTTGGGGGTGGGGGAAGCTGCGTTGGTTGTAGAGAAAGAGCAGAATGTGGGAAGCAGATCTCTTCTTCACAGAGCCCACGCAATCTAAGATACTCATATGGGTTGAATTGTGTCCCCCAAAATGGTGTGTTGAAGTCTTAACCCACAGTACCTCAGAATGTGACCTTATTTGGAGATATGGTCTTTGCAGAGGTAATCAAGCTAAAATGAGGTCATGAAGGTAAACCTTAATCCAATGTGACTGGTGTCTTTACAAAAAGGGGAAATTTGGACACAGAGAGAGACACTCACAAAGGAAAAATGATGTGAAGAGGCACAGGGAGAAGATTGTCATCTATGTCATCTGCAAGCCAAGGAGAGACTTGAAATAGATTCTCTCTCTCTCTCTCTTTTTTTTTTTTTTTTTTTTTTTTTTTTGATACTCCCAGGCTGGTGGCCTGATCTCGGCTCACTGCAACCTCCACCTCCTGGGTTCAAGCAATTCTCCTGCCTCAGCCTCCCAAGTAGCTGGGATTACAGGGGTCCACCATTACACTCAGTTAATTTTTTTTT
The DNA here is from genome assembly GCF_049350105.2 of Macaca mulatta. Lineage (NCBI taxonomy): Eukaryota > Metazoa > Chordata > Mammalia > Primates > Cercopithecidae > Macaca > Macaca mulatta. Next base: position 71,237,550 of record NC_133406.1, on the reverse strand, counting down.
GCATTTTTCATAGAGATGGGGTTTTGTCATGTTGGCCAGGCTTGTCTTGAACTCCTGACCTCAGGTGATCTGCCCACCTCAGCCTCCCAAAATATTGGGACTACAGGCATGAGCCACCATGCCCAGCCGAAACAGATTCTCTCTTACAGCCCTGAAAGAGCCAACCCTATAGACACCTTGATCTTGAACTTCCAGCCTCCAGAACTGTGAGAGAAGACATTTCTGTTGTTTAAGCCACCCAGTCTGTGGTGCTTTGCCACAAAGTCCTCAAACACTCAGATACCAAGTGTGATGCTGATGAACTGGCCACATTCTTCTGACTTTGCTCCACTGCTCTTCCAATGTTCTCTTTGGAGACAGAAAGACTAGGTCAAGAAGGAATGAGAGAGGAGTCCAAAAGAGAATACTTTCTAAACAGAGAAGATCATCTAAGGTGAATAGTGAAGGGGGCCACATAAGCTTTCTGAGAACCACAGTGCAGAAGTGGGAGGTCAGGAGGCTGACATCAGAGGAGGAAAGGGCCACCATGAGATGCGAGCAGAGCCTAAACTCAAAGGCTCCTCAGAACCCAGGACAAAGTATGTTGTGAAAAATGTTGTGCGCAAGGATAACCAATATACAGCTCCATGGGAGGGAGATAGGCCAAGGTGCCAAGAGGGAATACGCAAAGGGGTCACGGAAGGATGACTGGAGCAAACAGCCACAGCATGCCCTGAGCTGGCAATGGCAACCGAGACACATTCTAGGGTTTTATTTTTCTTAGCCATTATATCTTTAAATTCCTTTATATAGAAAGTGTATAAAGAGTCACCCCTAGTAATCTGTGGAATGACGTTTCTGCTAGTGCTGTAATCACATGCCAAATGTCTCCTGGAGGTTGTCCTTACTCTCTCTTTGACCTCACTCTGCCATCCTGGGTCACAAGTACCACTCTCCCTTCCCCCTACCTCCTGCTGTGGAAGGCTTCTCTCACCTTCACTTTCTGCAGGCTTCCCTTCTGCTCTTTCTCAGGTCAGTCCTTCCATCCTTCCACCCAACCTTATGTGATATGTTTTTACTCTGTTTCTTTCCATTTCTTTCTTCTTCTCCTTCTCTTCTTCCCCTCCTCCTCTGCTTATCATCTTTTCTTCCTTTTTCTTTCCACACTTGTCCTTCTCTTTGAGTGTGTGTGCATTGATGTGTTTTGTTGGATATGTTGCAGATGATGAACTAGTGTCTGCCAGACATAATGCACTGAAATGGGTTACTCAGCCCTTCATTAATCATTCTAGTGCTGCTGGAAAGTTTAGCAGCTAAGTTGGATCTTTTCTAAAATATGTCCTTGGAGTTTCCTGTCACGGCCATCCCTAAGCCAAGTCTACACTCTATGTCTGCAAGAAGCAAAGAAAACAGGAACAGGAAAAAGACTGGAACCCTGAAGTAACTTACACATAATAATCTCAAAAAAATTCTAGCCGAATAAAGTGGACTCAAGGATAGAGCAATTCTTTATTGGGAGAATTGTTCTGAGCTGGGTTGGTTTCCCAAGGAAGAGAAAAGGGATGATCTCTTCTGCTACACTTTTTGAATTAAATACATCCTCATTTATCCTGGGTGCTTTAAATTTGGCATGGATAATGGCTAAAATCAAGAAGTTGGACTTCAATCTTCTAAGGATCCTCCCAACCCCAATTATTAGCCATCACCTCAATCTGAATACTTCCTCCTTGTTCAAATCCCAACCTAAGCTGGAAATCTGGAAGCCATGGGTGATTTCTCCCTCCCACATAGACCCAAAACAGTCAGTTAGCAGATCCTGCCCTGTCTTCTGTCTTCTTGTGTTTTAAATTCTTCCTCCACCTCCCCTGTTGCCTCTACCTTTGTTTAGCATCTGGGTCACTAAAAGGACTCCATGCCACTGGCCTCCAATCCATCCTTTGCTGCTGCTTCAGTGATGCCATCACACCTTTCCTTGCTCACCTGCTTCTGCAGCTCATCGCTGCCCTCACAGCCAAGCCCAATCCAACTTTTCAACAAGACTCAGTGTCATTTATGAGCATCTCTAGGCTCTCCGTAGCCACTTCCTAGCTCCCCTGGCTATACCCATGTGAATGTCTTGCAGTCCTGAATGGGCCATTCTCACTTTCCTCTTTGGCTTTTTATTTGCTGTCCCTTTCTCCTGAAGGTCATACAAATCTTCATCATCCAGCTATTGCCCCAGGTCAGCTGTCCCTGCTCCTCATTCTCCTTAACAGAGAGCATTAGCAAAGCTCCTGTCCCACTAGCATAAGGGCTGGTTTGCGTGGCCCCCTCCTCACCTGAAATTTGGGGGACCCAAGCTATAACTTTCCAATGAATTACCTGTGGGATTTAACTGCCTGCTCATGCTGGCACATAATCATGTATTACCTAGCAAATAGCATTCAAAATAATCGCTATTATATGGTGTTAAAAATTACTACAGAATCTATACACATTGTTGAAATAGCATACTTTCTTAACTATGTCCTGAATGCTTGCCCTGTTGCTCTGAAGACATTAAGAAACCCTTAAGACTGAGACAATAAGGGACTCTTAAGTTATACAGCATGCCTAGTTTTTTTGTTTTACCTCTCATCGTCTCTGTAGCTCATGATGCCTCACACAGGGAGAACGAAGAGGACTCAAAGTCAAAAATTTAGAGAGAAAGAGCAGCATACCACTGAGAGAAAAAGGACACAACCAAAGTTGGAGATAGGAATTTCTACTTCTGGGGATGCCACCTGTGTTATACCACTCACTGCAATGGCCTATCCCATCCTTCTGAAGATGGGGACACTGGCTCTGTCCTTGTTCTTCCGCAGCAGGAGGGGGACTCTGCTCCCTGCAGAAAATATGTGCCCAACAAGATGAATGAAGAGTGACTGGAATGGACATAGCAAATAACTTTTCCCTCACCTGCTGACTCAGATTGGTGGAAGCTTCCTGGAACACTGTGGTAAGAAAGATTTAGGGGCTGAGTCAGGGCTCAGCAGACAACATACCAAGGTAATCAGCAATGCCTCCCATAGACTTGCGAAGGAGATGCTGTGCCACAGAGTCACTGTCCTCACGTGGAGACTTTTATAAGTGGATCAATTATTCCTGATCTTTCAACATTCTTAACGGAAACGTATTAAATCGTATCTCCCTATCCACAGAGGGAGGCAAACAAGGTAGAAAGGAAGAAGACAAAGTCCCAAAGTTGAGGGCTAAGGGAGCAATCTCAAGAACACAACTTACTCTAGGCTCAGGTACTCCTCCATGAAGCTTTGACCCCAAAACTGGAGATCCCCTGCTCCACCTGGCAAACTTTTGCTTAGCCTGCAGCACATGTTCAAAGATAACCTTTCCAATAAAGTTTTGCCCAAGCCCTCCCTTTCATGCTGTCTATTCATGGAGCACTGGCCCATGTTGCTAATACACAGCTTGTGCAATGGGTCATATACCATTCCTAGTCTCCACACAGCTGTCTCTCCCACTAGACACAGCACTCCTTGAACATGTGTCCTTTGTCTTATTTGACTCTGTGTTCTCCAAGATTCACCCAGGGCTTTTAATGGTTTGTGGTTATTAAATGTAAGTTTCCTCAAAGGATAGTCTCAGGCATTGTGGATTTTTTTTTCAATCAGTGAGCATTATGGATAAGGAATACCTCTTTTATTGGACTTCACATTTTTATGCTTTGCAGACACCATGGGGTTTTGCTGTTTGTTTGTTTGTGTTTGTTTTAACAAATTGAAGGTCTGTGGCAACCCTGCATTGGGCAAGTGTATTGGTGCTATTTTTCCAACAGCACGTGCTCATTTTGTGTCTCTGTATCTCATTTTGGCAATTCTCACAATATTACAAAATCTTTCATTATTATTATATCTGTTATGGTGATCTGTGATCAATGATATTTGATGCTACCAGTGTAATTGTTTTGGGGCTCCATGAACTGCACCCATATAAGACATCAAACTTTATCGCTAAATGTTGTGTGCCTTCTGACTGCTCCACTAACCAGCCATTCCTTGTCTCTCTTCCTCTTCTTCAGCCTCCCTGTTTCCTGAGACACAACAATATTGAAATTAAGCTAGCTAATAACCCTACAATGCCCTTTAAAAGTTCAAGTAAAAGGAAGAGTTTCCTGTCTCTCACTTTAAATAAAAAACTAGGGATGAAAGATTACATTTAGTGAGGAAGGTATGTCCAAAGTCAAAGATAGGTTGAAAGCTAGGTCTCTTGCACCAAACTGTTAGCCAAGTTATGAATGGAAAAAAAAATCTCTTGAGGGAAATTAAAAGTGCTACTCCAGTGAACACATGAATGATAAGAAAGCAAAACAGCCCTATTGCTGAAACGAAGAAAAGTTGAGTAGTCCAGATAGCAGGTCAAACAACCACAACGTTCTCTTAAGCCAAAGCCTAGTCCAGAGCAAGACCATAACTCTCTTCAATTCTGTGAAGGCTGAGAGATATAAGGAAGCTGCAGGAGAAAAGTTGGAAACTAGCAGAGGTTGGTTCATGAGGTTTAAGGAAAGAAACCATTTCCACGACATGAAAGTGCAAGGTGAAGCAGCAAGTGCTGATGGAGAAGCTACAGCAAGTTATCCAGAAAATCTAGCTAAGATCATTGATGAAGGTGGCTACTCTAAACAACAGATTTTCAATGCATATGAGATAGCCTTCTATTGAAAGAAGATGCCATCTAGGACTTTCATAACTGGAAAGAAGTCAATGCCTGGCTTCAAAAAATGGGCTGACTCTCTTGTTAGGAACTAATGCAGCTGGTAACTTTAAGTACAAGCCAATGTTCACAAATCCTAAAGTCCTTAAGAATTATGTTAACTCTACTCTGCCTGTGCTCTATGGATGGAAAAACAAAGCCTGTATGACAGCACATCTGTTTATAGCATGATTTACTGAATATTTTAAGCCCACTGTTGAGACCTATTGCTCAGAAAAAAAGGTTATTCTTTTCAAATGATTACTGCTCATTGACAATGCACCTGGTCACCCAGGAGCTCTGATGGAGATATACAGGAGATTTATGTTTTCATGCCTGCTAACACAACATCCATTCTGTAACTGATAGACCAAGGAGTAAAGTCAACTTTCAAGGCTTATTATTTAAGAAATACATTTCACAGAGCTAGAGCTCCCATAGACAGTAATTCCTCTATTAGATCTGGGCAAAGTAAATAGAAATCCTTCTGGAAATGATTCACCATTTTAGATGTCATTAGGAACATTCACGATTCATGAAAGGAGGTTAGAATAGCAACATTAACAGGAGTCTGAATGAAGTTGATTCCAAACCCCATGAATGACTTTGAGGGTTCAAAACTTCAGTGGAGGAAGGACCTGTGGATGTGGTGGAACTAGCAAGAGAACTAGAATCACAGGTGGAGCCTGGAGCTGTAACTGAATTGCTGCAAAATCTCATGATAAAACTTAAATGGATGAGGAGTTGCTTCCTATGGATGAGCAAAGAAAGTGATTTTTTGAGATGGAAACTACTCCTGGTTAAGATGCTAGGAACGTTGTCAAAATGACGAAAAAAGGATGTAGAATATTCCATAAAATAAGTTGATAAAGCAGTGACAGGGCTTGAGAGGATTGACTCCAATTTTGACAGAAGTTCCACTGTGGGTAAAATGCTATCTAACAGTACTGCATGCTAGAGATAAATATTTTTGTGAAAGGAAGAGTCCATTGATGTGGAAAACTTCATTGTTTTCTTATTTTTAAAAATTGCGACCAGGCATGGTGGCTCATGCCTGTAATCCCAACACTTTGGGAAGCTGGGGCAGGCAGATTGCTTGAGCTCAGGAGTTCAAGACCCACATCGGCAACATGGCAAAACCCCATCTCTATCAAAAATTAAAAAAAAAAAAAATCAGCCAGACATGGTGGTATGTACCTGTGGTCCCAGCTACTCGGGAGGCTGAGATGGGAAGATCACTTGAGCCTAGGAGGTGGAAGTTTCAGTGAGTCAAGAGCACACCACTGCACTCCAGCTTGGGTGACAGAGGGAGACCCTGACTCAATCAATCAATCAATCAATATTGCTCATGTAGTCTGGACAACATGGTGAGACACTGTTTTTAAAATCTTTTTAAAAGTTATCCAAGAACGGTAGTACATGCCTGTAGTCCTTGCTATTTGGGAGGCTGAGGCAGAAGGCTGAAGCAAGAGCATTACTTGAGCCCAGGAATTTGAAGTTACAGGTGCTATGATTGCACCACTGCACTCTAGCCTGGATGACAAAGCAAGACCCTACCTCACAAAAAAAAGAAAGAAATTGCCACAGCCACCCAAATCTTCAGCAACCACCACCCTGATCAGTCAGCAGCCATCAACATGGAGGCAAGACCCCCCAGCAGCAAAAACATTATGACTCACTGAAGACTCAGATGATGGAAAGCATTTTTTAGCATTAAAGTGTTTTTTAATCCAGGTATGTACATCTTTTTTTAGACAAAATATTATTGTATACTTAACAGACTTACATAGTGCAAATATAACTTTTATACATACTAGGGAACCAAAAAAATGTGTGTGACCTGCTTTATTATGATACTTGCTTTATTGCAGTGGCCCGGAACTGAACCTGCAATATTTCTGAGATATGCCTGTATTTTCTTACTGAGTAAACTGAAACTCGGATCTCTTAATCATTTTGCCCCGATCATTTTAACCAATGGGACTTATTGATCCAATGGATCCAGTCCAGTAGGTCTACTCTCCCGCTGTTCCTCACTAGAGACAGCTGAGCATGTTGTACAAGAACAATTCTTAATTTGTGCTTTACTATGTCTATTATTACTTGCTCCAAATAGCACAACCACAATTTTCCCCAGTGTGCATCTGCCTCCCATCTCACTCTGTGAGGACACCACAGGCAGAATTGAGAGCCCAGTCTGGAGCAGGACCCACAGAAAGAAGACCCCAAAAATCCTATTTACCTTCCAACTGAAACGTCTCATGGAAAAGAAACTGCTGTGCTTTGGGTCAGGCAAATGAAGTGCAGCAACAGCACCAACCACAGAGAGGGATGTTAATTTCCCTAATTGACGGGGAGCTTCTATCATTTCAGAATATGCTTATTTTTCTGCAGTGAAACCAGGCCAATTTATTCCACTGCTTACAGTGTCAATGTACATTTGTGAAGTGGAGGTTTTCTCTGGTTGCTGACTTCTAGTGGGTAGCCCATCTCCAAGAAGCTGGATGGATATCAAGGGTTGAGATGAGAGTTCTAAAGCTGGCAGTTTTACCAAGGAGGGAGCAAAAAGAAACAGGCCTGCCTTCACGCAGACTGCATGCTAGAATAGGAAGCCTGATAAATAGTCAGGCATTCATTGAGCATCTTCAGTTACCCAACATTGCAAAAGAGCCGAGGACTGTGTCCTTTAGTCAGTCACCTCAACTTTCAAAGTCACTTCATCTGTAAAATGGGGATAATAATATCTGTCTTGGCTCCATCAAAGACTTGTGGTATAGATGAAATAGTCAATATAAGAACATACTGTAAACTACAACCCTAGCACTCTCTATCACAGAACCCTCTCTATTTCCTTCAAAATATGTATAGGATGATTATAGCCCATAAGTATTTTACTTATTCCTGCCTTGTTTAATGTCTATCTATCTCCCCCAGTAAAATGCAAGTTCTTCAGAGGCAGGACGAGTACTAGTGCACAAAGTAAACTCATATTCGATGGGTACCGTCATTTTCCTCCTGCCCCTCCTCAAAACAAACTCATTCCTACCGGCACCCTCTGCCCAAGCTGACCTTCTGCTCCAGAAACACCTTTCCCTCATCCTTACAGCAACTTAGCCCTATTCTTCCCAGAAGGGCACTTAGAGTACTACTGCTTCTGTGAAATTATTTTCTCAATCTACCTTGAAATCCTCCTCTTGCCAGGCCATTATTCACCACCACACACACCACCCACAGCCACACTCACTGCTCCCTCAGCATAGGTGGGACCATTTGATAGGCTTTCTTCCTGTCTTCCTCAAGCCAATGTAAGACTTAGCTAGGCTCTGATTCTGTACTACCTAATAAGATATTTCTTACCCAAAGAACAAGAGAGTATGTCCTAGAAGAGTCATAATCAAAAATCCTAAAACATCCAGGGTTGAAGGAGATGCTGGGCCCAGGACTTAACGTTGCAAATTTGCCACAGGGTTGACATTTCTTTCCTCCTCAGTTATCTGACCAAGCCGAGGTTTATTGACCCACCAAACCAGGGAGCCAAGGATCTTCTCAAAGGAAGGAAGTTATTCCTGCTAAGGACCTGGGAGGGAGCTGACCTTCCCTGTTAATGGTCAGATGTCGGGATAGGAAAGACTGCTGGGAGTTCCAGTTCCTCCTGATAGGACCATGCTCTCTTCCCCCTTGGACTCCCTTGCTTCAGGTGGATCCACCCCAAATCAGAGGCTGAGGCTTCCCTCCTATAGTGAGGTCCCAGCCTTATTATTCTTCATACCTAATCTCTTCTAACAAAGGAGAAAGCCAAAACGTGACCAAGTTCATGAGAGCTGATAGATTTATGCAAAGCACCTGGAACCTCATTTGCAGGTCATCAATAATCTGAACATCTCAAGCAGTCAGAACGTTTTTAAGCATGAAAGTTATGGGAAGCTCCCAGAGGTAAATATCTAATTGCCCCCAAACACAGCAGTCAGTTTGCCCACAAACTCACACACCCACATTCCCTGTGGGCCTAGAATTCTGGGTTACTACCACCGGGCTGTGGTGGCTTGTACTGTATTAAGAGGAAAGAAGCTCACTTGGGACTCCAGCTCAGACTCCTGGTAGGTGAGACGACAAAAGGACCACGTTTACAAAGGTTTCTGTGTCAAGCAACAGGCATTGTCACATAATGTGTCTCATTGAGTCCTCATAACACACCTGTGACATGAATGTTATTATCCCAGGTTTGTTTGCAAACAAGTAAACTGAGGCTCAGAGAACTGGACAACACACAGCTAGTATGCCGAGATTAAGGTTACAGCCAGCGTTCCAACTCTCAAGTCCAACCCCCTTCCAATTATGCAAACCAGCTGCAGGGTAAATGCTCCCAACAGCAATAACTTAAGCATAGCCTTAGAATGCATTGGCCCTGTATGGCAGACTCACCTGAAAGTGTTTTCCAAACTAGGGAATCCAGGAGTGGCCAACCCAGAGATTCACTCCTTGTCTATGAGGAACATCTGAGCCCCTGCCTATTGCCTGGAGCACAGCTGTACAGAGAATTGAGGCCCTGAGTTTTGGATTATATGAAGGTTGCCAGGGGGAGGCCATTAAGGGGGGGTTTGAAGTGAAAATATTAATATAAACTGCATGCTGTTTGCAAGCAGTTGCAGCTCGTCTGTCCAGTCCACTGCCACTGGACCATATGTAAGGTGGATATGTTGTCCAGTCTACCACCAGTGGATTGCAGGAAGGCAGATAGCGTGTCTAGCCCACCACCACTGGACCAATTCTGTATATCAGGTAGTTGTATTCAGCCTGCCCCACTTGGACTCTCCCCTGTATATGAGCCCCTAATAAAACGCCATGCCTCCTTTGCTGGCTCTGGGTCTTTTCTTCAGCCTCTTGAACCTGGTGCCTCCCTATTGAGGTTAACAGGGGTTTGGCATAACACCAGCCTCCTAGTTGGGGGCAGTGGAGCAAAGGCTGCGTATGTCAAGGAGGAAAGAAGATGGAAGCTAGCTCTCATATGCTTTCCATCTGCTCTTACCCAACCGTCCGCCATCCAGGCCCAAGGTATAAACACACACATTCAACGGCACACCTTTTATCAAGGTAGGATGAGTTTGCCCCACTTTTCCTGTCTTACTCTTTGTTCATTAATTTATTCAGTATTTGCTGAAGGCTCACTATACCCCAGGTGTTGTCCTAGGCACTGGAAACCATGCACCACAGACCAAAGACCTCTGTCCTCATGCCGTTTATATTCATTAGCATGCTTTGAAATTGTTTTGCTCATTTACTTATTTGCTGATTGTCTGCCCAATACATAAATTCCGTAATAGAAGGGACACTATCTTTTTCTCCACTGCAGCTCCAGTGCCTAGAATAACACTGAGCCCCCAGAAGGTATTATGTAACATAACCTTCAAAGGGGAGCTGTTATTTTAGGCTTTTCCCTTTAAAATCATCCTCCACCCGCTTTGGATCATTTACTCTGTTTTATGTAGCATAAACAGACTTGAAGGGCCGAAACACTTTGTATCATTTTTGATAACCCTGAACTTGATAGGAACGTCCAGAACTATATGCCAGATTCTTTGGCTTCATCTTACATATGCCTCTAGCAGATGCCTCCTAAAACACAGACTGGAGAAAAAAAAAAAAAAAAAAAAGTGTTTATAGTATTTGACAAGTGAAGGGAACACTATTGGCTGCCTTTTTGGCATCCATTTCCCTCCTCTTCCAGGCCGAAAGAACCTCAGCTTTGTCCTCGCTTGGTAAACGCAGGCAGCCAGGAGCCTCTTATCACCCCGCCCCCAGCTCTCAGATTGGTCTAAGGGCAATCCTATTCCACAGTGATTGGTTCAGGAATAAGCATGTGACCTGATCCTAGCCAGTGACACAGAGGGGGACTCCTCATGCCTAAAAGAGAGCCACAGGAAGAGATGGTCTCTCTGGCTTCCCTGGGCGTTGTTGTCAGTGGTTGCCTGGAGCTGTTACAGCCCTTTCCTGACCAGGTCAGGAGAAAGCCAGCTCTAAGAATGGCAGAGCAGAAAGATGGGAAGAACCCGGCTCCTCAAAGACATTGCCAAGCCACAGATCTACATACCCTGAATCCTATATACCCTGGGGATTACCTGTTTTATTAAGAGAAAAACTCCAGTGGGGTAAGGGTCAGAGGGAGGCAATCTGCAAAGATACTGTGCTGAGGACAAGCCACAGAGGATATCAGACTGAGGGACTCCCAGGGCCCCAGGCAGGTGTGATGAATACATGTCTCTAGACTTAGATGAGGTGGGGGGCCCTGCAGTGTTATTACACTTTCTCCTTTCCAAGAATGAAAGCTGTATTACTCTGCTTTCCATTCTCTTCTGGCCACTTGGAAGCTCAACGCCAAACCTATTGCTGCATCACAACTGTTTTAACCTGTGTGGTTGGCAATATTTGCCTTCTCTTTGTCTCAGCCAAGATTTTTCTAGTTTTATTCTGTTCCACCCACCTTATTGTATATGGCCACTTCAGATTCTTCCTGAAAAGAGATGTGGTATAAATAAATGAACTGATAACACAGCCATGGGCCCAATGTCTAAAGAGGAATTAATAAAATGAACCTCCATATGGAGCCTGTTTGACCTAAGCTGATCAGCTTTCTTAATGCAAAATGCACAAATCCCCCTGATGTCAAACGACTAGACAGTTTGCGGTGTCAGTAGGATGTAGGGTACCTTAGAACTCTTTTCAGTGTTGATATAATATGTCCTCAGTGCGAACTTAATCGTAGGATTAACCATGATTGGGGGGAAGGAAGTGCTAGTGACGCTGAGAGCATGGAGGAGGAGAATGTTACCAGCAGGCTCTGAAATCAGGGTAGCTGTAGCAGGCAAAGACTTTATGCATGAAGTGGGACTTCAGAAGAGCCTTTTCTATTCTGAAGTAAGAGCTTCTTAAGGACAGTGAATAATACTTATTTTTGACTGCTCAATTCCTAGCACAGTGCCAGGCATACCCTAAATAATAAATTGTTCATCTCTTAATGCTATTTTTTATTTTTCTCCCAAGTTTTGAGCATTGGGAAGCATATCAGTTCATATTTCCATGGGAGGAAAGAACTCTGGGCTAGAAATCAGGAGACCTGAGTCCTGGGCCCCACTGCTAAGGAGCTGTGTGGTTTGCACACAGGCAGAAGAGCAGCGGTTGAAGGATGCAGGTTACCTCAGACGATCTGGATTTGAAAACTCGCTCCTTTTTCTACTCTATCTTTAGGAAGCCTGGTAACCTCTCTGTGGCTATTTCCTCATCTATAAAAGGAGGGTGAACACCAAGCGGGAGTTGTAAGGATTAAATGAGTTACTATATAGGAAGTGTTTAGAATACTCCCTAGCACATACTAAACATTCATGTTAGCTTTTATAATCTTCAATAAGGCTCTATGTTTTTCTAGGCCTTAAATTTCACATCTTTTAAAAGTCAGGTTTGACCTGGATAAGAGACTTCAGATACACAGCAATCACTCCTTTCCCATTCTCTGTCTGTGACAGACATCACTAATTGATCACAGCACTGTCTTCCACTGAGTCCAGTCACAAGCTTAAAATTCTTTTCCAAGACAATACGCCAGGCAGCCACTGTCAGTTTTTCAGACATTATGCAAGAAATGAAACCTATTTGCTATCCTGGAAAGAGATATTATAAAGATTCTGTGGTCACCAAAGAACGTATCTGAGAAAGGTGGGCAAGTCACAGAACACGGAAGGAGTCTTTCAGTGCCACTCCAGGTCCCTTCCTTGACCGACTGGCCCCCTCTAGGCACACAGTGTTGAGACTTTGTTATTCCTCAGCTTCCCCTGGGACAAATGGCTGGACTGTTTTCTCCCTTTGCAGTGTAATTGCAGTGATAAAATGGTGTGTAGCTAATTGCTGGGTAGGCCACAAACAGAGCAGCCCCACATGTAATTTCAGACTGGCAGAGACTGTAAATTATTCAACATGATAACCAAAAGATCATAGCAACGTGTGGAAGTGGAGAGAACGTTTCAGGGAAACGAGAGGCTGGCTTTCAAGTGAGGGTAGTCCAAAAAACCTTGTATGAAAGTGAAGAGTGTACTTTGGACAGAAATACAATGGGGCAGCTGAAGCTCAGGCCTGGGAGAGTTCTGTGTGTTCTCATTTACCAGGAACGTTAGTTTCCTTGTGAGAATAATAAATCGCTACAGAAAGTTACAGTTATCCATGTTCCTTCCAGAGAGACAGGAATGGCCTGGATCACAAGAACCTACAAATAGTACAAGATAATATGTACCATATTGATTCCTGCGACCCACATGACAGACCTTCCATCAAGCTAGAACCTCCTGATTCTCGTTTCTCTGTTAATGGCACCATTCTTCTCTCAGTTTCTCAAAAGTCTTCTTTTGCTCCTCCCTCTGTCCAAGTTCTCAGCCTGTCATCAGTGCATCCTAGCGAAGGACTTCCCACTCACCTTTTCTTTCCATTTCCATTGCCGCTGGCCTCAGTCTGGCGTGCACCATCATGGCAGCCCCTGGACACTGACTCCCTGGTTCTGGCTCTTCCTGCATGTTGCCGCCTTTTCCAAATTTCTCAGGGAGAGCTCTGATCGAAGCACTCTGTACTCAAAAACCTTCCACAGCTCCCACTGCCTGCAAGTGAAGACTGAACTTCCCTAGGCATCATCGGGGTCCTGTGTAACACCGTTTGGGCCTCACTTTCTGCCACTTCCTTTCACTCTCCCTCTGCTCTCCCCAGATGGCCTATAAGCTGCTCCAGGGACACACTTTCCTCTCTTGGAACCTTTGCATGGCTGTTGCCCACCTCAACAGCCTTCCCCACAGTCTCTGTAGGCCAGGCCTAGGTGATTCTTTCGAGACATTGGCACATGCTGACAATCACCCCCTTGAGTTCCCAAATCCATGATGCAGTTGCTTGGGCAATATGACACTGTACATCCCCCTCTGAAGGCCTGCAAAGAGCCTGCTCCTAGATCTGAGATAACTGCTCACTTGTGTTACCAACCACCCATGGCAAGGGCTCCAGCCAGGCTCTCATGGCCTGGCGGCAGGGAGGATTCTGTTAGTCTACTGTTAGCATAGCTGGGGTGCAGTGGAGAATTGGGAGGAAGAGGGTTCATAGTAAGCAGAAACCTTTTTAGGATCCTTTCTTGTCCTTCTTTATCTCCTACTATCTTCAGTGTTGTTCCCTGATTTCCCAAATTACTTTTAAGGCCCTGAAAGTCAAAGCCACAATATTCCGATGGGTTCCAAGCGACTTTTTTTTTTTCCTCCAGAAAACCAACCCAGCCAGCTGGGTGTGGGCTAAACCGTAAGCCCCCCTCCACTCCCCCCTCCCCCTTAACTCCTGACCTATAAATCTAAGACGGAGAGAGTTATCCTAATGCATCCGCAGTTGGAAATCAAACCCTCCCCACCATCACTTTATGCACCTTCAGGATGGGGCTGCCTTGGCCGCTCCCCACCCCTTCTGCCCATCTGCTGGGATGGCTTGGTGCCCGCTCCAAGTTGGTTGGAGCCTATGGAGGTGCCAGGCAACAATGTGTTTTGATGGGCAGCCTGCAGAAGGTGGCAATTGCCATCTCTTGTGAGTGAAGGCCATAAGCACTGCCAGCCCTGGCATGCCAGGTCTCTGTACACTTGTTCACACCTGTTGACTCTCCAGTGCCAAGAAAAGCATACTCGAGCTGGGAACGAGGGTAGGGGGAGATGACAGTCTCCAAGCACCAGCCTCTTTGGGTTTCCTTGTGGGGACAGATAGAACTTAGGGAGATTTGGTCAGTGAGTTTCAGAACCATACCTAGGTCCAGCACTGGAATTGCTCAGTGGCTCTTTGTCCTCTAATGTTAGTCTGTGCCCACTCAGGGGAAGGTGCCCAGCTGGGAAACCGCAGCACAGGTACAATTCAATACATACACAGCCTTATCTCCAAGCCAGAGAAAAGAGGAAAAGAGAAGGCCGTGCTGAGTTTAGGAAACTTCTTTCCACTGGTAGCCCAAAATGTTTTAAACTCTGATATGTCTAAGTCATCAGGAGGCTTCCGCTTTCTCGCTCGTCCAGCTGTCCCGGAGAATTGCTGCTTTCTAGCAAGGACAAGAGATTAGCTCACAGTCAGGCAGAAGTGGTTATGTCGCTGAGCTCCATTTATTGACCCACTGACCTTGAGCAAGTTACTGACATTACCCAAGCCGTAGGCTCCTCATCTCTAAAAATGGGGGTAACCACACCTGTCTCCTTGGATTGTTACAAGAGTGAAATTGGACAACACAAGCGAAGTGCCTAGGGTGGTGCCTGACACAGAGTAGGTGCTTGTCACGTTAAAGCTTCCTCTCCTGTCCTGTCTTCCTTCTGCATTCCAAATAGGAAAGGTGTTTCAGGGGCCAAAATATACTACAGGTATCAGTCCAGGAATAGGTCATGGGACTAAATAGCAGAAGAAATTTCAAGAACAGTTGCGGCGGGGGCTTGGCAGCGGGTGACAGGAAGAGAAAGAGATGGAAACAGGAGAGGAGGGAACTAGGGTTCCCTTTCTAAAAGGCACCCCTCAATCTCTGCATTACCATGTCAATGCCTCATTCCAATAATGGCTCGGCTCTGAATTCCATCCCCGCCTCAGCTCAGCAATGTCTTCCTATTCCTTCATTCCAAGTCCTCCAAACCAGCTGCCTCAAAAAAATAACAATTAGCAAGCAACATATATAGTGAATTCTCATGATCTAAATGTCCAATCTGTATACACAAGACATTCCTCCCCAAAGCTCTTGACATTCTCTTGTTCATTATTCTGCTGTGTCTGCAAAGCATCAGTGGCAGGACTGAGCAGAGTGAGGGTGACACGAGGCATGCCTTGTCCTGCCTTTCAGGCTCTCAGGTCAGGAGGCAGAAAGGAGCTCAAATTAAACAGATGGAGGCTCCAAGCAAGCCACAAGCAAGCAGATCTGGGGCAACATGACGTTAATGGATCTCTGCCCTCCATGTTGGGCCAGCACTCATGTGCCAGCTTCAACAGTCAGGTCCGCCTCCTGCTATAAGGCCCTTGTGAAAGTAGGACCATATGCATTCCAGGAAGAGGCCATGCTTGTGGATGCATTTATTAATGCTGAGAGCCTTGTCTGCATCAGAAACATGAGAAGCCATGAGAACTCTATTTGGTTAGCTGTTCTGACTCTACTAGAGCTACATTAGTGGAGGCTCATTGCATTTGAAGGTTAAGTGACGTAGTTGGTGACAGACCTGGAAGCTGGAATGTCATATATAGCAACAGGATCTTACGTCTATAGCTGAAAGCCTGAGAGAAAATTCAGGTATGCCAGAGGTGCCCAAGGCATTTCCCTGAGTAACTGCCCTGAGTATTGGATGACGTAGGTGAAGAAGAAAAGCAGCAGCAGCAAAATACTGGAAGGAAATGCACAGGCAAAATCCTGCCTGCTTCCTAAGGTAGGGGTGATGAAAAAAGAGATGTGGGATGGGCCAAGAGATGAAAATGAAAGAGCTAGTCTTAGAAGTGGAGGAAAATTCTTTTAGGGGCTGTTCCTGGATGCTCAGGACTTGCAATAGAATGTGGGGCCCCAAAGCTCTAAGGTGTACAGAAGGTGCTAAAATAGAATAGATGGGATGAATCTCCCAGTCTCAAACAAAATCTAGCTTTCAGTTCCACAGGAGACCCAGAGGAGAAATTGGCCTACCAGAAATCAATTCAATTCACAAAACATTTAGTATATTCCTACTGTGGGTCTCATGCCAGGGATCAATGGTGAGCTAAAACATACACAGTCCTGACTCTCATGAAGCTTAAAGTAAGCCCTGGAGTCAAGATGCCTGCATCCAGAGCCTGGCAACCCCACTGAGTAGCTGGGTGAACCAGAATAAGTTATGCAAGTTCAGTTTCCCTATCTGTGAAATGGGAATAAAAGTTCCAAATTTTCATGCTTGAATAAACATCTTTGTATGTGTTTCTGTGTGTATGTGTATGACTTTGAAGACTTGTACAAGGATCACTTCTTCGAGCTGAAATTGCCAGGTTAAAAAACGCACATATTAAAAACATTTTTTAAAGTACTGTTGGTCTGGTTCCTCCATCTCAGTCCCATCCTGCATCATGCTCCCCTTGCTCTCAGCAATTCCTGTACTCTGGCTGTTCATAGACCATGAATTCATCCCATTCCCTACCACCATGGAGGCTCCACACTCCACAAACTTCTCATTTGAAATATTCTTCTTCCTTCTTTGCCTTGTTAGCTCTCCCATGATCCCCTAACTAAGTCAAACCCCCTTCCCCATTATATTTTCTTAAAGTACTGTGCACTTCCCATTTATGGCACTTATTACAGTTGTAACTTTATACTCTTTGTGTTATTAATTGATTCATGTCTGTCTCTTCCAGTGGATCATAAGCTCGAGAAAGGCAAAAATTGTGCCTGATTTTGCTCATGGATGAGGTTCCAATGTTTAGTTCCTAATGTTTAGCCCATAGGCAAAACTTTTCTGTATATCACTTGAATGAGTGAATGAATGAATGAATGAATGCTTTAATTAAATTCCTACCTGATTCCTACCCTGAATCAGAAGTCACCAGGGTATTTTCCAAGGGACTTCTGAAGTGCTCATGGATAACAGCACCCAAACATTTCTCCTTCAACACTTCAGTAAACCAGACCCACTGTGGTTTATTTGTTGCTCTGGCCTCTCAATCATGAGGCTGCTTGCAGGATGCAGGGTGAAACCCTGTCCAAGGGGAGGGGAGCAGGCCTAGATGAACCACAGAAGTCAGGGCTGGCAGGATCTGAGATGACATTAAATCAACATCTTCATACTACCAATGCTGCTACTAAGGCATGAAAAGAGGAGAAAGCCACAGAGAGTGGAAGGAGCAGAATGAGGACCCATATTTCACAATTTGGGGCCAGTACTCTTTCTACTCTTTTTTCCCAATGTCAAGAGCACATTGTACCAAAAAATCAAATCGTACTCCCATGAATACAGTTGACCATTGAACAACACAGCTGATATGGTTTGGCTGTGTCCCCACCCAAATCTCATCTTGAATTGTGGTTCCCATAATCCCCATGTGTCGTGGGAGGGAGCCATGGGAGGTAATGAAATCATGGGGGCAGTTACCTCCATGCTGTTCTCATGATAGTGACTGAGTACTCACGAGATCTGATGGTTTTATAAGGGGCTTTTCTCCCCTTTGCCCGGCACTTCCTGCTGCTGCCATATGAAAAAGGACGTGTTTGCTTCTTCTTCCACCATGATTGTAAATTTCCTGAAGCCTCTACAGTCATGCTGAACTGTGAGTCAATTAAACCTCTTTCCTTTATAAAATTACCCAGTCTCGGGCACGTCTTTATTAGCAGTGTGAGAACAGACTAGTACAACAGCATTGAACTGTGTGGGTCCACTTATACTCGGATTTTCTTTTGCCTCTGCCCTGAGACAGCAAGACCTACCCTCTTCTTCCTCCTCCTCCTCCACCTACTCAGTGGAATGACAACAGGATGAAGGCCTTTATGATGAATCATTTTCACTTAATAAATAATAAATATATTTTTCCTTATGGTTTTCTTAACATTTTCTTTCCTTTAGCTTACTTTATTATAAAAGCACAGTATATAACATACAAAATATATGTTAATCATCTATTTCTATTATTGGTAAGGCTCCTAGTCAATAGTAGGCTATTACTAATTAAGTTTTTGGGAAGTCAAAAGTTATATGCAGATTTTCGACTGTGTGGGGAGTCAGTCAATTGTATGTACAATTACAATGTGTCAGTTAAAATTTTAAAAAAAGAAAAGCTAAAAAAGTGAAAACATCAAAAGGGTCTGAAGATTTGCAGAATGGGAATGTTCTGGGAATTGTGTCCAGTTTCTTTGGAGCACTCTCCATATTCTCCAATAGCATATAAGCTTCCTTAGTATGATGCTACCCACCCAATGGTTGTAGGACTGAAGTCTGGGTTCTGGTCTCATTGTGATCACAAATCCCATGAGATCATGGAAAGACAGTAGGTCTGGGAAGCATACCCTGTCACTGTAACTGTTACTGACTCTGGGGTTCTAGCCAAGCCTCAGTTTCCTTGTTCTATAAAGCAGGTTAAACCTCTCTGTTCTATATACTTGCAGATAATTGCAAAGATCAAACAAGACCAGAATTTAAAATGATTTATAAACCGTAAAACACTACTAACTGTAACGTTTCCACAGGAGCAGTGCCTGACCCATCTCTTAACCCTACTCTGCGTTGTGCACAGGTAGTCACCAGGCAAAGCAAGTTAAAGAGATGCTATTCCAGACGTCTACGAGCTTTACAAATGCAGACTTTCCAAATATTCATTTGGTTTTGAGCTGCTCAAATTTTGGGACCAAGTCTTATTCATATTTATAGCACCTTCCACTCTTTCTCCAATGACTTGCCCAAGGAATCTCTTTCTGACAAATGGGGTGAGGCTGTGAACAGATGTCGATTAAGCCATCCAATGAATTGGCTCAGTACCAGAAAACCTCAGGATGTCATACAATTGTGGAAGGGTTGCTAGTCTAAATTAAAGAAATATTTTTAAATCTGGATCATTGTTTTAAAGAAATGCAATTTTTATTATTCTTAAGAACAAACAGTAACACAAATTAGGCTAATAAAAGTATTTCCAAATAAAGCTTTTGCCTCAATTTCATAAATTGCCTTTACGTCCATCCTGTCCCCCTAACTGTCCTATGAGGTAGATTACAATCCCCACTTTATAGATGGGGAAATGGAGGCTCAGGGAGCAGAGGACTTTTGTTCACACAGTTTTAATGGTAGAATCAGGACTGAAACCCTGATTTTGGATCGCTGTGTCAGAATGATTTCTAAGCTATCATTCTTTCCAACAGATTTTATTCTTTGAGCACACATACCTTCATTTTTCACACCCAATCTCCCTCCGCTATGCTTGCTGGGCAAAATTCCAGCCCCAGTTAAATTCAATTCTCCTCCCCTCCTATGCTTCACCCAG
This sequence comes from Macaca mulatta, assembly GCF_049350105.2. Taxonomy (NCBI): domain Eukaryota; kingdom Metazoa; phylum Chordata; class Mammalia; order Primates; family Cercopithecidae; genus Macaca; species Macaca mulatta. The sequence continues at coordinate 71,217,846 of NC_133406.1, read as the reverse complement.
ACAGCTGAACCTAGTTGGGGTGAAACATCAACCATGCTGACTGCTTTACTCTAAGTTCTTAATTAATCAAGCTCAAGTGGGCCCTCAGTATGCCCAGCAATCCTGTCTACTACACTTCCTTCATCCAGCACACTCTCTCACTCCCAACCAACAATATCACATGTGCTCAAATCTGTCCACTTTCCAACAACCCTCTGGACTCTCTGGTGATCAACTTGGTTCACTAACAAAATACTGCGAATGGAAGAGAATATGTAAACATTCAGTTTATCACACCTTTCCATCTACCTGCGTTTCCCCCAAGTAATCTGTGCCTTCCTCTCTTCCTTATTTTAGGTCATCACTCCTGGAATTATCCTTTTGTTCTCCTGCAATTTTCTCGCTCTACTGGACTATTTTTGCCAGCAATCAAGCATGCCATATTATCTCCCATTTTTAAAAAATCAACAAAGACCCTCCCTGGACCCCACATATCCCTTCAGAATAGCCCCACCCTTTCTTCCCTATCAGCAGCACAATTCTTTAAATAAGTCATTTATACTCACTATTTCCACTTTCTGTCCTCTTGCTGTCTCTTGGACCCAATCTACTCAGGCTTCCCCCCATCACTCTACTGAAGAAAACCCTTTCAAAGAAACCAGTGCCCCCTCGCGTTGTCCAAGGGCAGCGTCAGTCCTCAGTCCTTATCGTCCTCAGGCATCAGCGCTGCATTTGCCAGGGCTGACAATCATAACCACTTCTTTTGCCGTGAAACCCTTGCTTTACTTGTAACCTGAGACAATGTTTTCTCCCTATTCTCCTCCTACCGTGTGGCTACTTCATTTTTGTTTTCTTGGTGGATTTCTCTTCACCTTCTGACTTCCAAGTATGGCAGAGTCTGAAGGCTACCTTGGGACTTTTTCTCTTTATCCATCCCAGTCTCTGATAAGATTATCTAAGTTTCCTGGCTTTAAATACAAATGTATTATAACCCCAGCTGGTACCTCTCTTTAAACTCCAGACTTTTACATACAGCCGCCTACTTGATATCACTAATTGAACATCTAATTGCACATAACATCAAAACTCCTGATTTCCTCCCTAACCCTGCTTTACCTTAATCAGTAAATGGCAACTCCACCCTTCTGATTGCTAAGCCTTGCACTTTGGGGTCATTCTTAATTCCTCTCTTTCTCTTACACCCCCACAGCTGATATTTCAATAAATACTGTCTCTCTACCTTCAAAACATACCCAGAATCCAAGTGCTTCTCTCCACCTACAGTGTTCCCAACCTGATTAAAGTCACCAGCTTTTGCCTGGTTTATTACAATACACTTCTAAGTAGCTTCTCTATTTCCACTTTGCCCTCATAGCAGCCAGAGGAATCTCTTTATAGCTCAGGTTAAAATCATCATTATCATCATAACATTTACTGGGTGTCAGGCACTTTACCTATGTTAAGCCATTTACTCTTCCTAACAACTCTGTAGGATAGGATTTGTTATCCACATTTTGCAAATGAGAAAAGGCAAAAAGTGGTTTAAGTAACTTACCCAAGACCGCACTGCTGGTAATGTAGGAGAAAATTTAGTGAGAATTGTGAGAGGCTCAAAGTGGGGGGTTGTTAGCTCTACCTTTCCAAGGTGATTAGCTCTTGCCATGTGTAGATCAAACAACTTTATAGGAATAGCTCTGCTTCATAGGAGCAGCCATCAGGTGCAAGTGGTAGGCACTGCATGAAGTGCTCTGCACACGTGATCTGTTTCATCATCGTGGGATAGTCCTGTGAGTAGGTGGTATTAACTCCATTCTACAGGCAAGAAGACTGAGTCTCAGCATTCTGAGCCTTTATAGTAAGTGGCAGAGACAGGATATGTACTTTGGTTTTTGAGACTCTGAAGCCCATACTTTCCCCACTGGAGAGATAGGTCCTCAATGACAGAAGAAGGGTCTCCAAGGGCTTTAGATGAAGCTTGGAAGGAAAGTCTCAAGTGTTGTTTCTCAGTTCAGAGTTCTTCTCTCAGAAGTGAAGTTAGTCGATCTGCTGAGCCAGAGGCTCAGGCCCCTGGGCTGGGACTGGGGCTGGCTGCTCCTTCTGGAGGGAGTAGGAGACCTGGCTGATGAGATCCACGTGACCTTGTCAGACAGCACCACAGAGCTGCCTGGCCTTGGGTAGGACAGGGCCTCTGCTTTCTGGGTGATGGTGAGGAGCAGGGAAGGAAATGCACAATGCTATTTTATTCTCAGGTCTGGCAGCATGCCTGGGCTCTGCTGGCACTCAAGTGGCTTGTGAGTTCCAGATCATGGTGGAGCTACGTTGGGCGTCTCCGGCAGCCATGAACCTGCTGTGGGCAGAAAAGCTGGTTCTCCCAAGTCTTTTCTCAACCTCATTCTGACATAATAGGACCATACTTCCCCTTTTTCTGCCTCCCCAGGCTTCCTCTTTCTGTCCTACGCTCTTTGGGAGTCACCAACAATCTTTAGGGAGATCAGCCTCCTGCCGTGACTTTGTACTTGTCTGAGGGGTGTTAGACAAGCAGTCTCCTCTGCCTGCAACATGTGTGTGCCTTGCTCAGTCTTACCCCTGTTCCCTGGTGAATGCCTGAGGAGCAGCTCTTGGTTCTCAGCTCCAACCAAGACTCTTTCCTCAGTGAAGCCCCTTCCAATCCCCTGATTAGATTGGGTTGCAGGTTTTCACTCTCAAGTACTGTAAGTAACTTCTGCTAATGGTGCTTCTTACTTACCACTTACAGCAGTTTGAATTACACTTTCTGTGCCTATATTTGATTAATTTCTGTAACCCCCACTAAACTTTGAAACTAATAATAAAAAATAATGGTCATAAGGATAACAATGACAACAACAACAACATTAGCAGCAAACATTCACTGAGCCTGTGTTCACAGTGCTAAGATTTTCTGTGCATTACCTGATTTAATTTTTAGAACAACCCTGTGGATTGTGTATTATAGGCATACTCCATTTTATTTTACTGCATTTTGCAGACATCGTGTTTTTTAGAAAGTGAAGGTCTGTGTCAATCCTGTGTCAAGAAACTCTCTTGGTGCCATTTTCTCAGCAGCCTGTGCTCATTCCATGTCTCTGTGTCATGTTTTGGTAATTCTAATATTTTTAATTTTTTCATTATTATTGCTGTTATGGTGAACTGTGGTCAGTGATCTTTGATGTTACTAATGTAATTGCTTTACAGCAGCACAAACCGTGCCCATATAAGACGGTGAACTTAATCCATAAAAGTTGTGTGTGTTCTGACCACTCCACTGACCAGCTGCTCCCCCATCTCTCTCCCTTTCCTTGGGATTCTCCCTTTCCTAAACACAACAATATTGAAATTAGGCCAATTAATATCCCTACAATGGCCTGTAATTGTTCAAGTGAAAGGAAGAATTGTGTATCTCTCACTTTAAAGCAAAAGCTAGAAATGATTAAGCTTAGTGAGGAAGGCATGTCAAAAGCTGAGCTAGCATGAAAGCTAGGTTTCTTTCACCAAACTGCTAGCCCAGTTGTGAATGAAAAGAATAATTATTTAAGGAAATTTAAAGTGCTATTCCAGTAAACACACCAATGATAAGAAAGCAAAATAGCCAACTTGCTTATACGGAGAAAGTTTTAATGGTCTGGATAGAGCAAACAAGCCAAAATATTCTCTTAAGTCAAAGCTTGATCCAGAAAAAGGTCCTACTGTCTTCAATTCTTTGAAGGCTGAGAGAGGTGAGGGAGCTCCAGAAGAAAAGTTGGAAGCTAGCAGCCATCTCCATAACATAAAAGTGCAAGGTAAAGCAGTAAGTGCTGTTGTTAGAAGATGTGGCAAGTTATCCGGGAGATCTAGCTAAGATCATTGATGAAGGTGGCTACACTCAACCAAAGATTTTCAATGTACATGAGACAGCCTTCTATTGGAAGAAGATGCTATCTAGAACTTTCACAGCTAGAGAGAAGTTAATACATGGCTTCAAAATTTCAAAACGCAGGCTGACTGTCTTGTTAGGGGTTAATGCAGCTGGTGACTTTAAGTGGAAGCCAATGCTCAGTGATCATTCTAAAAATCCTAGGGCCTTTAAGAAAGAATTATGCTAAATCTACTCTGCCTGCCCACTATCAGTGGAACAACAAAGACAAGATGACAGCTCATCTGTTTATAGCATGGCCTAACTGAATATTTTAAGCCCACTCTTGAGACCTACTGCTCAGGAAAAAAGAGAGTCTCTTCAAAGATTATTGCTCATTGGCAATACATCTGGTTACTCAAGAGTTCTGATGGAGATGTGCAAATAGATTAATGTTGTTTTCACGTCTGCTAACATAACATCAGTTCTGCAGCCTATGTATCAAGAAGTCATTTGACTTTCAAGTCTTATTATTTGATAAATACATTTTGTAAGGCTGCCATAGATAGTGATTCCTCTGATGAATCCAGGGAAAGTACATTGAAAGCGTCCTGGAAAGGATTCATCATTCTAGATGCCATTAAGAACATTTGTGATTCACAGGAGGAGGTCAAAATATTAACGTTAACAAGTGTTTGGAAGAAGTTGATTCTAACCTTCATGGATAACTTTGAGGGACTCACAACATCAGTGGGGAAGTAACTGCAGATGTGGTGGAAATACCAAGAGAACTAGAATTAGAAGAGAATCTGAAGAAGTGATTGAATTGCTAAAATTTCATGATAAAGTTTGAATAAATGAGGAGTTGCTTATTACAGATGAGCAAAGAAAATGGTTTCCAGAAATGAAATCTACTCCTGGTGAAGACGGTGTGAACATTGTTGAAATAACAACAAGAATTTAAAATATTACATAAATTTAGTTGATAAAGCAGTGGCAGGATTTGAAAGGATTGACTCCAATTTTGAAAGACGTTCTACTGTGGTTAAAATGCTATTTAACAGTGTTGCCTGCTAGAGAAATCTTTTGTGAAAGGAAGAATCAATGGATATGGCAAACTTCTGTGTTACCTTTTTTTACGAAGTTGCCACAGCCACCCCAACCATCAGCAACCACCATCCTGACTAGTCAGCAGCCATTAGCATCAAGGCAAGACCCTCTATAAGCAGAAAGATTGGCTCATGGAAGGCTCAGATTATCATTAGCAATTTTAAGTATTTTTTAATTAAAGTTTGTACATTTTTAGACATAATGCTATTACATACTTAATAGACCACAGTATAGTATAAACATTAACTTTTATATGCACTGGGAAACCAAAAAATTCATGTGACTTGCTTTATTGTGGTAATTTCCTTTATTGTGGTGGTCTGGACCCAAACCCACACTATCTCCAAGGTATGCCTGTAATATTCAGTTGTTAAAGGATAATGAGGTAGATTTACATGCACTAATATGAAAAAAATACATCACTAAGTTAAAAAAAAACAAATTGTAGAACAGAGCATATAGAATGAAGATAATTTGCTTTTAAAATGTGTATTCATATCATATATTCCATATATTATATACAACACACTAAGTATAGAAACAAATCTAAGACTATACACTTCAAATGGCTAACAATGGTTTACTCTGGGGAGTACGAATGGAGAGGTAGGACTTCTATGTTTTTCTTACTATGTGTCCCTAACATTTGAATGTTTTTTATAATAAACAACTATTTATTTGGCAATTTAAAAATAAATAAATGTTTGTTATATTTTGTTTTGTTTTAAGAAAGAGAGCACACACTCATCTTTTTGAAAATCCACCAGTAAACCTAAATGAATCCCTCGGTTTGTGCTTACTTTGTTCAAGTAGACAACCATTCTAAATCAACCCTCACCAACTACCTGTCCTCTTTCTTACCTTATCTTCTCATGGGTTTGGTAGGGATGGAAAGTGAGTATGGGTCAAGTCTGATAAAAAGAAGAAAGGAAGGAAAGGAGGGAGGGTAAGGGAAGAATGGAAGGAGGGAGAAAGGAAAGAAAAGGAAAGAAAGAAAAGAGCCCTTTTAAGTTCCTTTCTCACCCATGTGTCCCTTCAAGGGTCACTAAGTGATATAGTTTGGCAGTGTCCCCACCCAAATCTCATCTTGAATTGTAGCTCCCATAATTCCCACCTGTTGTGGGAGGGACCTGGTGGGAGATAATTGAATCATGGGGGTGGTTTCCCCCATACTGTTCTCATGGTAGTGAATAAGTCTCATGAGATCTGATGGTTTTATAAGGGTTTCCCCTTTTGCTTGCCTCTCATTCTCTCTTTTTGCCTGCCATCATGTAAGAAGTCTCTTTGCTCTTCCTTTGTCTTCCACCATGATTGTGAGGCCTCCCCAGCCATGTGGAACTGTGAACTCATTAAACCTCTTCTCTTGATAAACCCAGTCTCAGGCATGTCTTTATTAGCAGCGTGAAAATGGACTAATACCCTGAGGCAGGGTCATTAAGAGCAAGAAGGAGACAAGTAATGGAATAGAACAAAGTTTGGACAGAGAATAGGAAGAACCATTGGTTTGGATCTCTTACATACATAGCTCAAGATAAAGATGTTAATCCTTTATTCCATGTTTAAAAGGCAGAAGCTATGTGATCTTTCAAAACTGTAACCTCTCACCACCTCAGTATTCTCATCTGCAGTGTGGGAAAAACCTCCTAGCTCACAGACTTTTCTGGAGTTCATATGAGATCCCACATAAATAAAAGTATTATTTATGCTACAATTGATATTGTTATTGTCACTTCAGCTACTGAGCCAGAGCTGACAATCAATGCTCACTAGCATGAAGTGCAGTCATCCAGTATCCAGTGGTTACCATGTGGCTGCTCTTTAGATCTGCTGAAAAAATTGTGACTGTGGAAATAATTTTAGTCCCATTCACAGATTTTAAATAACTGACTGTATGCAGGGGAGAGGATTTGGCTGTGGGGAGGGGTGGTCTCTAGTACCACGCAGCTGCTATGGCTGTGAAAATTTAACCTCAAGCAGCCTAAACATTCATTTTACAATGTACACTGCTGATTACTTAATTATGTCTAAAATATAAGTCAGACACACTACAAACCCCAGGGAGTAAATTACACAGATCCATGAAGCAACATCTATGCACTCATTCTGGTCTCACATTTCTGAATTATCTTTTCCCCCCAGTGAATTTGAAAAACCTCTTTCTTTTCTGCAAAATGTATGGCTACTGCAAACAAATGACCATTTTCTCAGTTTTATAAGCTCGGTGTGGGAGAGCCCATCCTCAACCTAACATTACGGACTCTTACCAACAGGTTCTTATCTTTGTGTATATTTGAACTAGGAGATCTACATATGCTTGATCTCAGCATGAACCTCCGTATGACCTGATTTTGTTACCATGGTCACCAATTAGATGAGTCTTGTTGACTGCAGAACAACAGTCAAAGGATTTCTATTAAGTTCCAGGGTGGAATAACAGTCATATTTTGTGAACACACTTTATAGGTTATTTTTCCCACTTGCTTGCCCCAAGGTCTACCTCCCTCTATCTGCTGAGAATGCAGTTGTTATATAAAATTTAGAGAAAATGCTTCCTGGAGCCAGTAATTAAATTTTCTTACAAAATGAATGGGTCGTCTGGGATATCCCTTCCCTTCTTCTCCTTCTGGGATGTAGATGTGCAGGTCTTACTCAGAACTCACCTACAATCATCCTTTCCTAAATAAACTCATCCCCATTCTATGGCCCCACATGGATACACATATGTGAAAAAGCACTATTTCCTTTATCAGTATCTACCATCTATATATGCATAACACTGAAGGGTATTTTTGAAAGGTTCAGCTGGGTGAGGTTTTTCATACACTCATTCCAGCTGATGAGTGTGGTCCAGTGATCCAATGATCTCAAAAAAGCCATGTCCAGTTATTTACAAATGCTAACATTAACAGGTCACAGGTAGGTGCTGGATGTTTTATGATGTTTAGTTTGTAGTAGTTGCCATAACAAATCACCATAACATCAGCAACTTTAAAGAACAAATTAATTCTCTTAAAGTCTGGAAGCCAAATCTGAAAATCAAGGTGTCAGCAGGGCAGGGCTCCCTGCAGAGGCTCTAGGGAAGGATCCTTCCTTGCCTCTTCCAGCTTCTGGTGGCATCAGGTGTTCCTTGGCTTGTGGCAGCATCACAATAATCTCTGCCTCCATCTTCACATGGTCTACTGCTTCGTATCTGTGTCTTCCTTTCTGTCTCTTATGAAGATGCTTGTTATTGGATTTAGAACCCACTGGATAATCCAGGATGATCTCATCTTGAGAACTTCAACTTAATTACATCTGCAAAGACTTTTTCCAAATAAGGTCATAGTCACAGGTTCTGGGGAACAAGGACATATATTTTAGGGGCCATCATTCAACCCATTATGACCACAACATAGACTTCTCTGGAGGTTTTTTAAAAATTGGAATTTTTACATGTGCAATGTCAGGTACTTATGATCAGTTTGAACTTACTACAATGCCAAAGACTACTTAGAAGAATATATGCATTCCTCAGCATTTATTTATTAATCAAAGGCTAAAAATTTGATTTTAAGTTTGTGAATTAGGTGTAAGAATGCTGAGAAGTCACAAAGAAATTAAAATGAGACACTTTAGGATTTGTCAAAATAATCTAAGACCAAAATCAACCAGGAAATGTCAAAGGCATTCTGAGAACAGTAAAGAATCAGAAGAATGACTGGAAATGAGAAAACTATTGAAACAGCACAGGGCTAATTAAATGGATGTGCTGGCTGAGAACGATCAACAAACCATAAGCAACATGGAGACACAGCGCTTGGCAATGTATGTGAGCACTCCACTGCAAGATTCCATCACAAAATCTATTCTACCCATGGCTATTAAGATGGCTAGAATGGTACATATTCACTGATAAAGGTGCGTATCAGTATTACTTTGTGTCATTGCACCACTTCTCCACTTTGTACGTTATTATCTTGTTCTTGTGATGGTTGCTTTTGATCATATATCTTTGTGTTTCAAGCTATTTCAGGTATAAATGTATTTATCCTCCTCTGTTAAAATGCTGTGCATGCCAGGCACTCAAATGACAAGTTTGGGTTTTGTGTCTGTTTGCTTGCTTTTGTATTTGTTTCTTCTCTCCTGCTAATGCCATCAGTCCCTGAGAATGGGATTAGATTGGGAGGCTAAAGTTTGTGTACTCTCCAAAAATTGTTGTAGAGTCTTTGCTTTTTGTGCCTATTTTCTGCCACCCTAAACCCTTAAGAGAAGGAACTGTGCTAGCTCTTTCTTCAATAGTTCTACCACAAAGTCCCCTGACCACCTTGGGTACTATATTAATTTTTTCTTGCTGCTTATATAACAAATTAGCACAAATGTGGTACTTAAAACAGCACATTTATTATCTGGTAGCCCTGGAGGTGAGAAGTCAGAAATGGATCTCACTGGGCTAACAGCAAGGGTCAGCAGGACTGAGTTTCTTTCTGGAGGCTCTATGGAACGAATCCTTTCCCTTGCTCTTCCCACTTCTAGAGGCACCACATTCCTTGGCTCATGGCCCTCCTCCTTCATCTTCAAAGTCAGCAACAGCATGGAGGTCTCATCACTTTGCATCACTCTGACCTCCTCTTCTGCCTCCCTCTTCCATATTTAAGAACCCTGTGATGACATTGGGCACACCAGGATAGTTCAGACCAATCTCACCCATAAAGTCTCTTTTGCCATGTAAGATAACATATTTACAAGTTCCAGGGATTAGGACATGCTCATCTTTGAGAGGGTCATTCTTCCTACCACAGGTACAAAACAGATCAAAGAATCAAGGTGGGCTGACTTTTTCTAGTTGACTCAGAGGCCACCCCTCCAGGTTTGGGCACATCTCCTCTGTCACCAGTGTTTTGAACGAATTCCTATGTCCTGGCAGGGTAACTGGGTGGCAACTAGAGATAGATGGTAAATGGTCAGGTCTTTGGCAGTTGAGTCTCTGTAGTTTACAAGGACAACACTACTTCTTCTCAAATGATTGCCATAAAAATTTCACCCCAGATAGAAAATGAAGCACAGGTGTGTCTCATGACAAGGAAACGCCATATAAGGAAATCTGCCCTTACCCACTTAGATAATTTGCCAAAGCACGGACTTGCAGCACTGAAGTCCACCAACCCTAATCCTGCTGGAACTCCAGCAGTTTGTACCACCTAAATGTCGACTAATGGGCTAAAGCAGTTACTAATGGGCTAATAAGATGGCCATTAACAGCTTCTTAAGTAGCAGGCTGGGAGAGCTGTGTGACTCTTATTACAGCCACTCAGAAACGGCTGAGTCTTCTCAGTTTATAAAAGACCCCAAATTGAGGCAAGAATGTTTTTCCCTAAAGGTTGATTTATTTGGCTCCTCGTGTGAAGGCAGCAATTGTTCAAGTTACCGAAGGCTTTCTCTTTTAATAAAGATATTCAGCCGGGCGCGGTGGCTCAAGCCTGTAATCCCAGCATTTTGGGAGGCCGAGACGGGCGGATCACGAGGTCAGGAGATTGTAGACCATCCTGGCTAACACGATGAAACCCCGTCTCTACTAAAAAATGCAAAAAAAACTAGCCGGGCGAGGTGGCGGGCACCTGTAGTCCCAGCTACTCCGGAGGCTGAGGCAGGAGAATGGCCTGAACCCGGGAGGTGGAGCTTGCAGTGAGCTGAGATCCAGCCACTGCACTCCAGCCTGGGCGACAGAGCGAGACTCCGTCTCAAAAAAAAAAAAAAAAGAAAAGAAAAAAAAATAAAGATATTCACTCTGAAGTTCCTTGCCAGGATCTGAGCATTTAAATGTTGATTTGCAAACCATAAATTATTTCCAAAGACACAGGGAATTTTTAAGTGATGTCTTAAGACAGACCCTTCAAAAATCAATCAGGAATGAAGATAGAGCCTCATTACAATTGTGAATGAATGTCCCCAAGCGTAAACATCTAAAAGTGCAAATGAAGTCAGAGTACCATTAAAAGGTGACTATTGCCATGCTGTCACTATCTCGTCAAGCCTCACATGCTCATTCAGTCATTCAATAAAGACTTACTAAGCACATAGCGGGTGGTGTTCTGGCTGCAGGAACCTATCAGAGAACAAATGGGCAAAACTCTGTACCATTTATGGAGCTTACGTTAGTGGACAGACCGAATATAAAAAGAAGTAAATGATATAATATATTAGAAGGTGACAAGTGCCTGGAAAATGATAGAGCCAGGGAAGGGGAATCAGGAATGCTGGGGGGAGGGACAATAGTGGAGGGACACCTCCTGGGAGAAGGTAACATTTAAACAAAGGCTTGAAGAAACAAGTATGAACCAGAAGGAAATCCAGGCATGGGCAGGACAGTCTCTAGCTTATTGGAGGAAAAGTAAGGAGGTCTGCGTAACTGGAGAAGGGAGAGTAGGTGAAGACAGAGGGGTGCCAGGGGCCTGGATTATACTGGCCTTATTGTGACTTTGGCCATATTTCTGAAATGAATAAAGGGCTGCTGCAGGATTCAGAGCAGAGGGGTGAAGGAATCCCATCCCTACATCAGCATTTCCCCACTTGCTTCAGGGAACTCCAAAGCGATGCTTACAAGTTGGCTTGACAAGATACCTCTTCCCACCCCCACCATCAACACCATCTGCAAAAATGTCAGTGCCTGCTCAGGCTGCTGCTCCACAATGCTGCTGGATGGCCAGCCCCGGCTTGCCAGAGCAGGGCCATGGGGGCACCATCTCCCCTGCCCTCCAAGAGCCGGTTCCCAAAGGCACACAGCTTCCACACGCTTGCATAGTCTTTCAGGAGAATAGCGCCCCCAACTTTTGGTCTTTGTGTCAGGCTAGTAAGCCATTCCTATTTCTAAAATAAATAAATAAATAAATAAATAAATAAAAAACATTCCTCAACATTTTAAAATTCGTAACAGATTTACTAATCCTATACAACAAGATTGTTGTTGAGCTGTATCATCTCAAAGCTCCATTTTCTATATTATTCCTTTGAAGTCCTGCTACATGACTTTAAAATCTGGTGTCTGTTCTCACTTCTCTTTTGGATTTCTCCTATTTTGGAAACCCCTCTGGTGAAAGGGAATTTGTTTCCTTCCCCCAGTACTAAGCACCGATCTTTGCGCACAGTAAGTACTCAATCAATATTGGCTCAATTAGTGTTTATTAATTCCCTATGACTTCAGCCCTGGCGTAGGCACCAAAGCAGTCAGAGAAGTAAAAAGGCATCCCCACTCCACACAAATAAGGGCTTATATAGTATAAGGAAAGTCTGGAAAACAGCATCAAATGATGGTAGAATACAGTTAAGTAAAAGAATTGGACATGACAAACTGTGGCTCCTACGAATTCAGGGAGGATCTGGGTAGAGTCAAACAGTGAAATGGTTTCCTAGAGAAAATAGGACTTGAACTGGAGACCATGAGTGCAGGGTCAAACCAGACTCACAGAGCCACTAAACCCCATTAAAGAGACAGACACAGAATAATTGTCAGCCACAATTTATATTGCTCAGTAACTGCAAAACCAAGTAGTTATTTTTACAACTAGCCCATTATAGCCTATGATTTGGCCAGTAAACTCTGCCTGGAGTTTGACAACATTAAGTTAGGGAGTATAAAGTATACCTCCATGGAAACTCTATCAGTGTTTTATCAACAACAAAAACAAACTACACAGTACTTAACCTCCATCAGATGAGCTTAAATGACAAAGATGAAAGTGGATCTAACTTTTGGATTAAAGAAGTCAGGCATTTGGGGACACTGAAGGGCTTACTGGAAGTACTCAGGATCTGGTGATTGGTACCAGGAATTACCACAAGTACATAATGGAGGAAAACTTATTTAAAGACAGGTACAGGTAATGCCTGGGACTTAGGATACAACAGAGCATGCAGTTGAAGCAGGCCTCTACCTTGACTGCTGTGCATTACATCAAAAGGCACAATGATGCTATTCCACCATCCCCTCAGCAATTAGCCCTCAAGTAAATGAATTAGCACCTTATTGTAAGTAGGACCCAAGAAGTTGTTAGAAAACAGGCAATCAAAGATACTGGAGACAGAGTTGTGAGAATCAGTCTGCCCAGATGGGAAAGAGACCAGATATCTTACTGTTTGATAAATGTATAAACTTACTGACATTCATCTTCATTCAATGAAAAAAATTTCAGAGCATGTGCTTCAATAAAAGAGATACATCTATCGACATAATAAAAGAGGTAAAAATGGCTGCAAGAATCACAGGACACCAGTACCAAAACTGGTTATTTAACACACAAAAATGATTTTCATATGCTAGCATTAAAGTTTGTGTCTGCTGCAGGGGAGAACACTATAAAATGTATTAATCGAGGTACTGCTTATCCTTTGATACCTAAGAATTGGCATTTCTTGGTTCAATTCTACATGTGTACATTCCAAGAGTCATTATTTGACTCTGTTGACTGAGCCCAAGTGGCTGCTAAGAAATTAAAGTTATGTGAAGTGTAAAGACTTTGCATTTGTGCAACAGATACACTCTAGGCAAAGCTTCAAGAAATTAAATCCCATACAAAAACAGGTTGCCGGTTAGGAGTCAGGGAAGCCTTTTCATTATGGAATAATTATTTTGAAAATTGAACAATCATTCACTAATTTATCTAATATGTACGAATGAATTTCCACTTACTGTTTTATAAAAATAGAATTTATTTGCCTTTCTGGATTCGTAGAAGAGAAAAAAAGGATCAACTATCTTTCTTTAAAGATAAAGCAATGACCAACCTCAAAAGACAGGTATAGACAGAACCCCCAAGGGGCTAGTTTTTCATTCTCCTTCCTTGCCTTAAGTCTTAGCCAGATTTGGTCTTTAGCCGCGTGATTTCAGGGTGATCACCTGGGCTTGCCCAGGACAGTGCTGGTTTACGTCTGATGTCCCAGCATAATTATTAAATACACCTTACTACCAAAATGTCCCAAATTGTGTGATAAATTACATAGTTACCTTACATATTATGGATTCAAAAGAACTAGGAATTTGTATTTCAAAATCAATTAGAAGGTAGTATTTTGGACATCATGACATCACCTCCAAGGATGAGGCACAGCTTTTTTACAACCCACCCGGGAGGTTTTACTAAGTACTCAAGCCACTATCCATGAATTTGCTGAGTTAGAATTTCCAATCTCAAGTCAAGATCCTGCCATTACCCTTTTCTCTCCAGCATCCACCTGCTAAACAGAGTAGATATCATTTGCCGGTTAGCAACTGAGACCAATCAACAACAATTTATTGAGCCCCCAAAAGACACACCTCAGGTAACATGAAAACCCTGGTGGTGTCAATCATTTGATCAGATAATGATTCCTCACTTACAAAACTATTGTACTTAAAATGTTGTCTTCCTGGGTTACATGTGGAAATTGAGGCTTAAGAAAAAAAGGAAAAACTTACTGGGAGCATAGCCTAGAAGCAAATTCGAGCTCTGCCCAGCAACCATCACCCACAAACTCCTGTCCCAACACACACATACACACACACATACACCCCTTACCGGTGATGGCAGAGAACCTTCAAAAGCAACACAGCTTCATTTTACAAATGTCCTATTTTCTGGCTCTCCACTTTTTTCTGTGCTGAATTGGTAATGGAGCTAATAAAGGTTCAAGATTGCTCTTTCTGGGGGCCAAATTTTTCTTTTCTCCATGTCATGCTTTTTATTCAGAAAATCATTTTCTTTGCATTGTTTTCACAAAAGCCTTCCAACACCCCCAAATAATGCAGAGAAATTGGCTTTTATTTTGAACAGGCTTTTTCAATGCACACTGTATCTCTCAGCATATCTATTATATTAATCCAAGCCTTAATGATACAATGGGTAAAAACAGTGTACGGATGTGTATAAATGAAAAATTTAATAGATTTCCCTCTTAATGTAATAGAATTGGCATGAGGCATTGGGAACAGGAGTGAAAGTAGTCACTCAAGCATTGTGTTTACATGATATTTAAATACAAGTGGCTGGGGTATAAGTACTGCTAAGTACACCTGAAAGGGATGGTGCCTCCTAATCATTGTTTCAGCAATTGACAGTTGTTTACACAACAGCAGCACATTCGCTGCTGATTTGAATAATAAACACGCTTAAATACCAGCTGGATAATAGAAGGATAATTGAAACATAGTTTAAAGCTCTGATTTACAGGCATTGTAGCAATACTTTTATTTGCTGTACAATGCTGCACTTCTGTGCAGTTTCTGAAAAAAAAATTTAAGGCATTGTTTCAAACATTGGGGTCTATTAAACTTGATTAATACACTCAGCATATGTATCCATAGCTCAAGCCATGCCTGGGCATACTTGAGACAGCTATTGTGCAATGTGTTTGATCAAAACACTCGATGCTATAATAGAACCATTCAGGAGGCCCGCAATGCAGTGTGTCCACCAGGGCTCTGAGCAGTGGATGGGACCACAGGCACCTGATAAGTTTCATGCTTCACAGGTAAAAAAATGAGAGGGTTGACCTGAATCATCTCAGACTCTATAAAGTTATGCTTCTAAACTATCTCCAATTTGCCCAACTTTCTTTGCATGTATCCTTTTCCTTCTTTCCATGCCCCTTGCTACCACCTTAGTTTAGGCCAGTTTTACCTCTAACCAGGTCAACTGCAAGAGGCCTAACCTAGGCATCTGCTCCCAGGGTCTCTCTGTTTCAGCCCCCGACCCTGTGTTGCCAACACAATGGTCCCTTTTCAGGTAGGAGTACCAGAGCCAGGCAGGTTGCATGCTGAGTTTGGCCCTGTGGGTTGGCAGTACCTGACAAGCGTTAGCTGCCACTCCAGTCCTCAAATGTGGGGATCCTAAAACGTGACTGAACCTGTTCACTTGGAATAGATTGTACTTGTGGAAGTTACTCATGTAACCAAATTAGCAGGAGCCTAATTTGCCAACCAGAATGCTGATACGTTCATTGATTTATCAATTTACTAGGGGAGATATATCTTACAGGATTATTCATATTGGTCATTCAGAACACTCTCTCCTGGAATGATTGCCTCAGAGGAGCAAATTATGTGTCAGAAAGTTGCTTAATGAACATAAAGTAAGAGCAAAAGGAATGGGATGAATTGCCACTTTCCACTCCAGGGAAAATGCTGCCTAAAAGTAATAGCACTCAGGCACCAAGCCAGACATCTATTATTGCTAATTCTTTTAAAATCCCCCAGGAATTATTATTCCTTTTTAAATATAAGGGACTGATCTAAGGCCACATCGTTGTTGAGTTATAGCATCGAAACCACATTACTTGCTAACTAATTACAAATCA
Organism: Macaca mulatta; assembly: GCF_049350105.2. Classification (NCBI taxonomy): domain Eukaryota; kingdom Metazoa; phylum Chordata; class Mammalia; order Primates; family Cercopithecidae; genus Macaca; species Macaca mulatta. The sequence goes on along the minus strand of NC_133406.1, from coordinate 71,201,603 downwards.
TTATATTGATGGCCAAGAATAATTACCAGACATAGATACATTGATACCCAGATCTACCTCCATCTCTGTCTCTTTCTCTATCTCCTGGATTGACTGGGTTCAGTAAAAACAGACAGGTGTTTATTTTCTCACTCCTTTTTTAGTGACTCACCTGCACAAGTCATCGGGGTCATCTTCCACCCTCTGCTAGACCTGGTGGGTGACCCATAGATGTTGAATGAGTAACTGAGTGAAAAGTTAAATGAACTTTAAATGATTGCTAATGTCAACCTGTCTTTCTGAGAATACAGTCTGATACTTAGTGAGAGAGTTTGGACAATCATGGCATCTCCAGTCTATTAAGACATGGTGTTGCTTCTGCAAATAACTAATCTCATCTGGTATGGGTGTTGCCCTAAAATTTAGTTTCCATCACAACCACATCCTGAAATTTAAAAGACCATTATCGGCATTCCTCCATGCACAAAATCCATTTCCTTCATCTTGTTACTTACTAATTCAAAACCAGGTACAAATGTAGGAGACTCATTTTCAGAAGAAACAACAGCAATGCCGAGAGTCTTTACTGTAGTACAAGATGGTCCCCATCAAGCATGGCACCATCTTGCCCTCAGAGCCCCTTCTGAGAGAATTTACCCCAGTCACAGTTACTATTGAAGTAGCAACTCTCTACCCCACTCTGGCTCCAGCTGGGTAGATGTGTGGGCCCCTGATTCAAGGACAACAAACAAATGCAGATGCCAGCCAATAAGCTACAGGATGGCCTGACACAAAACAGAAACTGAGTCTCTCACTCTCTCTCTCTCTCTCTTTGATTAAAGAAAAATCAGGCAGTTGATAGTGAAGCCACTCCAGGTGATGCTGCTTCTGCAAATTCTGAGAGAATGTACCCCAGTCACAGTTACTGTTGAAGTAGCAACTCTCTACCCCAGTCTGGCTCCAGCTGGGTAGACATGTGGGCCCCTGATTTGACGACAACAAACATATGCAGAAAACATGCATAAAGAGAGAAGCCATGAAGTAGAATAAGGACCAGAAAGGATCAAAACAAGTCACAGTTAGATAGAAGGTAGGAAATATGAGGTAGAGAAACCAAAACAACTGTAGAGTGCAGTGGTCAAGAGCATGAACCCAGGCAGCAGCCTGCCCAGGTCTGAACCCCAGTCTGTCCTTTTCCTAGCAGTGTTACCTTGGGCTGGTTCTTCCACCTCTAACAGCATCTGGCCCATGATGAGTGCTGTGTATGTGCTGGCATGTTAGGTATTGCTATTGAGCACTTATGATGTGCCAGCCAGTGTGCTCAATCTGTTACATGTATTAACTCAATTAATCCTCACAACAAAAACATGAAGTTCTGTTATTATTCCCATTTTACACATCAGAAAACAGAGGCACAGAGAGATTAAGCAGATTGCCCAAGGTCACATAGCTGGCACATGGTAGGCCTGGGATTCAAATCCAGACAATCTGGCTCTAAGGCAGCACAGGCACTATCAAAGAGAGGCTGTGTGACCCATGACAGGGAAATAACACATTCAAGAGGTCCTTTGGCCAGAGATTCAGTTCTAACACACAAGAATCCTCAGAGCTACCCACCTTCCTCTGCCCACAGTAGTCTGAGTGGTTCTTTTTTTCCTGAAACTGAAAGAGCCTGTCTACAGCTGGAATCAGTCCTGAATTGGGGAGAGTGAGGTGCATTCATGGAACACAGAATAGCATCTCAGGGGATACTTGGGGTAAGTGGAAGTGGATATTGCACAGTGACAGGGTGAAGGGAAACAAAGCCCCACAGGCTAGGTAAGTGATAAACACTGGGCTTTCATTGATAGACTCCAGCGACCCAGATCTTGAGTCCTCTAGATGAGGATTGTGGGGAACTTAGTGGCTTTGGCCCCAACTCTGGTTCACAGGATTAGGAATGAGGTAAAGATCACAAAGCAGATGAATGCTGTGCACCATATCAGACAAGTTACAATGGGAAAAGGGCACCTCCCTTCCTTTCCTAAATAAGAAATTTTATGTTAGATACTCAGTTTTGCAGATCTCTAAAGATTAGAAGATTCTAGAAGCTTCCAGAGAGAGGGGGAAAAAAAGTTACCTACAAAGAAATGAGAATAAATCTGGCATCAAATTTTCCAAAAGCAACACTAAATGATGGAAAATAATAGAAAAGATGATACTTTTCAAAATTCTGAGGGAAATTGAATTTAGTGCCCAGTTAAACTGTTGCCTAAGTGTGCCATTTTCAGATGTGCAAAGACTCTAAAAGTTTATCTCCCACACCCTGTACTAGGCAATTACTTGAGGATGTGCTCCAGCAAGACAAAAGAGTAACACAAGGGAAAGTTGTGGGGTTTAGAAAACATTGGGTATGAAAGAAAAGTGAAGTAAAGCCCAGAATAGCAACTATGGCACATAGAGAACAATACATCTGGATAAGACAGTAGGAAACAGAACACCAGAAGGGAGGAATCACAATAAAAAAGGAATTCCATATATTTGATATCATGCTTGAGAAGTTAAAAAAAAATTGTAAAGATAAGATTAAGGCAGACAATGCAAAAAAAGCAATTATAAACTCAAAGAAAAACAAAAATCTATTTAAGAAACAAATATAATCAGTTAACTACTTGACAATGATAGAATTGTTTCTGTTATATTCAGTAAATCTTGGACCCACCTCCCTTTATATTTTTCTATGCTCAAAAAAATACCTTCTTAAAAGAAATTATCATAATTGTATATACCTGGCATTTTTAACATAATATGTGAAAACCATTCTATATATAAGTATAGTTCTAATTCATTCTATTTAGTAAGTTCATAAGAGTCCACATAAATCACGATGTATTAATGTATTCCCCTTTTGACGAATATTCAGATTGTTTCCAGATTTTTATCAAAAACAATGCTATATAAATATCCTTGTACATATTTTTTATACTGATACATTTATTTCTACAGAATAGAGTCTAGTAGTGGGGTGATTAGAATAAAGCTTTGTAATTTTAATAGATACTTTGAGATTATTTTTCAGAAAGTCTTAGCAGCTCACACTTGTACTGGCACCATACAAGGATATGCAGTTTCTGCATATCCTAACTAATGCTGGATGTCATCAATTTTTATTTGTCTGTTTGTTCATTTTTTCAATCTCTTGCATGAAGATTCTTGTTTTAGTTTTGGCAAGCAGACTTTGCAATGGCCCAATCTCTAGATATATAAATAGAATGAGGATGTTTTTGGTTTTATGTTTGATAAGTAACTGTTAATAGGCAGGAACATCTTTCATAGAACAATGATGTGAGAATAAGCGTAAGTATGAGGGCAGGCAAGGGGTGAAGTGTACTACATATGTCAATCACAGTGACAGCAGTGACTGCTACAGGCACCTTATCCAGAGCCCCTGCTGAAGGGGAATGCCTTGTCACCATGCTTGGCACCATATGGTCACTCCTGCCTACCCAGATTCTGTTGATTAAACCAGTGTGGATACCTGACCTAAGGACAACAGAGCCACAAGTTATCAGCTATCTCTACCATGGCTTGCTGTGAAAAGACTGACTGGGCTAACTAGATTTTTCACTCCCAGGAATTCAAATTGAGGAAACATGAAAAGAATCATGTAGCTCACTGTGGCAGGTGAAACTATAAGGCCAAGAGGTAGAGTTAAGGACCATGCATGGCAAACCAAAATTACAAAGGTGCTGCAACATATAAAGTAGAAGAGATGGAACAGCCATAAAGAAAAAAAACGTTGTGAAGTAAGAAAAGACATAGAGAATACAAAAGAAAAAAAAAGCCACTTTTTAGAAAGAGGAAAATAGAGCACATGCAAAAAAGAAAGCAGACATCATAACTAGATAGCCGCTTGATTACGGGAATAGGCAGAATTAAGCCTACTCTGATCAGCCTCAATTTCATATGCTTTCCTGGCTCTCTATTTCTGTTCCAGTTTCAATCCATACTTATTATAATAATTTTATTGGCTTTATTACCAAAGTAATTCACATTTATTATAGAATATTTTAAAAACGAAAATGAGTAGAACAGAACAAAATAAAGACCAATCCATAATTCTGTCATCCAAAGATAACCACTAAATATTCATCTTTCTTCCATTAATTTTTAGTGGACTCTCATGGTTTATGTTATTTTGTAAAATGATTTTTCATATTTTGACACATGGAAATATTAATGTTAAAAATATATTTTAAACATATTCCATGTAATCTAGGAAAATGTATTTTTAATGACTACATGGTTTTCCTGATTTATAGATGAACCATAATTTATTAAACCAATTCTCCTATTGTGAATTTTTACAGTGGTTTGTCACTCAGTAAATTTGATACATAAAAAGTGATCATCTGTTTTAATTTATATTTGATGGATTACTGGAGATCCTAAACATTTCATAAATTGTCCATTTTATATCTTATTAATGTCTTATTTATGTCATTTTTTACTGGATTTGTTTTCAATGATTTCTAGAAGCTCTTTATTTATTAAGGATATTATCCTTGTCTTATATGACACAAATATTTTTCCCAATTTACTTGTCTTTCAATTTTGTTTATCGTGGATTGGACATCCAAAAGCCATTCTCAATCTGTCACCCCAGTCTCACTCTAAGATAGAGAATGGAAGGCACTATTTTCCCAGACTCTTGCAGCTAGGAGTGATCATGTAACACATTACAGTCAAAAAGATGTTAATGAAAGTTGCTGGGAAATAATCTGGGAATTTTTAAAAATAAGGGATAGACTCAACTAGCATGCCTCTTAGGTATTTTGCCTGTATGCCTTCTTTCTGCCTGGAAAATGAATATGAGCCTAGGGGTACAGCAACAATTATGCAACCATGAGTTAAATTCTAGGAGGACAGAGCTCTACACTGAACAGGAAATGGAAGGATGGAGGGAGTCCACATTTCCTGAGTAATGCTACAAGCTTGACTACAGACTTGCAGATTGCATGTTGCTTGAGATAAATAAATCAGTATCTATTTAAGATAGATTAAATCAGTTTTTCTGTTATTAACCATAAATATTGCTAATTAATAAATGTAGTTTTTGTAAATTTAACTTTAAAATCCAACAATTTTTTTTTCTTTTTCTTTTTTTTACGGAGTCTCACTCTGTAGCCCAGGCTGGAGTGCAGTGGTGCAATCTTGGCTCACTGCAGCCCTCGCCTCCTGGGTTCAAGCAATTCTCATGTCTCAGCCTCCCAAGTAGCTGGGATTATGGGTGCTAACCACCACACCTAATTTTTGTATTTTTAGTAGAGATGGGGTTTCACCATGTTTGCCAGGCTGGCATTTTTTTCTTTATAAGACTACTAAGTGCCAAACAAGTACTAGAAAAGTAAATGGTTTATGCCTTTTAATCTGTGATACTTTCATCACACCAGAGATTATGTCAACATACATATATATATATTTTCTTCTAATACTTGCATGTTTTACTTTTAAACCATTAATCCACCTGGGAATGTGTTTATGAAATGAATTGGGAAAACATAATTTTTTCTCTACATGGCTATCAAATTTTTAAAACACAATTTATAGACAATCTTTTGTTTTTCTCAAAATAACTTAAGATGTCATTCATTCATGTATTCAAACTTCCAATTATTACTTCAGTTATTCAACCACTGTAATACATTTATATCTTGTAGAGCAAACCTAGTCTTACTCGGTTTTCCCCCAGTCCTAAATTATTATTTCATATGTAATCATCGAGTTAACTTCAGAATCATTTTATGTTTCAAATATAATCCCTTGGAAATTTTAATTGAAATCAGATTAAATCTATAGACTATTGATCTCTTTAAATATTGATTATTTTCACCCATTCACTCAGGTTAAGCCTTTCAACAATACTTTATAGTTTTCTTTCAATAAGTTTATTGCTAGGTATTTTATAAATTTTGCTGCTATTGTTGACAGGACTTTTTCTGTTTTCTTATATATTCTACAGTGGATATGAAAGCAAATAGTTTGTTTGCTTTACATACAGGCACCCTTCTGAAGCCCATAATTCATTCTAAAATATTTTTATTTTATTGTTCGTATGTTTAGATGTATAATCATATCTTCTGAAAATAGTCACATACCACATAAAGACATTTCAGTCAACAAAGGATCACATATATAACAGTGGCCTTATAAGAGTATGATGGAGCTGAAAAATTCCTATCACCTTTAGCTGTCCTAATGTAATAGCACAACCCCAATACTCATGTGTTTGTGGTGATGATAGTATAAACAAAACTACTGCGCTGCCAGTCATATAAAAGTCTAGCATATACAATTATGTGTGGTACATAATGCTTGAAATAATAAACAACTATGTTACTTGTTTATTTACTGTCCTATTCTTTTTATCACTATTTTAAAGTGTACTCCTTCTACTTATATATATATATATTTTTAAGTTAACTATAGAACATCCTCAGGCAGGTCCTTGGGAAGGTATTCCAAATGAAGGCATTGTGATCCTAGGAGATGACAGTGCCATGAGTGCTATTGCCCTTGAAGACCCTCCAGTGGGGCAAAATGAAGACGGTGATATTGGTGATCCTGACTTTGTGTAGGCCAAGACTACTATGTGTGTTCATGTCTTAGTTTTTTAACAAAAAAGTTTAAAAAGTTAAAAAAAATTAAACAGGAAAAAGCTTACAGAATAAAGATATTTTTAAAAATTGTATAGCATATAATGTGTTTGTGTTTTAAGCTAAGTTATTACAAAAGAAACAGGTAAAAAATTTAAAAGTTTTGAAAAGTTACAGTAAGTTAAGAGTAATTGATTATTGAAAGAAAAATATTTTTAATAAACTTAGTGTAGCCTAAAGTCTGTAGTAGTGTAATGTCCTAGGGCTTCACATTCACTTAACATTCACTCACTGCCTCACCCAGAGAAACTTTTAGTCCTGCAAGCTCCATTTATGGAATGTGTTCTATACAGGTGTGCCATTTTTTCATCCCTTATATGGTATTTTTACTGTACTTTTTCTATGTTTAGATATGCAAATACTTTTCACTGTGTTACAACTACCTACACTTTTCAATACAGTAACATGCTGTACAGGTTTGTAGTACCAGTCCATGTCCTGTTAGGAACCGGGCCATACAGCAGGAGGTGAGCAGTGAGCGAGCCAGCATTACCTCCTGAGCTCCACCTCCTGTGAGATCAGCAGTGGCAGAAGAGTCTCACAGGAGCGCAGAACACGATTGTCAACTGCGCATGCGAGGGATCTAGCTTGCACTCATTATGAGACTCTAACTATGCCTGATGATCTGAGGTGGAACAGTTTCATCCCAAAACCATCCCCCAACTCTCCCACCACTCCCACCTGCCATGGGAAAATTGTCTCCCCTGAAATCAGTCCCTGGTGCCAAAAAGGTTGGGGACCGGGGCTCCATGGTGTTCACATAATGACGAAATCGCCTAGTGATGCATTCTCAGAAACGTAGTCCTGTAGCCAAGTGACGTGAATATGACGATCATGTTGTCAACTCCATTCCAGTTGTATACCTCTAGTTCTTTATCTTCTTTTATGCTTTTTCTACAACTAGAGAACAATTACAAAATAGAAGTGGGAACAGGCATCGTAATCTTTAAAGGGCCTTCCTCAAGTGTTACAACACTGTTTATGATGCTGAATGTCGATATAAAAGAATTAATCTGGCCAGGCACGGTGACTCCTGCCTGTAATCCCAGCACTTTGGGAGGCTGAGGCAGGTGGGTCACCTGAGCTCAGGTGTTCGAGACCAGCCTGGACAACATGGTGAAACTCTGTCTCTACCAAAAATACAAAAATCAGCTGAGCATGGTGGCAGGTGCCTATAATCCCAGCTACTTGGGAGGCTGAGGCAGGAGAATCGCTTGAACCCAGGAGGCGGAGGTTACAGTGAGCCAAGATCATGCCACTGCACTCCAGCCTGGGTGACAAAGCAAGACTCCATCTCAAAAAAAAAAAAAAAAAAAAAAAAAGAATCTTCAGCATATGAAGAAAACACACTTATGGCCGGGCACAGTGACTCAAGCCTGTAATCCCAGCACTTTGGGAGGCCGAGGCAGGCGGATCACGACGTCAGGAGATCAAGACCAGCCTGATCAACATGGTGAAACTCTGTCTCTACTAAAAATACAAAAAACTAGCTGGGCGTGGTGGCAGGTGCCTGTAGTCCCAGCTGCTTGGGAGGCTGGGGCAGGAGAATGGCATGAACCTGGGAGGTAGAGCTTGCAGTGAACCGAAATCGTGCCACTGCACTCCAGCCTGGGCGACAGAGCAAGACTCCATCTCAAAAAGAAAAAATAAGTAAATAAATAAATAAATAAATAAATAAATAAATAAAACACACTTCTTAGGACAAGTTGCTTAATTTTATGAAAGTATTTCTTGGTATCTTTTTATCTGAACTATTGTGATTAATTATATTAAGAGATTTTCTAATATGGAAAAACTACTGTATAACCGGAATGAAAATTCTTGGCCATAATGTATTTTTTAACTTACTGGTGGGTTTTATTTGCTAATACATCACTTATATGTCTTTTAGCATCTATTCATCATATATATTCATAATGGGTATAACGTCAAAGGAATTAGTTGTTAACTTTGGTTGTTATCTTTGTCAGATACGGTATAGGATAATGTTCACCCAGGAAATGAAATTCCAAACTTTCGAAATATCTTCATGGTTAGAAGTTATTTAAAAGCATAGGAAATATCTCTTCTTCAACAGTTTGAAAACAATCAACATAAAAAGATCTTCAGCATTTTTTTCCCCCTTCACACAACTGTTGGAAAACTTTCCCAACCTTTGTGGTCATTAGTTTATTTAGGTATATCTTGACACAACTTTTATAATTATTAGCACAGAATTTTAACCAGTAGTTTCTTAAAATTTTTAAATTTTTTCTACACGTTTAGTTATATCTCTTCCTGATTCCTACATTAATGTGTCTTTTTCTTTATTATATTTTCCAAATCTTAACAAATATTTGGTTTTCTCAAAATCCTGCATTTTGGAACTATTTACTAACTCCTTTTTTACAGTTAGAGAATTTATTAATTTCTTCTTTTATTTAAAATTAATTCCCTCAACCTGCTTTCTTTGGGACTATTTTGTTAACTCTAATTTCTTGAGCTAAAATACAGTTCATTTATTTTCATTAAGTCTTAATACTAAAACCATTTAAGACAATGAATTTTAATCCTGTTACTGCTTTGGTTGCATCCAATGTGTTTGGATATGCAGTGTTCTTGTTATTTTCTAAATTATATGTAATTGAAATCGTAATATCCTCATATGATTTAGAAGCTATTAAGGGAGGCTGTGTTATTTTCTTAATTTTGGGTTTGGTTGGAATTTAATTGTTATTTGTTGTTTGGAGAAAATTTCCAAGTGTTTTTTTTTTTCTTAAGTTAAACTTTCAACTTTTTATTACTTTATGGTCCCAGAGAACACCCTGTACCACGTGTGCTCTGCAAAGTTTGTTGAGGTTCTCAGTTGAGGCATATAGGTTGCATGGATGCTGGAAAAGAATGAACATATGCTATAGCATACACTGTTCAATACAAACATATTTATTAAATCAACCAAATTCTTTATATAATTCAAATCCTCTATATGTTTATTGTTTGATGACTCGTTCAGTCAAAAGAAGAAACATTGAAGTTGATTATTACTATTTTTCTCTGCTGATTTATGGTATTTCCAACTTTGTAGATTTCAATACAATGTTCATGATGTATAGAAATATATAACGCATATCTCCTTTGTGAATCTTATTGTTCATCATTATACGGTAACAAGTGGTTTGCTGATAAACTGGGTCTGAAGAAAATAATTGAAAAGCCCTGATTTGCAGCATTTGCAGCCCTTGTGGTGTAAATGCTTCCACTGTGGCAAATTTCCAAGTTATTGATATAAGGTCACTGCACTCAGAGTTGGGGCAAGATGGACACAACTAACTGGCTCTCAGGAGCAAGCTCCAAAACACCACTGATAATAAGTTTCTTTTCTTTTTTTCCCTCCCCTGAGACTGAGTCTCACTCTGTCACCCAGGCTGGAGTGCAGTGGTGTGATCTTGGCTTACTGCAACCTCCGCCTCCGGGGTTCAAGCAATTCTCCTGCCTCAACCTCATGAGTAGCTGGGATTATAGGCATGTACCACCACGTTCGGCTAATTTTTGTATTTTTAGTAGAGACGGGGTTTCACCATGTTGGCCAGGATGGTCTCAAACCCCTGACCTCAAATGATTCACCCACCTCGGCCTCCCAAAGTGCTAAGATTACAGGAGTGAGCCACCATGCCCGGCCTGAAAGTAAGTTTCTTATGCTTTCTGATTTCTGCCTTTCACTCTGTTTTAATACAAAAGATCATTTGTTTTTGTGTTTGTTTGCATCCACCTAATACATCTTTGCCCATTCACTCATTTTTAGCCATACGGTCACTTTTTATAGATGTCTCTTGCAAAGCATATTTTGTTTTAAAACCCATTCTGAGACACTTTATGTTTTAATAAGTAGGTTTAGCATATTTATATTTATTGTTTGTGCTGAGATATTTGGTCTGACATTTTTTGCTTTGTCTTATTCTTTTTGTTTTCTCATTTTGGTCTTTTTTTCTAATATTTGTCACATATTTCACATTTACTTCTCTAGTTTTTATTTCTAGTATCTGTTACTTTTTTGTTTTTTTCAACAGTGTGCTAAAGTGTGTATTTCCCTAATTGCCAGATTCAGAGATGAAAAGTATCTTTTGAGCTCCTCATATTTAAGGTCAGAAATTTAGGACCCAAGGAAGGGTTGTGATTTTTTTTTTTTTTTAATGCTAAAAACAATTCTAAGAGAGTACTAAAAATAATTGTCTTGGTATTTGGTTATATTATCCAAGTTTTAAACTCTAGATTATTACAATTACTTTGTATTATGTTTGTATTTATGTCTTTTAAGAATAAGACATTTGTATTCACTTTTATAATTATGCATTTAAAAAGTAATTTATTCCTTAATTTTGGAGTTACAACCAGCCTTTTATAAAAGAAAGGTGGTAGAGAATAATGATTAGGAGAATGACTCTAATGCCATATTCCCTGAGTTCAAATACTGGTCATGTAACCTTAGGTAAGTTACTTTACTTCTCTGTCCTTTTGCTCCCCATCTGTTAAATGGGTATATTAGGGCCAGGTGCGGTGGCTCACACCTTTAATTCCAGCACTTTGGGAGACCAAGGCAGGCAGATCACCTGAGTCAGGCATTCAAGACCAGCCTGGCCAACATGGTGAAACCCTGTCTCTACTAAAAATACAAAAATTAGCCAGGCACAGTGGCATGCACCTGTAATCCCAGGTACTCAGGAGGCTGAGGCAGGAGAATTGCTTGAACCCGGGAGGTGGAGGCTGCAGTGAGCTGAGATTGTGCCACTGCACTCCAGCCTGGGCAACAGAGCGAGACTCCATCTTAAAAAAGAAAAAAAAAAAAAAAGGCGGGGGGTAGCATATTAGGAGAGCACACTTCATAATGTTGTATGAAGTTTAAATCAGTTAATGTGTCTCAGGACAGTGCCTGGCCCACAATAAATACCTTGTGTTCCCTTTTACTATTATTGAACTTTTAATGTTGCTCTCTAAAGACTCCCTCAGTAGAACACCTTTGAATAATCTTTCAAAATGCATCTATGTGATGTATTTTCTAAACCTTGTATATTTGAAGCTGTTTTTCTGTTACCTTTATATTTCAAAGACCACAAGCCTGGGCTGTAAATTCTTGATCACAACTATTCCCCCTCAAAATCCTTTTCTATTACTTTCTGAAATTTAATGTGGCTAAGAAGTCTAAATCAAGTGTACTTTTGTTTCTTTGTAGATAATCTAGTTTATCTATGTGATTTTCAAAGGACTTTAAAATTATCATTAAAATTTACCTTTTTTTCAGGATGTCTATGTGTGGCTCTCTTTTCATTAGTTTTATCTGGAATAGTCAGCCTTTACAAGATACCTCTTGTAGATTTCAGTTCTTCAGTTCAAAAAAAATTTTATCACATATTTATACACTTGGGTTTTATTCTTTTCCATTTATTCTGTCCTCTACTTCAAAGGCACCAATTACTAATGTTCTGGTTCTCCATTCTCTGTTATCCTGTTATCCACTTCGATCATTTTCTTGCTCATATTTTTGAGCATATTTCTCCTTCTGCATCCTTATAGAGACTTTTAAACATTTGTCTCTCAAAACAATACGACTTTCCAATGTACCACTTAGTGTTCTCCATTGCCTCCTTTTGTTTCTAAGTACCGCTATTAAAATTTTAGGGCTTTTTTTCTATCCTTCCGTTTCTCTACATTTTTCTTTTTACCTCATCCTGCGGACTTTGCTTTTATTCATGTTGAATTGTTCTTTATTGAAAATGTCAAAGAATTTTTTGAATTTTAAATCTGGATCTGACATTGATAATTCTTAGCAGTATGCATTTCCTTGAGTCTTCCTTTATTCACAGTAGTTTAATAAGACTTACTTGTCCTTGAACAAAGTGAACCATATCTGCCCTTAGAGTCTGTCAAAAGACATGAGGAATCGATTGCATTAGTCCCTTTCTACATGTGTGTGACAACCTAGTCCCAACCATTTCTGTAGCCAGGGGACAGGCTAATGTGTATAACTTCATATTTAATTCCTACTCCCTATGACTGCATCATACACTACAGTGGTTCTCACGTTTACGATGCATCAGAAATGCTTGGAAGGCTTGTTAACCTACAGATTGATGGCCTCTACACCCAGATTTCTGAGTTTTGCATTTCTAACAAGTTCCAAGGTGATTCTGCTGATCCAGGACCACACTTGAAGAACCATTATTCTATAAAATCCCTGTCCAGTTTCCTGAACCTCTGAAATGGAGGACATGACATGCCATGATTTCCAGCACACACTTCTCTCTAGAACACACTTGCTCTCTGCATTTCCCTACAGTGCTTTCCCTGTAAGGTCTTTCAAATACAATGTGCCTCCTCCACAATCCCTCATTCTGTTTCCTACAAAGTTATTGGCAGGCAGCTCTGACTTCAACTAGTCGTAAAATGATGAAGCGTGGGGAGCAGTAGGAGAAGAGAAGATATTAACTCCCCTAGTATCTACATTTTAGGTTGGCACTTATATACAGTCAAGCTCCAGAGACACAGGGAAGGGAAGAGCATTAAGTACATTTCTACCATTTTCCCAATTATCTTTGTTTCATGTGGCCAAGACAACATTTGTCTTTCATGTGGCCAAGACAATGTCTGTGCAGTCCTTTTTTATGGTCAGTATAGCTTTACTTCAAACGTTGGCCCTTACTTGTCTACTTCTCTACTTTTAATGTGTATAAATATTTCAGTAGATGTTTGGTGAGAGCTATATCTGAGCCTATTAGCCAGGCACTGTTTTGAACAAAGACACCATTTTAAACATTTAAAATTATTTTTGCACAACTTGACCAAAATAGAAAACTCAGGGATCCTGACTTGTTAACTTTCCAGCCATCCCATTTCTGACTTTACGACGTTAATAAGGAACCCAAAGTCATAAGCTTCATGCAACTGAATATTCCTATAACTAAGCGCAAACTGCCACTAACTTCATTTCTGAAGCTACTTAAATACAAACCTTATGGACAAGGGAGTCAGATGTTCCTATGTTCCTACAGAACCAGGCTCTCGTATTATACAGGATGTGACTGACTATGAATAACGTTTCCTCTTGCATTTTAGACCTCCAACATCACAAGCACCATCACCACGATCTCCAGCAGCAGCATGCATTTCCTTGAGTCTTCCTTTCTTCACAGTTCACTTCTTCTAGAATGTGCTCTACTTTTAAATCACATCAACCAGCTCAGAGCAGCCCTCTACCCAACGGTCACATGCTCAGCAGAGGCCTGGCTGGGGTCCGCTGAAGGAGCTGGACACAAAATGGTCTCCCAGGGGAACAGCAGTTCCCACATGGCATTCCAAGGACATACAAGCTTTAAAATAACATGGGGACAGAATTGTTCACAGCCAGTTTATAAAGAGGGAGAGAGAGCTCACACGTAAGAGGGAGAGTAAGCACAGGAGTGCTCAGAAACACGGAAAAGGACATTTCTCTCTCGGTGACAATGCCTATTATATGACATTCAAACACCACAAGTGCTATTCAGCTGCTTGTAAGTCACGAAAGGTGAGAGAAAACACTTATCTCCTTTGTAGGAAGGGAAAAGGAGGTGGAGAATCCTTCACACAAAGACCCTCTTTGACTTAAAATACAGGGTAAGCAGTATTAGAAATCCGTGTGCACAAAGCCCACCTATTAAGATTCTGAACAAACAGGAGCCTCTATACCACAAGGCTCTGTTGTTAATATGTGGTTAGTTATGTCAAGGACGCTAAACAAAGCTGCTTTTCATGTGTCCGTTTGAGCTCTCGCAGTTGATAACCAGAGCGACTCCTGGGTCACAACCCTAAACGGGCAGCCATTGTCCAAGGAAAAGCAGCAGATGGGCTCCAATGCAGATAGCGCAACTGCGAATCCACGCCTGTGGCCACCTGGGTGGGGTCTAGGCAAAATTCAGAAGTAGATGAAGTTTTACTTTGGGGTCTGTTTGCTCTCCTCCCCATGCCTCCTCTATGCACACAATGGTGTCATGCCAAACCCATATTTTAAGAGGCCAAAGAAGAGGCTCTGAGCCAGCAAACAAGAAATGGAGTTTTGCTGGGAGCTTCGGAGGGAGCCCACTGACAGTGGGCTAAACAGAAGAACCACCTTACATACAGTTCAGTGGCAGCAGGCTGGGCAGGAAAGCCAGTCACTTGCAAAAAGCATGCAGTTTATATATAGTGTTTCCATTTAACACCTTCCCCCTAACAACCTCCACCTGGCGATTTTTATTCAACCCAAAACGGAGGGGACTCAATCCCCTGTTCAGCCCCTGTTCCACTAGATGGGCTGGGGACTCAGATGTTCCTTATGAACAAGGAACAAATCTCTGGGTTGGCCACTGTTAAATTTCCTAACTCAGAACACACATTCAGGTGCATTGCCACACAGGGTCATTCTAAGGCTATGCTTAAGTTATTGCTCTCAGCTGCATTTACCCTACAGTTACCTGCTCGCCAGCTCTGAGTCTCACCTGGAGTCACCCTCTTCACAGGCAAGTCTTTGCTCCTGACTCAGGTGCCCCATTAAAGTTTGTTTATTTGTTTGGCACAGTCTTGCTCTGTGGCCCAGGATGGAGTGCAATGGTGCAATCTCAGCTCACTGCAATCTCTGCCTCCTGGGCTCAAGTGATCCTCCCGCATCACCCTCCCAAGTAACTGGGATCACAGGTATACACTACTACACCTGGCTAATTTTTGTATTTTTAGTAGAGATGGGGTTTCACCATGCTGACCAGGCTGGTCTTGAACTCCTGTCCTCAAGGGATCCACCCACTTCAACCTCCCAAAGCGCTGGGATTACAGGCATGAGCCATTGCACCTGGCCGCTTCATTAAAGCCTTCTTTCAGGCCCCTGGTTTCTACCAGCCTAATAACTTACTTAATGGGGAGGCACTGATGGCTGCTGATAGATTAATGGGCCTCCTTGCCAGATAACAGACACATTTTGTTCCAGGTAAGAGCAGCATTTTAACAACTGCCCTCAGTGCCTAACCACCACCACAGGGCTGGGAGGTGAACATTGGAGTGGGCAAGGGGAGCATCTCAGTTCCTCCTCAAACGACATAGCTCCAAACTGTGCCCTAGAACAAGACCAATTCTGCTCCAGTTCCCATCATGTAGCACTTTGGGGACAATGTTTCCAGGATCCTCTGCTTTGCTTGTGTGAGTAAGTCCAGCTGAAAAGTCTGTGAAGGTGAGAAACAGAAGGTGAGGTCCTATCCACGCAGCCATTATCTGAGCCATTCTGCGACCTTCCCCTCTCTAGAGAACACTCCCCTCCTCAATCCCAAAGACAAAGGCAAACCTGCTGCCACCTTTTCAGATCCTCTTTAAAGCAAGCAGCTTTTCAGATGCCCTTGAGAGCAATTCATTCTTTCACTGCACTTCTGCACCACTCACAGTCCTGCCATCTTGAACTACCCATCCTAGCCAGGGAGGCAAAGTGTGGCCTTGTCCAGACAGCCAACAGCCAACACATCTCCCCTTCCTCTGGTGACCACAGAGCACTCCAGGCCTTTTTAGAAGGGGCCATCTGCCGTGCTGGAAGCCGAACCATTGTCTGACACCCAGGTACAGTGGGCCTGAGAGTGAATGGATGTCCAGGCGGAGGAAGCAGAGGCCCGCTTCACCTCACACGGAGTCAAGAGGGAAGCAGAAAAGACTGGCCTCCAAGAGCCCCTCCTAGCAAGTCAAATGTGCATGAAACAATGCTGGACTCTTCAGCTGGCACCTCTGAGAGCCCACCTCAGCTCTGCTTTACCACTGAGTGGGATTCATTGTATGTGTTGCCATATTGAGCCGTTTTCAATGTCCCTAGGGGAAAGAGAGGTGAAGGTTGAAGGAAAGGGACCTGAGTTTTCATTCAATAGGACATTAATGGGAAAAGAAGTGAAAGAGCTTCTTCTGAAAAAAAGCAGAAACCACACCCAATGAGTCTTTAGAAATAACCCCTTATCCATCCTCACTGCCCAGCCCATTCTAAGCCCACTGTTACTCTGTTGCCAGGATTGTCACAAACCCCTAACTCAGAGACTAACTACAGTCTTTGTCCTGGGTTTTGTCTGATTTCACTTCATGCTTCACAGCATTTACAGAACTCTTATCCTGGAAATAAACTTGTTGCTTCCTTGTTGAGATCTCCCACCAGCCCCTCTGCCTGCAGCATAGAGGCTAAGTGTCTCCATCTGGCCCCAAAACTTCTTCTCCAGCTTTATGTCCAAATAACTTCCATTTTGCCCTGAAAGCTCCAGCCACGCCAAACTTCTTGCTTTTTCCATTGAACATATTAGGCTCATTTAGAATTCTAAGCCACTGAGATACCTTTATTTTTTGCCCAATATGCTTTTCTATGCGTGGGATAACTATGCATCTTTCAGCTACATCACCTATTTTATGAAGTTGTTTCTGAGTCCCTGCCTCCCTGAGTTGCCACTGCACACCCTATATCCTAGGCTGCAACAGACTGTGGTGTAATATTTTGTTCCTGTGTCTCGCTCATTCAACTGTGAGCTCCTCCAAAGTGAGGATGGCATGTTATGCTCTTTGTATCCTTGGCATCTCTTTTATGGTCTGGAACAAAGTAGATGCTCAACAAATGCTTGGGCCCAGAGTAAAATCAGCCCTTTCCATTCTTAGATCTCTGACATCATCCACAAACCCAGCTTGCATATGATTCCTAAGCATTATGTCCCTGCCCCACAACCCACACTCCCATTAGATACTCTCAGCTGCAGGCTTTCCTGCTGTTCACCTCCCATCCAGCCCACCTGGGCCCTCCCTGGGAATCTCCTTCACACCTAGGGTACCAACTATTCATACGGAGAATGACACTCAAATTTCTCCTTCTTCCCAGCAGCCCTCCTTAAGCAACTGTACTCAAGTCTGATCACTCCCTCTGAAATGTCCTGCCAAATTAGGTAGCTTATTTCCCACTGCATTACTCTACCAGGGGACTTCTTGAGATTTTGTTTTTCTTCCATGTATGTATGTTCCGGCTCCCTGGCTACAGCTTATCCCTAAGAGCATAAACTTCCACATTCTCCAATACCTTCTTGCAAACAGCACTATAACAGGTGTGATCATGTTAAGGGGAAAAGAGAACAAAAACCCATCTGCTCTTCACTTCAGATTTAATTTGGGGACAATTATATGAATCATCAAAAGACACACTCCAGTGTTACACTTTTCTAGAGTATGTATGTATTTGTTTACTAATTTTTTTGGACAGTTCACAAGGCAGAGAGCTCCAAAGTGGGTAAAGTGTTAGAAGCCCCAGCCAAACTCAACCATTTCAAATAAAGATTGGAATCTTCAGAAAGATCATATGTCAATTTGGGACAAACGGGATTCCCAATTCCAGAATTAGTTTTTAGTTGCAACTTTGCAGGAAATGAAATATTCTTAGAGTTCAGACTCTAACCGCAATGTCCAGGTTTTTAGCAATTTGCATATTTCCTGCTTCAGTTCCCTGGGGTTTAGGGTCAGTCTACTCTAGAGGACATTTGAGTCCTTTTTTTTTTCTTGTGAAAGTTCACTCTTTAATCTCAGAGTTGCCAAAATCTGCTTGACATTAAAAAACAGACGCTGTGATAGACAGCCCACCAACACTACCAAATAAAACCCTGCTACCACCTCCTGCCACTGGGAAGCCTAGGAGAAGGGCTGGATATCTGTCAGTAACTCCCAGCAGGATGCTCTTTGCATTTTTGGACATAGCTGAACCTCTAGGAGGCAAATACCCGTGCTCCCATAATAGTTTATAATGGTCCTGTTGTAGCATGTTATACTATGTCGTAGACAGTTCAGCTACATTGTGTTAATACAGCCACCCATTGCCAGCTACGTGCCAGGCACCATGCATGAACTGAGGATGGTGAATGATGGTGAACAGCTGCACGGCACCCCTGACTTAGGGAGTTTGGCTCTTGCCAAGAAGACAGGGATTGTTTAGGTGACCATAGTGTGAAGAGTGTTATAGAAGAAAGATACAGGTGCTAAAATCTTGTGACAGAAAGAGAGAAACTGGTCTAGGGAAGGAATCAAGAAGGCCACCTTGAGTACATGATTCTTAAATGGAAACCTAAGGATTAATAGAATGTAATCAAAGGAGTGGGGAGGGAGATAGGATTAGAGACAGCATCATCAAAGACCAGTAGCCAGAGGCTAGATGGAGAAGGGCAGCAGAAGGAATGGAGGAAGGCAAGCATGTGTAGGTAAGGTAGGAAAGGTAATAACATCACATTCTTACCACATTCCTGGTACAATTCTAGGTGCCTTACTTGTCTCATCTCACATAATCAATAACCTTAGATACCCTTAGCATCCCCATATGACTCATGAAGAAACTGGGAGCCCAGAGAGGATACATCTCTTACCCAGGACCCCCTTGCACAAAGTAGCAGAGCCAGGATTTAAACCCACGCAGCCTGATTCCAGATGCATTAACCACTATGCCCCGATGTGGGGCTCATACTGAGCAGGGCCTTGTAGGATTTTGTCCTAAGAGGATTGAGAAGGAATTGAAGAGTTGTGAGCTAAGAAATGGCATGATCATTCCTGGGCCTAAAAAAAAATCACTCAGGCTGCTATTTTAAGAATGTATTGGAAGGCAACAAAAATGAGTTTGGGAAGACCACAGAGAAAACTATTGTAGTTAGTTTTCATTTATTTATTGAGACAGGGTCTCGCTTTGTCACCCAGGCTGGAGTGCAGTAGTACAATCTGGGCTCACTGCAGCCTCAACCTCCTGGCCTCAAGCTATTTTCATACCTCAGCCCCGCCTACCACTCCCCACCCCCACCCCCGCCCACCCCGGCCAGGTAGCTGGGACTACTAACGTGGGCCACCACACCTAGCTAATTTTTTTGTAGAGATGGTGATTCGCCCTGTTGCCCAGGCTGGTCTCAAGTTCCTGAGCTGAAGCAAGCTACCAGTCTTGGCCTCCCAAAGTGCTAGGATTACAGGCATGAGCCACCATGCCCGGCCTATTGTAGTTATAAGGAGAGACAGCGCTGGCTCAGACCAGGTGGAAGCAGTGGTGATAGATCAAAGTACATGGGCCCAAAAGATGTTCAGGTGTTCAAGGTGGTGGAAATTTCAGAACTGATTGACCAGATGTAGCTAGAAGGCAGGGATGACCACTCAGCTAGATATTCTCTAGAATACATTAGAACGTCCAACAGTTCTATATAATTATCTAATTTCAAGGCCAGAGAGCTGTAAATGGTGAAGACAGGGTTTGAACACAGATCTAAAACTTTTATATATAGGCCTATGTTTCTCACTCTTTGTAAGCTGAGCCCATATCTTCACTACCTTGTATTCCCAGTCCATTGACCCATGCCTGGTACATGGCAGCAGCTCAATAAATTGTTTAATTAATGAGCAGGAAGAAAGGAGTCTAAGGCTCCAGCTCCATCCTGACATGGCCTCTTATGATGTCATCACACAGTGGGCATATCCCACTGTCCCCACCACCACCAGGCTTAATGAACACAGTATCTTCTGTTATTGTATATAGTATCTTGATGAACAGAGAGGTTCACCCAAAAGTACTCAAACATCACCTTTCTTTGCCTACCTGTCAGGTCCCAGCTGGTGACACCTGCTCTCTGGCCCTCTCTTACCTGACCATCCAGAGTCTTATGTCTGTACTTTAAAGCCTCATCGGTCCCTTAGGTAGTAAAAAAATAAAAAATAAAAAAATAAAATCAAGCCAAAGTAAACTGGGCAGCTCAGGTATTTAAGTTTCTCCAAAGTCTTAATAAATTTTACAAATATTTAACAAGCAAATTAATTTATGTAAAGATCTGTACATATTTGATAAACTTGAACCAATTTAATAAATCCTGTCTTGCTTTAATAAATGCTGGATTAGGGTTACACTTCCTACAAACAGTAAATACATAAAGAAAATATTTGTTATATGTGTATATATATATTGTACCTGCCTTTTCAAAGATCAAGAAAAGATTATCTTTGCCAAAAGGACTTGAAACCACTGTGTTGTGTGCGTGCCTGCTGGGAAGGAGAAAGGAGAGTGAACTCATGCATGTTTAGACTATCAAGCTGATGATTACTTCATGGACAAGATGGTGGCCCAGAGACAGCAGCAAGAGCCTCAGCTGCATGAAACTTCTCTAGTAGAGGAAGCACAAGGGTGAGAGCAAGAGGATCCAGAGTGCCTATGCTCTCCTTTTGTAAATGACAAATGACCCTGCCACCCATTTTTTTCTTCCTGCACTGCTTCATGTATTATCTGACCAATAAAATCCTATCACAAAATCCTACTCATTTTTCAAGCCTTAGCATACACATCTACTATTGTGTGAAACCTTCCTTAACCTCTTTTCCAACTGCTGGCAGAGTTGCTGCCCTGGACTCTGATAGCACCCCATGAATATCTACAAGACAGCACTTATCCTGCTGTCTTATAGTTAATGGTGTGCAAGTCTGTCTCCTCACTGCACTGAGTTCCTTCATGGTACCATCAGCAGCAACTTGCATTCTTTCAACAAATACTTGAGCAACAATGTGTTTTGGGTAATATGCTAGATAATGCTGACACAGTATAGAGGAAATGATGGAAATATGGTTCTTGCCTTTGTGATGCTTGCATTCTAGCTGGCTACAGCAGACATTGTTGGTGTCCCATCAGTTTCCTTTCAGCATTTACCTCCATAGAAAGAAAGGATTGGGGGTGGCAGGTTAGGGGTGGGAGAGTATACTGTTAGCATATGCAGGGCAAGCAGAAGTGCCACAGAATTACTGTTCCCCAAAGCAGTCCTCAATCAATGATGGATAGAGAGTTGGTAGATAAATCCCACAACCTCCTCACTCATTGGTTGGGAGAACACTGTGGCATGTTCTGCACCATTTTCCAGAGTTCCCCAGCAGGATTGAGCTTATAATTGCCCAGAATAGTACCTGGTTTGAAAATATTCCCTTAGGCCAGTCACAGTAGTTCATACTTGTAATCCCAGCACTTTGGGAGGCCAGGATGGGAGGATTGCTTGAGCCCAGGAGTTTAAGACCAGCTTGGGAAACTTAGTGGGACCCTGTCTCTACAAAAAATAAAAAACAAATTAGCTTGGCATGGTGGTATGTGTCTGTAGTCCCAGGTACTTGGGAGGCTGAAATAGGAAGATCACTTAAGCCTAGGAGGTGGAGGTTGCAGTGAGCCAAGATTGGGCCAGTGTACTCCAGCCTGGGTCACAGAATAAGATCCTGTCTCAAAAAAAAGAAAAAAGAAAATGTTCCCTTAATGGGCTTCCTTATGTTTCCCAGCTTACTTCTCCATTTGCTGTCAGAGTTTCTGGGATCATCTCCCAAGAAAAGCTATTTGCAATTGAATCCTTTCTTCACTATCTGCTTCTGAGCAAACCTAAACCAAGACACTGGAGGACAAACAATTAACTTAGAAGGTACATGATACCCACCTCCTGATATTCACACCCTTGTGCAATCCTCATTCCTTTAATGTAGGTTGATTAGCTGACTTGTTCCTAGTGAATAGAGTAGAACATATCTGGTGGATATCACTTTCAAACTGAGGCCATGAAAAGACAGTGGTTACATTGGGGGTGCTCGCTCTCTCACCTTCTTCAGGGAAAGCTATTTGTCATGTTGTGAAGCAACCCTGTGGACAGGTCCACATGACAAGGAACTGAGGCTTGCCAATAACCACATAAACGAGCTTGGACACAGATCTTCTGAGACCTGCAAATAGCCAAGTGGGCGAGCATGGAAGAAGATCCTTCCCATTCAAGCCTTCAGATGACTGTAGCCCCGCCAACACCATGATGGAAACCTTGTGAAAGATACTGAGCAGCACCTGGATTCCTGACCCAAGGGAGATAATAAATTTTGGTGTTTTCATCTGCTACATTTTGGGTAACTGGTTATGCAGTGATAGATATTAGAGGTAAAATGACAGAATTCTAGGAAGATGGTGATAAAATTATATCATGGATTGTCTTCCTTCTTAATTCTCTCCCTGAGGCCATTCAATTAGTGTAAAATAAAATCTTGTGACATTACTGAAAAATAAGGAGAGAGTCTCACCCATATGTTTGAAATTTTGGATTCTAGGAAGACAGCATTTTAAGAATAAGAAGGAAAGTTTGCCACTGGCCTATCCCCTCTACACCTGGAAGAGACCCTTCTTCTATGTCAGATTTTTAGAGGCCCTGCTCACACTCTCACCACACCTGAGGAAAGTCTAAGACTCTGCCAGGCAAAGAATTTTAGAAAAAGGGACAGTTCACTCCAAATGAGAAGTTTCCAAAACCACCTAGCTTCCCTCTGGGACTTTGTTTGAAGCCAATAACTCTGCTGCTACCTTCTCATCAGGAGTCACTCTTTATGCTAGGAGCTGCAACCACTGGCTGCAGAGATGCTAACAGGGGCCAGGAGCTTTTCCCATAGCCTACAACTTATGTGAAATCTTTTGAAAGACACAAACTATCAAAGCTCATTCAAGAAGAAATAGAACTTTCTACTGCTGTTGGGAATACAAAACTGAAAACCCCTTTGAAAAAGTTTGGTAGTGTCTTACAAAGTTAAATATACACTTGCTATATGGCTCATCAATTTCAAAACTTTGTACATACAATGGCTTGCACATAAATTTTCATAGCATTTTTATTTATTATGTCCAAAACTTTGGGGGGATATCCATTAAGTGGTAAATAAACAAATTGTATTATATCCATAAAAATGAATACTGCTTAGCCATATTGTGTTACAGCTTGGCTGTGTCCCCACCCAAATCTCATCTTGAACTGTAATTCCCATAATCCCCACATGTCATGGGAGGGACCCAGTGGGTGGTAATTGAATCATGGGGGTGGTTGCCCTCATGCTGTTCTCATGATAATGAGTTCTCATGAGAGCTAATGGTTTTATAAGGGGCTTTTCCCCCTTTTGCTCAGCACTTCTGCCTCCTGATGTCTTGTGAAGAAGGACATGTTTGCTTCCCCTTCCACCGTGATTGTAACTTTAACATTTAAAAAGGTACAGGCCGGGCGCGGTGGCTCAAGCCTGTAATCCCAGCACTTTGGGAGGCCAAGACGGGCGGATCACGAGGTCAGGAGATCGAGACCATCCTGGCGAACACGGTGAAACCCTGTCTCTACTAAAAAATACAAAAAACTAGCCGGGCGAGGCGGCGGGCGCCTGTAGTCCCAGCTACTCGGGAGGCTGAGGCAGGAGAATGGCGTAAACCCGGGAGGTGGAGCTTGCAGTGAGCTGAGATCCGGCCATTGCACTCCAGCCTGGGCGGCAGAGCGAGACTCCGTCTCAAAAAAATAAAAAATAAAAAATAAAAAAAATTAAAAGGTACATTTAAAATTTTGCTTAAAATGTATATAATAAAGATTCTCGCTAGAATACAACTCAGATGCTAAAATTCCAGATCACTTTGTGCAGGTTTGGAGAACGAAAACAAAGAGATATCATTCCAACAAAAGTTAGGAAAATGGAAAGATGGACAGTAAAATACGTAATGAACAGAAGACTAATAAAAGACAGGAGCAATACCAGACATAACACTTATCCCAAAAAACACTAGGCAGTTGTTTACATTGCCTTATTAGAAAACAAAGGTCACTTTGGGAGGCTGAGGCAGGCAGATCATGAGGTCAAGAGATCGAGACCATCCTGGCCAACATGGTGAAAACCCATTTCTACTAAAAATACAAAAATTAGCTGGGTGTGATGGCACATGGCTTTAGTTCCAGCTGCTGAGGAGGCTGAGGCAGGAGAATCACTTGAACCCGGGAGGTGGAGGTAAAAGTGAGCCGAGATCATGCCACTGCACTCCAGCCTGGCAACAGAGCAAGACTACATCTCAAAAAAATAACAAAACAAAAAAACTCTCAAGTTACTTTGAAAAAAAAAAAAAATGAAGCCAATGCTAAATATAAGCTCCTTACAAAATATATATTCAAAATAAAATGACACAAAAAGAAAATGCTTAAACTTTTTACTCTACTCCGACTACAGAATGTTATAAGTTTAATTAAGTTTAAAAAGACTAAATAAGCCTCTCCATGGGCCAAAAGGAGAATTTAAAAATGACTGTAAAGGCAGAGAAAAGAGACTGAAACCAAAATAAAACAAAATTTCATACTTTACCAAACCAAGAAGAGCATCAGAAGAGAGGAAAAATAAATGATAAACAAAAATAAAGCAAGACGGTTTTATTAGTCTGTTCTTGCACTGCTATGAGGAAATACTTGAGACTGGGTAATTTATAAAGAAAAGAGTTTTAATTAGCTCATGGTTCTGCTGGCTGTGCAGGAAGCATGGTGCCAGCATTCACTTCGCTTCTGGGGAGGACTCAGGGAGTTTTTACTCATGGCAGAAGATGAAGCAGGAGCAGGTGTCTCACATAGCGAGAACAGGAGCGAGAGAGAGGGAGGGAGGTGCACATACTTTTAAACAGCCAGATCTTGCAAGAATTCACTCGCTATCACAAGGACAGCACTACAAGGATGGTGCCAAATCATTCACGAGAAATCCACCCCCATGATCCAGTCTCCTCCCACCAGGCCCCACCTGCAATGCTAGGGATTACAATTCAACATGAGATTTGGGTGGGGACAAATATACAAATTATATCACTTGTAAATATAATTTATAATTTATGTATAATCATAGTATATTCTTAGTCTATTAAAAGACAGAAATCTCAAACTGGATTTTAAAAGTTAGCAAGAGCAACAAAATCCAGCTATTATTCTGCTTAAAAGATCTAGACCCAAACTAAAATAACATGTTTCAACAAAACAGGAGATAAAGATATACTAGACAAATACCAAAATCAAGCTGACTTAGCATTAATGCCCTCAGGTGAAATAAAATTTTAGGTGAAAAACCTTACTAGGGCCAACAAAGAACACTCAACATATTGAAAAAAGAACAATACATAAATTAAATATAACAGTCATGATTCCTGAGTAAAGAGCCTAAGACTCATGAAACGAGTCATGGTCTACCTCCTTTAAAATTTGTGTTTGAGAGGGACACTTCACTTCGGCACACAATGTCTATCTTACATTCCTGCATCAATTAAAACTTCAATGTAAATATCTCATTACAATTCAAAGAGCCTTGTTTACACCTAGATTTTCTTGTCTTTTCATGGAACATTTACAATTGACTGTGCTCTAGATAATAGTTTCAAAGAATTGACATCACATAAACTAGTTTTACCAAATCTTCAGGGACAGAAAATTTTACACAATTTGTTTAAAGAAAAATGGAATAATGGAATAAAGGAGAGTGCTTCACACTCATTCTATTATATGAGACTAACATAGCCTTGATAATGCAAACAAGAAGTGACAGAACAAAAAAGAAAAATATAGACCAATCTCACAAATGAAATAGAAAACAAATGTAAAATTCAGCAAGTTGAATCCATCGGTATATAAAATTACGTCATTGTCAAAGAAGGATCTGTCTCATAAATGCAATGTTGATTCATTTTCAGACTTTTCTAATACCCCATATTAACAGCTTAATGAAGAATAATATGCAGTTATCTCAACACATACAGAATATGAATTTTATAACATTAAACACCATTCACAAAAGATTTTTAGCTATCTAGAAGTAGAAAAGAATTCCTTTAACTTGATAAGAACCTATCTGCCAAAAAGGCTACTTACTATATAATATGGAGTAATAGGAGATTGAATGGGGACTCTTTTTTCCTGACTTTAATAGAAAAGCATCAAAACTTTTACTATAAAATTTTACCATTAAAAGTGATATGTGCTGTAATTTTTGGTATATGACCTTTATCAGATCAAGAAAATTTCCTTTTAGTCCTTCCTTTATAATTGTATCCTGATATTAAGTCTTAGCCAAAACAATAAGACAAGAATGAAACAAACTTGTCATTATTTGCAGATAAACTTTAGAACAGATAAGAAGTACATCAAGATTGCTAAGTGTATAAGCACACAAAAATCAATAGCATTTGACCACAAGTGATAACCAATTGGAAAATGTAACCAAAAACAAGACAGAATTCACAATGGCTACAAAAATACACAGAATCTTAGGAACAGGTCCCTACCAAAGTGAATCTAACAAACTACATGTAAAACTTTAGGGGGAGAAATACATAAAGTATTATTAAAGAACGTAAAAATAACACTGGAATAAATGATGAGAGATCATGACCACGATCATGGTGAGGAAAACTAAATATCAGAAAACGTTCCTCTTCAAATTATTCTTTAAATTCAATGTAATTCCAATCAAAATGCCAACAGAATGTTTCCTAGAAATTTAAACACTATTCTAAAATTTATGCAGGAGAATGAATGTCCACAAATATTCGAGATACTTCAGAAAAAGAACAAAGATTCCTCTATGAAAAATCAAAATTCTTTATAAAATCTTGGCTTAACAATAAGAGACAGTATGTTATTGGCAGAGAAACAGACAAATCAATGGAATAAATTAGGAACACCAGAAACATACCCAGTGTATAGGGTACCTTTGTATAAAATAGAGGAGGCATAAAAATTAATAGAGAAATAACAAACCATTAAGTGAGATTGGAAAAATACTTTATTTTTGTTAAAGATTCTATTTCTCCCATTATATATATGTTAAAAATTCTATTTAATTAAATATCTAAATGTAAAGAAACAAATTTCTATAATGTTAGAAGAAAAATAAAAGAACTTCTTTGTGAATTCAGTTTGTTCTAACTGGATATGGCATTTATTTTGATTGATAATTACTCATGCCATACTGGTGTTTCAGGTTTTTTTGTTTCATATTTTTAACATTACCTCTGACAATAAAAACTCATATTCAAAATACATGAATAACTCCTATAAATCAATAAAAATAAACAGCACAATAGAAAACAGGCAGTTAAATGAGAAAACGACCAATATATACAAGTATTTTGCCTCAAAAGTAAGCGGAGAGACGCACTTTAGAAAAACAAATGAAAACACAAGATGCCAGTTTCCATCCTTAGACTAACCAAAATGTAAAAGCCTGACCATATCAATTACTGGTAAGAATATGACAAAATAGAAATTTCACACACCACTTGTGTAAATTGACACAACCACATTGAAGATAAATTTGGTAATATCTAGTGCAGCTAGATAGACTCTGCATATCCTATAACTCAGAAATTCCACTTTAGTTTCATATACTAGAGAATCTCTCTCATATAAGCACAATGAGACACTGAAGCTTCGTTAATAAGAACAAAAAGTTAAAAAGATTTCACATGCCCAACATAAGGGAGTGGATATGAAGTGTGATATATTCAGGTGATAGAATATATTAAATAATAAATCTGTACGTATTAACATGCATAGATCTTTTAAAAACATAGAGAATGAAGTCTTGTAATTTGCAGTATGAGACCTTTAAGTCATTTTTCATGCACAAAATGACTATTAGTGATTACAAAATATAAAATATATAAAAGAAAATATTTAAATGTCGAGACTGAATACTCATCAAATTCATGAGAATTGTTCCCTCTGAAGAGAAATAGAAGGGAATTGGACTAGAGAAGAAACTACGGGGGATTTACACTTCATCTGTGATATTTTATTCTTTAAAAAGCAAATCTGCTGCAGACTAGAAGAAAATATTTACAAAAGATATCTGATAAAAGATTGTCTTCCAAAATATACAAAACTCTTAAAACTCAACAAAAATTTATTTTAATGGGCAAAAGACCTGAACAGACACCTCACCACAGAAGATACACAAATAGTAAATAAGCATATGAACAGATGCTTATCATCATACATAATTAAGAAATTGCAAATTAAAACAACAATGAGAGACCACTATACATCCATTAAAATGGCCAAAACCCACTGACAACACCAAATGCTGGTGAGGCTTTGGAGCAACAAGAACTTTCACTCATTTGCTCGTGGGAATGCAAATGGTACAGTCAGCCACTTTGGAAGATAGTTTGACAACTTTTTTGCAGAACTAAACATACTCTTATCATACAATCCAGCAAGTACACTCCTTGGTATTTATCCAAATGAGTTAAAAACGTATATCCATACAAAAACCAGCAGAAGGTTATTTACAGCGGCTTAATTACAACTACTAAAGCTTTGAAGCAATCAAGATGTCCTATAATCAGTGAATGGATAAAGCGTGGTACATTCAGACAATGGAATATTAGTTAGCACTAAAAAGAAATGAACTATCAAGTCATAAAAAGACATGGAGATAGCAAATGCATGTAACTAAGTAAAAGTAGCTAATCTGAAAAGGCGGTATACTGTTTGATTCCAACTATTCAGACATTCTGGAAAAGGCAAAACTATGGAGACGGTAAAAAGATAGGGGTTAGAGGGAAGAAGGGAAGAATAGGCAGAGCCCAGAGAATTTTTTAGGGCTGTGAAACTACTCTGTATGATGCTATAATGAAGGATACATGTTATACATTTATCCAAACCCATAGAATATACACCACCAAGAGTGAACTCTAATGTAAACGATAGACTGTAGTCGGTCATGTGTCGATGTTAGCCCACTGATTATAAAGCATGTATCATAGTAACATAAGATGTGAATGACAGAGAGGATTATATATGCAGGGAGAGGGGATAGCTCTGTACCTCGCACGCAATTTTGCTGTGAACCTAAAACTGCTTTTAAAAAGCTTATTAATTTTTTAAAAATCTGAAGCACATATGAAAGTGTTAACATTTGTTCACTTTAGATGGTATCTGGGTTTTATTATGTTATCCTTTGTGGCTTGCTTTTTGTTTTTCATTTTCAAATAAAATGTTTTAAAGAAAAACATATCAGAAATATAGATCAGTAACTACAAGTTTTAAAAAACGAAGATTGATATTTAGTGATGAAAGGTACAAAGATATAACCATCATAAACATTTACACTTCTAAAACCTCAGAGAAATGTATAAAGTAAAATCTATTAGAAATATAACCAAATGCTAAGAAGACCATAATAGTGGGAGATTTTAACTTGCCTTTCAAAAAAAAATCAATAGCTGAAATAGATAAAAAATAAATAAGGGTATAACAGATTTGAAGATCTCCATTGCAAGCCCAATTTAATAAAAAGATTTTGAACTTTGTAAAACATAATACTTATGCTTTTCAAATATCCTTGGAACATTTTTAAAAAGTTATATTAGATCATACATAAAACTTTAAATATCTTTAAAAATAGAAATACGAAGAGCCTGTGTACTGGCCCTACATTAGACCACATTAGGACAGGTGAGGCAGCCAGAGAGGGTTTGTCCTTGCCAAGTTCAGCACCACAGAGTCATTCAGGATGACACTGGGAACTTTCATCAGGGGGAAGGTCTCACCACCACCCAGTGGGATTGCCAAAGATGCTGAGAGTAATTGTGTCCCTCTTTGGAAATTTCCTTTCCTGAGGAAGAATAAGAAATGGAGTTGAATTGAGAATGGCCACAACGTGGATTCTTCTTGACCTAATCTACGTGAGTCCTAAACCCTATTATGTAAGTCTAAACCCTGTCTCTTAGAGCAAACTGCAATGATTCTCTGTAAATCCTCTGATGGTTAAATTTCCCTTCAATTAGTTGGATTTGGTGGAGTGAAAGTGGCAAACAGGAAAACAGCACAAGGGCAACAGTCAGAAGAGAGAAAAGGGTAAGGAACAAGTGAGTCTCCAACACCAAAGGAAGTGCTCTCTGCAAAGCACATTCCTCCAGCTTCCTGGGTGAAATTTCTCTGGCTGAGTTAAAACATGTGTGAGCTGGGCTTGCTCACCACTGTAAGCACAGCGTGTCAGGTTTCTATGGCATGAGTGAAACGGCTGAACAGGCTAGGTCTTCACCCTCCCCATAAACCTGAGCCAGAAATAAATGGAAAGATTTATAAAGGGGAGGTGCAATTCTTCAGCTACATTGGTTTAAAGCTGGTGAAATAAATGAGTTAAACCATTCACTCAGAGTGTTTCATGAAGCAGATCTAATGTGCAGTTTTGTGACCTGATATGACTTTAACTCCTCACTAAATCAAAAAGCTTAACAAATATTAAGATGGCAACGACTACCTGTGTGGGACAGATTTGATCTCTCATCCACTATCATTTAGGAAACAAGGGCTCTAGAGGAAAGCAGCCAGCATGTCATGTGACCAAGCAGGGGGCCAAGCCCAATCAAGATCCTCCCGAGGAATACTGGTCTTTTCAGTCCTCCAAGGAGGATGCCTGAGATTTACAGAAGGGGAAGTTTCCAGAAAGTGAGGTCTGCTTCTTTGCTGGGTGTTTCCTGAGGGCCTCTCTCTCAGCATCCTGACACGCCTCAAAGCGCACCAGTCACACCAGCCACTGTGGGGCACAGATATGAGGCACTGCTGAGGGCGCTCTCCAGGGAAAAGATGTGGATGTTGCCCCAGGCCACCCCACTGCAATAGGGAATATGCCATGTGGGAGAAGATTCCCCCAAGCGTACAGCTCAATACACTGGCTTAGGAGACTCCAAGGTTTCAAACTTTCTATCTGAAGAGGGTAAACTAGCAAAAGGGTAAGAGCCAGAGGCTTCGCCCTCTCTTTTCCGTCATACAATCAGAGCCAATATGGAGGCCAAAGATGGCCATTTCCTGGTGAAATAGCTAGAACCCCCAAACTCTAGAGCTGGAAAGACTTGGCAGTCATCTAGTCCTGGAAGCTCAAACAGTGACCCTTGGAACCCTGAACTTTCATGGCCTCGTGGACCTTGGGGACCCCCGAAGTGACCGAGGGCGAGGCAGCGGGAGGGACGTGGGCTGGGAGGGGCGCTCCTCACTGCATGTAGCCAGGCAGCTCCACTGGCACCATTCTTTTACCCTCTGAAATTTCACATAAGACTTCTGAGAGAAGGAAAGGCTGCCTCTGCTTAGTTTGCAGGTGATAAAACACAGGTCCAGAGAAGAGAAGAGCAGGGCACAGCACGCACCCAAGCTATAGACGTTTCAATGCAACAGGAATTTCAAGAAAGAAAAAAAGATTATGCAGCCAGAGGGTCCTAAAGCCCCTCTTAGTAAATATGCCTTTGACACGGGAGACAAATGAAGAAAAGTCAAGCTTCTGGACCCCCGAGGTACACTGATGACTACATTTGGAAAATTGCACCAAAGTTTGGCGAGTGGGAAAAGGAGGCCCATAGCAGAAATCTTCTCCAAGTCAGACACCACTGTGCCTCTCAGGTTCCCACAGTGCTGGGGTAAGAAGTCTGTCCAAGATGGCATGGCCCCTTGCTTCCCCAAAGTACGTGTCCAATAAAACGGACCCGCAATCACTCACTTTGCCAGCACAAATGCTTCCAGAATCAACCCTCAGAATATATCCAGTTGTTCCTCCTCACAGCTTCCATGAGGCCCCACGTATGGGAGACATTCTTGGTGATTATTGCCTAGAGGCCTCAGCTGTTTCTCAGAGCTGGGGGTCGGGAGGGAACTTTCTTGTATCCAGGGGCTTGCCTTGACGTTGTTAAAGGAAGAGAAATGGGAAAGACAGAAATTAGTTGTGAAGGTTTACACTGAACTTTGTTCTCATAGCTAACCAATGACCTTTTTTTTATTTTAATTTTTAAAGGTATTAGCCTCTGTTATTATTTGCCTGGGAGTCTGTAATAGCCTCATTTTATTAGATCCAAATTTCCTATTTAGACAACCGAGCCTAAGAGCCTCTTCAGAACAAGTAAATAATATGCATTTTCCAAAGTAATTTGCAGACACAGATACATATGTGCTCTGCTCAGATTACCAAAAGGATAAAATCACCAAGATGATGTTGTTTAATAATTTCAAAACTAAATATTTTTGCACCCAAACAGAAATACCTACTGTGTCCTGGAAAGGTCCCCTTCAGCCTGCTTGATAAATTGCACCTCATTTTCCCACCTCCCATATGCCGTTTCTGATGGCTTTGAAAAAGCAGCTGGGAGAACATCATCTTCAAACCTGCACTATTTTCAGGAATGAATTTTTCCCTGTCCCTCTTCCTACTCCTATAATCAAACACATGAAATAGTCTTGTGTCCACCCTCGGAAACCAGGACTTAGAGCACCTGTTCACTGCAAGCTTCAGGTCCCTTCTGCTGGCTGTCCCCAGGCTCAGTTCTGCTTGGGAACTGGGATCCGGGCCAAGGAGAACCCAGCTCATGGCTGACGTCCACCGAGCAATCCCAGGCAGACTGATAGGAGCAGTTGCTCCATCTACCCCGAGCCCAGGAACAGTTGAGCTAAAATTAGTCAGGGACCCAAGGACAGACTGCTGGGAAGGAAAATGGGGGATAACAAGGAGAGAGGAAACCACAGCCTGGAAGACCAGCTTTGGAGAAGCAGCTGGGTATCTCCTAGTTGCTTCCTTAAGGAGAGAGAGGGAAGTGCTTGGTTCTTAGATAGGGGCTGGAAGGCAGCTGCCTCCAAACCTGAGGATAGGCCTGAGGTCAGTGACTCCTTCATTGTCTACTCAGGCAGATCTAGTTCTGTGCCCCCCTTCTGAAATGCAGTTCCCACTCTTGCCTGCTAGATCCTAATTCTTTAAACCTCTGCTACCTTGTCTATAAAAATTTCTCTAAATGAATCCTGAGTGGTTTGGGAAGACTGAGTTATTTTAGTCCATAATCTAAAATGGTTACATGCAGCAGAAGATTGAAAGTCCTAAGTGGTACTTTTAGTTGAACATACTTATAGATTTATTTGGCATGGATGTCCTTTATACTTACTAATAAAGCACTTCTGATTTCTCTATTAGATTGTGTACTCCCCAGGGAAAAGATTCATGTTAATTTTTTTCTATAGCCATTCCACTTCATACTCATCTCCTGGGGCCCAAAACCTAGAATATGCTCTACATGGATGCTCCAAGGAAATTGTCAACATTTGATAGTGCTTTCCAGCTCTTGAGCATAGTAGAGATTCCATTTCATGAAGACATGTGCACATAGAACCAAGGCCCTAAAAACTAATTGTAGATAAGGACACCCACTGACAAACATCAAACATGGCTAATTTCCCAAAGCCTCACGGGCTCCATCAGAGGGCCAGGAGAGTCACAATGGCTACTTAACGATGAAACTCTTCCAGGTGTTTTCATGTTAACATGGTCCAATGTAATGTCAAGCTGGAAAGAATAAAGGTTAATATATTCTATTAGTCCCAATTGTCACAAGAATTTTACCTAACAATATGGTTCATTAAATGCTGAATCCAACAATTATGTTCACCATAATAGAAATTATTCAGACAGATATGATCTGAATAGTTGTGATTTATTAATTTAGACACAAATTTAATTAGCAATTGATTTCCATTGTGTCTGCCTCTGAACAGTAAGTTTTGTGGAAAAGCGTCCTAGAAAAAAACCAACTAAGAAATATCGAGTAACAATAAAGGAAGCAACCACTCCACTTTCAGAAATGCTATTATGGCTTTGCCCTGAAACAATAACAACAAAAATCATTCCAGGCAGCTTGAAGAGTGGCTATATTCCCTCCATCTGAGATGCCGCTCCTGACCCTGGGGATATGACACCTTGTAGAGTCCTATAGCTATGTTGGTGCAGACACACTCAGAGCAGACAGAGCCAGTTCTGGGTCTCTTGGAAACCCTCTCTCCAGCTCCAAGTCGAAATAGAGAAGGATTGCTGTGGCTGCCAACTCTTGTCCCTGCCCTCACCATCTCCACAAGTTTCTGATATACTTGGATGCAAAGTTTTGCATTCCTTTTTGGGGGTTGAACACAAAAGAAAGGTATCCGTAACCCGAAAAAATGAAGGCAGAAAAACAGAAAGAGGAACACTTTGTTTTTAAATGGGGAAAAATGGAATTTTCTTCTCAGTGGCCCTTTAGTCAATTTTCTACACCCAACTTCATTCCCACCCCAACTATTTATAGATGAGCAGCAATTCTGTTTAGAAAAGGGAAACATTTGGCTTCTCATGATGCTCAGAGACTTGGGATAGGAGGATGACACTGAGGGAAGCTAAGAGAAGGTAGAGGGAAAAACTGGACTTGATGTCGTCCTTCTCTTTCCACTGACCTCAACTCTTACTGGTTACTTGTTCTGTGCCTTAGACTATCAAAGATTGTGAACCATATTCCTTTAATAAATAAGTGTATCAATAACGGAAGTAGACATTTGGGATTCTGGATTTAAATCTTTTTACACTCAGATTTTGGTTTCTAAATATAATTTTTCCCCAAAAAACCCCAGAGTTCCATGGTAGAATGACTGATTCTAGGTCTGGGGAAGGAAATACACAAGATGAGCCTGGAGCCTCATTATACCAGACAGTAAGAAAGACAATTAGAATCTTGTTAAATGGACTCATGTGCCCACTTAAAGGGGCTCCAACTGCAAAAAGTTGGGACTTTATTAAAACACACCAAAAACAGAATGAATCCATGATTTCCTCATGATATACACACACAAAAACCACCGCCGCCACCTCTTCCTCCTCCTTCTCACTGGTCACCCTTGAAGAATAAAAGAAAATCAACTGGTTCTGAAAACTGTTACATAAAGGGAAAGAATTAAGCATTTACTTTTCTTTTCTGTGTGAAGTAATAGTTGATGAGGAGGTGTTTCTCTTTATAGAATTATTCCAGGTCAGGCACAGTGGCTCAGGCCTGTAATCCCAGCACTTTGGGAGGCTGAAGAAGGAGGATCACTTGAGGCCAAGAGTTCAAGACCAACCTGGGCAAGATGGAAAGACCCTGCCTCTACAAAAAGTTTAAAAATTCGCCAGGAGTGGTAGGTAGCACATGCCCATAGTCTCAACTACTCAGGAGGCTGAGGTGGGCAGATTGCTTGAACCCAGGAGGTGAAAGCATGCAGCAATCTATGATTGTGTCACTGCACTCCAGCCTGGGTGGCACAGTGAGACCCCATCTCTAAAAATAAATAAATAAAAATAAGAATAAAAGAAGTATTCTAGCTGACTGGAATAAAGGAAGAATAAAATTTGAATATCACTATTTTGTAACCCTAAAAAATAATGAATCCAGGCAATACTCTTTAATAGTTACTGACATCAGAAACAAGAAGACAACCAGGCTGGCTGGATGCACAGAACATCACCCATGAAATATCCTTGTGAAACATTCAATCCAGTCAAACCACTAGAATTACCAGTTTACAGGACAAGCTAGAGGTAGAAGAAACACAATGTGTTCCATAATTTTGCATGCAGAAAAATTAAGAATGTGGAAAGCTTTACAGAACCAATCACCTGTTTTTCTTTTAACTCATAAATTGCAAGGAAAACACAAAACAAAAATAGCAACGAAAAGAAGGATGAGGAAGCCAACAGATTGAAAGAAACTCTGAGCCATATCAACTAAGTCTGACATGTGAACCTTGCTTGGATCCTTCAAACAAATCAACCGAAACAGGTATTGTGAAATAATTAGGGAAATTTGAATACTGACTGGCTATTTGATAACAATAAGAAATTGTTTGGGATTTTTTTGGCTTTGCTTTTGTTTTGCTTTAGAGACGGGGTCTCACTCTGTCACCCAGGCTGGAGTGTAGTGCTACGATCATAGCTCAAACTGAGTAGGCTCAAGCCATCCTCCTGCTTCAGCCTCCTGAGTAGTAGCTGGGACTACAAGCATGCATCACCACACTAGTCTAATTTTTAAATGCTTTTTCATAGAGATGGGGTCTTGATATGTTGTCCAGGCTGGTCTCAACCTCTTGGTCTCAAGCAGTCCTCCTGCCTTGGCCTCCCAAAGACAAATTGTTATTTTTAAGTGTGATAATGGTAATGTAGTTATGTGATTTTTAAAACTAAAGTGTGTCTGTGTTACAGAGACACATGCACACTTAGACACTTACTGTTGATATGATGCAGGACTCATGATGTCAGGGCTTGGGAAAGGCTAGTGAGGAGCCTGGGGTGTGACACTGAAGGCGGCCTCACTCTAGGTCCTTAAGTCATGCGAAGGCAGGGTCAGCACCTGCAAATCGGGGCTCCCTCCCTTCCATGTGTACCCCGGGCACCTCTTTCCTCCCCCTAGTCCTATCCCTCATGTGATGCCTAGATTGGCTTCAAAATAATCCAGTAGTGAGGAGAAAAGGACGGATAGGCATATACATGAGACAAAAATTAAAACTTTTTATAATCAAAGAACACAGTTTTTAAAAATCCTTAAAATCAGTAGTGCCATTTTTAAAATTTTAAGCTAACAGTAACTTTTGAAATAATTTGCAGTAATTACTGTTTACAGGTTTACCGCCACTCAGCTGTGAGCTCTTTTATATCAGATCTTATTCAGCTTTGATTGACTCTAAATATACATCCTGCATCTCTCTGAGCCAGGCTGTGTTTGGAGTTGGAGACACAACACGGAATAAGAAAGTCCCTGCCTGCATAAGCCTTGCACTCCAGTAAAGGACAAAGACAAAAGGAAACAAAATGGCATTAAAGGGGACAGCAGGATTACCAAGACAGCAAATCACAAAGGGCATATACTTTAGGAAGGGCAGCTGGGAAAGCTTACTCTGAGGTGTTGCTAAGTAAGCTGAGACCTAGAAGAGAAGGAGTCGGCCATGTGAGGAGTGATGGGCAACTCCCAGCAGCAGAAGTCAAGCATATGAAGGCCCAGGGTCAAGAAAGACCTGGTACATTCAAGAAAACAAGAGAAGGCTGGTGGGGCTGGCACATCGTGAGCAAAGGGCACTCAGGGGCAGATGAGGTTGAATAGGCACGAGCTAGATCATTTAAGTCTTCATAGGCACCAGATGTTTATTTGCCTGTTTGCTTCTTTTTTAATCTTATATGCACTATAACAACCAGAATGTCTAGTGCATAATAAACTCAATGTATTGATCTGGATTAACCACTATATTTGGAAAGTTCCTGCTGGAACCTCAGACAGATGTTCTTTATGGATTAATTCTTAAGTTTGTATTAACCACAATTCTGTTGATTTCTCAAGTCTCTCTCTTTACTTCAGGAAACCTATAAAAACTGATCTATTTAACCCCTTCCCTGCTTCAGCACAGGTTTCACAGAACAAAGAATAATGTATGAATGAGCCTGAGAGTCCTTCATGCTTTTCCACAGCTTGAAGTGAGTTGCAAGGTAGAATTAATTGAGGTTGGCAGGACTAGAAATTGGACGTAGCCTCTTATTTGCAGGAGCATTAAGTCTTCCCAACTTGGCTTCCTAATTTAGTTTGAAATAAATTTTTGGAATGTCAAACATTCCTATATTCAAAGGTAAGAATACATGTATATTCCAAGCCAAATAAAAAATATCTTTTGGATTATCTGCCATTTTCTGTTACGCGAGATAAGGTTCCACTCATTAGTGCCTATGATCAAGAATTAACCTTATACCTCAAACACAAATGATGGGAAAGGCAACAGAGGGGAAAGCCTTTCAAAATAGCCTGAAATGGAAGTAATGTGTTTATGTCTAATTTGTTGAACAAAAGGACTTTCACCTGTTAGGAGAACAAGGTAATCTAGTTTTTGATCTTAAAGGAGAGAACAAATGAAGTGTTCTCTTTCTTCATAATTGTTTACCTTTAATGCCATTACATGGGTGTATAATGAAACTGAAAGCCATTTAATGAAAATGTATGCATATTGACGCATTGATATGTTCACACAGGAAATGAAATACAAATCTGCGGGGAAATTAACACTAAAGAATGCACCAAGAAGCCTCGCTCATCAATTCACATGGAAGTGAGCCCTAGAAAATAATAGCCTGGAATATGTTCTCCCTTCCTGCAACCTACAGGCTATGGATGCAGGGAATTCAGGTAAATGGAGAAGAGAAGAGGATCTCTGTGGTCTGAAATCACCACTGAAGGGAGCAAATCCTACCACGTGAAATTTATACCCCTATCCTCAATCCCAATCTATTTCATTTGCCAAAAACAAAAAACAAGAACCAAAAGATCACATGTCAAATCCATCTTTAGCAAATCTTCCCTGATTAATCCCATCTAGATTGGTCACTGCACTTGGTTTCCGTTTACATAAAGAACTTTCACACATGTTGATGTATTGCTTCAAAGAACACAGTTCAATGATACATTGTTCCAGATCATTTCATCTCAATATTTTTGTGTGCGTTTGAGAATTCAGGTGCCTGGAACTTTTCCCTTTCATTTGGGAATTCAGGTATAAAGTCAATTTTCTATAATTGCTTGTGGCGTTATTCCCAGTAAGGGAACTATTGGATGACATTTCCATCCAAGATGAAAACTGACCAGCCATTTTGTTTAAACAGTGCTCGGTCACTAGAATTCCAATTCAGTTGGTATAATGTATATTGATTCCTTCCATATGTTCTTCAATCAGTTCTCAGTATCTCCACTTCCTTCTTTACCCCTTTGTCAGTAGGCTCTGGGAACACAGACATCTGCCCAGAGGCAGTCAATTCTGCTGCCAATAGGGAGTTTCACACCCACAGATGCAAGATTAAAAATAAAACAAAAATCTAAAGCTAGTTTAAAAAAAAAAAAAGATTGATAGATTGGCTTGGACCCATTTCTTTAAGGCTCATAGTCCTCCTTAAGGCTCCTAGGCCTGCCAATTTAATATTCTATTAAATTGGATAACTGCTTTCCTCCAGTCAGCAGACAGGACACATGGTTATTTAGGTTCATGGTTGACTGGGCATCTTCACATATGAAACCAATGACCTGCCTGTCAGAAAAACCACAGCCCATACATTCTTATGGGCTTGCATATATTCTTATCTCAACCCCAAAATCTCAAGAGGGGGGAGTCTAAGACTCTGAACCAGAAAAACTGCATTGCTAATGATAAAGATACATTAAGAGTGACACTAGGTCTTATCTGGAGCAGATTCCAAGGGCCTTAGAGCATCTTGAAAAGTTGTGTATTTAGCATCCATTTCTCTGCATGAAGCATTAAACATGTACAAATGTATAACCAGAAACAGAATGGATAATAGCGTCTCATCCCCTCCTTCTCTTTGCCATTCTGTTGCCAGCTTGACTCCATTCTCCTCAGCGAGGGCTCCTCTGGCCACCCCAGGACTGGTAAGCATTTCATTCCTGGTCACACCTAAAGCACTCTCTCTAGATCATGCTCCTGGTGTTTGCTTTTATTCATTCAAGCATGTTTGCCCAATCTTGCCATCAGACTGTGTACTCTGGGGTAGGGAGACAGAGTCTCATTCAACTTGTATTCCCATACTTAACAAAATAGTATCAACAAATTTTTTTCAATAAATATTGACCCCTTTAAAATCTTAACTTTTAAAAGATTTTTACTTAGGTTGCATGGCATCTCAAACAAAATATAACTATATAAATAAAAACAATGGAATGGGAACTGGTGAGCATTGTTTCTAGATCAGTAAGTGGGAAATACAAAAGAATTTGAGTTAGGTGGAGGTTGTGGGGGACAAGTAGGGAGAAGCAGTATCAATGAGAATGAAGAAATTCATCACAATCTTTTCCTCCCCACTTCTGTGCATTCTCCCACCGAAAGCCTGACTCTAATCCCCTAATCACCATGAGAAGCAAAATATTTCTTTCTCTAAGAAGAGCAAGGATGGTCTCTAAGGCATGACTTCAGTATAGGCAATGGGGGAATGAGGGCAGTGGTGGAAGAAGAGATGGGGACTGAGCCTGGGAATCACTAGCTGTCAGAGTGGGAGGGGCCTAGGAGAGTCTCTCAAACTTACATATTTAATAGATAAGAAAATATGAGGTCCAGAGAGGATGAAATTGAATCTAGGCCACAGAATTCATTGTAGGCAAAAATACCGATTAGAGTCCAGGTTTCCTAACCCATGGTTTATATTTTGAACTAGAAAAAGTTAATTGTATTTCTTTAATAAAAAACTAATGGGAGTCAACATCCAGAATTAGTCTATTAAAGGTACATACACAATGAACGAGTTTTTAAAAAACTACCTATCAGCTGTTTATGAGAGATACACCTAGAGTGACCTGTGAGAGCTACATTAAAAGGATGGTAACAAAGCGTTAGCAAGGATGTAAATACACAGCTGACTGGAAGGGAAACAGGCACAGCCACATCAGGAAACTAGAGAGTGATACCTGGTGAAACTGAAAATGTGTATGCCCTTTAACCCAGTGATTCTACTTCCAGGTATAGAAACTCTCCTACCTGTGCATGCGGAAAAAATGTTCACTAATGTAAATTACATTAGAAACAGCAACCACAAGATAGCCCTGTCAAAGTTCAGGTTCCCCAGGAAACAAACTCTGAGATAGATAGCTGTGAACAGGAGGGTTTTGAGTAATATTCCCTAGAGCAACACCTGCAGAAGAGAGCGGGTGGGGGAGGAAGGCAGAGCAGAACTGGACAGAGGGAGAAGGTGAACAACAGTACAGTAGCAACAGGGGTCTTGGATGATCCTACAAATAATTCTGGATCTAGGACTGCCCTTGAAGTTTTTGCGAACTGAGGCATGGAGGTAAGGCCTTTGTACCCCTCAACCAGTCATGGATGTAAGCTGCCCTGGAAAGGGGTGTGACTTTGGGTGAGCGGCTCCCTTTGGCTGAGGGCAATGCCTAAAGAAGGACTCAGCTGTGACCCATTAGCAGCTGACATTCCCTGCACCTGGGAGAATGATTGTCTTAGTCCTAAAGAGAGAACTATGTGGCACACTACACCATCCACTACAGCACCCTCTACCCATAAAAATATGCAGCAGAAATGTAAATGTATTTCTGAAAAATATCTATGATTTAAAAAAATAAACCTGCAAATAACAAACTATTTTGAAATGAAAAACAAACAGAATACGACATACCAAAATCAATGGCATGCACCCGAAATGAATCCTAAGAACATTTATGGCCTTAACTGCATTTGATAGAAACTAAAATTGTGAATAAACTACTTAAAAATCTAGAAAAGGAAAAATAAATATGCCAAATAAAGCAGAAAGGATTAAGGAAGATACACCCAGAAACTGATGGAAGATAATATATTTTTTAAAAGCGCTGATCAATAAACTAAGAGCTAAGTCTTTGAAAATAAAATAAACTGAGTCTGATCAAGAAAAGAATGAAAGCTACAAGTAAATGGAAAAAGGTAATATGGCTACAACTTTTTAATTATAAGAGAATTCTATGTACAATGTTTTGCCAACAAATTTGAAAACTAGATTAATATGATTTTATGGAAAGTATAAATAACAGTGTGAAAAATAAACAATAAACCAATAAACTTTGAAAAATTCTATGAAGCATTCAAAGAACAGAAACTATCCAA
Source organism: Macaca mulatta (assembly GCF_049350105.2). NCBI lineage: Eukaryota > Metazoa > Chordata > Mammalia > Primates > Cercopithecidae > Macaca > Macaca mulatta. The sequence continues at coordinate 71,159,674 of NC_133406.1, read as the reverse complement.
TTCATATCAAATACTGACATAAAAAAGGGTGGAAAGCTACTAAACTCATTTTATGAAGCTAGAATAATTCTGGTTCTGAGACGGGACAAGGACAACACAAGAAAATAAAACTATCAGCCAATACCAGCTGTAAGCAGACATGCAAAAGTCCTGAAGAAAATATTAGCAAACTTAATAACAGCATACTAAAAAATAATCATCAAAAGCCCTTTATTCTACGAGCTTTTACATGTCTATTAATGTAATCTACCACATTCATACATTAAAGGGAAATCAATATAATTATCTCAGTATACATCTCCCAAATTAACACCCATTTATAATGTTGATTATTCTGATATCAACGACTACAATGGCCTATAGTGGCTTAAATGGCCTACAAAGCCCAGAATAATCTAGCTAGCCTATTACCTCTCTGACTGCAACTTTTTTCAGATCACTGGTTAGAGGAAACAGAATAGTATTAATAGTTGCCTCAGTGATTGAATTCAAGGGGGGCGCAGAGTTTCAGGGAGGAGGGACTGAAAAGGAGCCCCAAAAACTCAGCATAAAATTCACTTTGAGTGTTTGGCCAACTCTTGAGTGCAAGACCTCAAAAACCCTAGCAGAGAATATGCTGGGAAGCTAAAAGCCGATCAGAGAGCTCAGAGGACATGTACTGCTAGGGAGATACTGAGATACAGGTCCAGCTAAAGTAGATAGATCCTGGTGAATGTCTCAAGCTTCCAGTACTATGGTTTTGCAAGTGTTTACTTTTGGGGGAAACTGAGTAAAAGGTACACAAGATCCCTCCATACTATTTCTTACAGCTGTACATGTATCTACAATTATCTCAAATAAGAAAGTTTAATTTCAAAAAACAAAGGCAAAAAGAAAAGTTCTCAGACAAGCCAAAGCTGAGAAAAATTGAGCAAATTCATCATTAGCACTTCTGCAGTACAAAATACACAAAAGGAAGTTATTTGAGCTAAAGATGACCCCAGTGGAAGCACAAAGTGCAAGAAGGATAAATAATGCCAGAAAAGGTAAATATTTTTGGTAAATATTAAACATATTTTAAAGCAAGAATAATAAGTCCAAAATAGCAAACGTACACACAGCCACTACCACCATGTTTATCCTATAACCCAGTAATTCCACATTTCAGTATTTGCCCTAAAGAAACACATCCATGTACATACACAAAAAAAGGCAGGTACAAAGGTATTCATTGCAGCTTTGTTATAATAGCAACAAATTTAAAACAGTATGAATATCCATCAACAGGCAATGGCTAAACAAATTGTTACATATATACAATGAAAAAATATGCAGTGGTGGCCAGGCCCGGTAGCTCACGCCTATAATCTCAGCACTTTCAGAGGCTGAGGAGGGTGAATCACCTGCGGTCAGGAGTTTGAGACCAGCCTGGCCAACGTGACAAAACCCTGTGTCTACTAAAAATATAAAAATCAGCTGGGTATGGTAGCACATGCCTGTAATCCCAGCTACTTGGGAGGCTGAGGCAGGAGAATCACTTGAACCTGAGAAGCAGAGGTTGCAGTGAGCCGAGATCACACCATTGCACTCCAGCCTAGGTGACAAGAGCGAAACTCCATCTCAAAAAAAACAAAACAAACAAAAAAAAAACTACGCAATAGTTTAACAAAGAGAGGGATTATACAGTGTCTAGTTATGCTAACATGGAAAGTGTCTAAAAAGCAATAAAAATATATGTAACAGTATAGTACCATGTATGCAAAACACAATTTTCTAAAATATGTATATATACATATATGTATACTTTTGAGCACTTACTGTATACCAGATACTGTTCTAAGTGCTTTACACAAATTAACTCTTTTAACCCTCATGAAAATCTTACAAAATAGGTACTATTATTGTCTCCATTTTTGCAGAGGAAGAAACTGAGGCATAGAGTTAAGTAACTTGCCCAAATCACTCAGTTGGTAAGTGAGGGGCTTGGATTCAAACCGAAGCAGAGCCTACGACTTGCCCAAGCAGACAAGCCCCAGAGTCTGTGCTCTTAGAACTCTGCTGGATGAGCCCTTGGGGCTCACAAGAAGCACTCCAAATTTTCAACATTGACTCTCTCTAGCAAGAAAAATGGGATCAGGTTGGCAATATGAAGGAACTTCGGCTTTGTGTTGTTTGAATGTATAACAAGAAAAAACACACATATTGTTTAGGAATTTAAAAATAAAAATTCAAGTTTAGGAGGACAGTGATGAATCTTAATAGGAAAAAAAGTTTGAAATGAAGTAAAAAGTAAACGTTTAATTCAGTGCTGGCCTAATAAGAATAAGGCCTCTATGCAGAAACATATGTCTACATGTATACACATGCAAATAAAAGCAATTTGCAAATTGGTATCTGAAGCAGTGTGAAGTTTGTTTTTTAAATTATACTTTAAGTTCTGGGATACATGTGCAGAATGTGCAGGTTTGTTACATAGGTATACACCTGCCATGGTGGTTTGCTGCGCTCATCAACCCATCATCTACATTAGGTATTTCTCCTAATGCTATCCCCTCCCCTAGCCCCCCAACCCCCAACAGGCTCTGGTGTGTGATGCTCCCCTCCCTGTGTCCATGTGTTCTCATTGTTCAGCTCCCACTTATGAGTGAGAAAAATGCAGTGTTTAGTTTTCTGTTCCTGTGTTAGTTTGCTGAGAATTATGGTTTCCAGCTTCATCCATGTCCCTGCAAAGGACATGAACTCATCCTTTTTGATGGCTGCATAGTATTCCATGGTGTATATATGCCACATTTTCTTTATCCAGTCTATCATTAATGGGCATTTGGATTGGTTCCAAGTCTTTGCTGTTATGAACAGTGCTGCAATAAACATATGTGTGCATGTGTCTTTATAGAATGATTTATAATCCTTTGGGTATATACCCATAATAGGATTGCTGGGTCAAATGGTATTTGTGGTTCTAGATCCTTGAGGAATCGCCACACTGTCTTCTACAATGGTTAAACTAATTTACACTCCCACCAACAGTGTAAAAGCATTCCTATTTCCCCCCATCCTCTCCAGCATCTGTTGCTTCCTGACTTTTTAATGATTGCCATTCTAACTGCTGTGAGATGGTATCTCATTATGGTTTTGATTTGCATTTCTCTAATAAATGATGATGAGCTTTTTTTCATGTTTGTGCAGCATAATGTCTTTTCAGAAGTGTCTGTTCATATCCTTTGCCCACTTTTTGATGGGGTTGTTTATTTCTTGTAAATTGGTTTAAGTTCCTTGTAGACTCTGAATATTAGCCCTTTGTCAGATGGATAAACTGCAAAATCTTTCTCCCATTCTGTAGGTTGCCTGTTCATTCTGATGATAGTTTCTAGTGCTGTGCAGAAGCTCTTTACTTTAATTAGATCCCATTTGTGAATTTTGGCTTTTGTTGCCATTGCTTTTTGTGTTTTAGTCATGAAGTCTTTGTTCATGCCTATGTCCTGAATGGTATTGCCTAGGTTTTCTTCTAGGGTTTGTATAGTTTTAGGTCTTACGTTTAAGTCGTTAATCCATCTTGAATTAATTATTGTGTAAGATGTAAGGAAGGGGTCCAGTTTCAGTTTTCTGCATATGGCTAGTCAGTTTTCCCAACACCATTTCTTTAGTAGGGAATCCCTTCCCTCATTGCTTATTTTTGTCAGGTTTATCAAAGATCAGATGGTTGTAGATGTGTGGTATTATTTCTGAGGCCTCTGTTCTGTTCCATTGGCCTACATATCTGTTTTGGTACCAGTACCATGCTGTTTTTGTTATTGTAGCCTTGTAGTATAGTTTGAAGTCAGGTAGCATGATGCCTCCAGCTTTGGTCTTTTTGCTTAAGATTTTCTTGGCTATATGGGCTCTTTTTTGGTTCCATATGAAATTTAAAGTACTGTTTTCTAATTCTGTGAAGAAAGTCAATGATGGCTTGATGGAGACAGCATTGAATCTATAAATTACTTTGGGCAGTATGGTTATTTCCATGATATTGATTCTTCCTATCCATAAGCATGGAATGTTTTTCCATTTGTTTGTGTCCTCTCTTATTTCCTTGAGCAATTGTTTGTAGTTCTCCTTGAAGAGGTACTTCACATCCCTTGTAAGTTGTATTCCTAGGTATTTTATTCTCTTTGTAGCAATTGTGAATGGGAGTTTACTCATGATTTGGCTCTCTGTTTATTATTGGTGGATAGGAATGCTTGTGATTTCTGCAAATTGATTTTGAATCCTGAGACTTTGCTGAAGTTGATTATCAGCTTAAGGAGACGTTGGGCTGAGACGATGGGATTTTCTACATATACAATCACGTCATCTGCAAACAGAGATAAAGGTCAGGTTACCCACAAAGGGAAGCCCATCAGCCTAAGAATGGATGTCTCAGCAGAAACCTTACAAGCCAGAAGAGAGTGGGGGCCAATATTCAACATTTTTAAAGAAAAGAATTTTCAACCCAGAATTTCATATCCAGCCAAACTAAGCTTCATAAGCAAAGGAGAAATAAAATCCTTTACAGACAAGTAAACACTGAGAGATTTTTGTCACCACCGTGCCTGCCTTACAAGAGCTCCTGAAGCAAGCACTAAATATGGAAAGGAAAAACCAGCACCAGCCACTGCAAAAACATACCAAAATGTAAAGACCATCGACACTGTGAAGAAACTGCATCAACTAATGGGAAAATAACCAGCTAGCATCATAACGACAGGATCAAATTCAGACATAACAATGTTAACCTTAAATGTAAACAGGCAAAATGTCCCAATTAAAAGACACAGACTGGCAAATTAGATAGAGTCAAGACCTGTAGGTGCACTGTATTCAGGAGACACATCTCACGTGCAAAGACACACATAGGCTCAAAATAAAGGGATAGAGGAATATTTACCAAGCAAATGGAAAGCAAAAAAAAAGCAGGGGTTGCAATCCTAGTCTCTGATAAAACAGACTTTAAACGAACAAACATCAAAAGAGACAAAGAAGGGCATTACATAATGGTAAAGGGATCAATGCAACAAGAAGAACTAACTATCCTAAATATATATGCACCCAACACAGGAGCACCCAGATTCATAAAGCAAGTTCTTAGAGACCTACAAAGAGATTTAGACTCCCACACAATAATAGTGGAGGACCTTAACACCCCACTGTCAATATTAGACAGATCAATGAGACAGAAAATTAACAAGGATATTCAGGACTTGAACTCAGCTCTGGACCAAGCATACCTAATAGACATCTACGGAACTCTCCACTACAAATCAACAGAATATACATTCTTCTCAGCACCACATCACACTTTTTCTAAAATTGACCACATAATTGGAAGTAAAACACTCCTTAGCAAATGCAAAAGAATGAAAACCATAACAAACAGTCTCTCAGACCACAGTGCAATCAAATTAGAATTCGGGATTAAGAAAGTCACTCAAAACCTCACAACTACATGGAAACTGAACAACCTGCTCCTGAATGACTACTGGTAAATAACAAAATGAAGGCAGAAATAAAGATGTTCTTTGAAACCAATGAGAACAAAGACACACGTGCCAGAATCTCTGGGACATAGCTAAAGCAGTGTTTAGAGGGAAATTTATAGCACTAAATGCCCACAGGAGAAAGGGGGAAAGATCCAAAACGACACCTTAACATCACAATTAAAAGAACTAGAGAAGCAAGGGCAAACAAATTCAAAAGCTAGCAGAAGACAAGAAATAACTAAGATCTGGGCAGAACTGAAGGAGATAGAGACAGAAAAAATCCCTTCAAAAAATCAATCAATCCAGGAGCTGGTTTTTTTAAAAGATTAACAAAATAGATAGACCTCTAGCCAGACTAATAAAGAAAAACGGATCAAATATACACAATAAAAAGTGATAAAAGTGTTACCATTGCCGATCCCACAGAAATACAAACTACCATCAGAGAATACTATAAACACCTCTACACAAATTAACTAGAAAAGTTAGAAGAAATGGATAAATTCCTGGACACATACACCCTCCCAAGACTAAACTAGGAAGAAGCCAAATCCCTGAATAGACCAATAACAAGTTCTGAAATTGAGGCAGTAATTAATAGCCTACCAACCAAAAAAAAGCCCAGGACCGGATGGATTCACAGCCAAATTCTACCAGAGGTACAAACAGGAGCTGGTACCATTCCTTCTGAAAGTATTCCAAACAATAGAAAAAGAGGGACTCCTCCCTAACTCGTTTTATGAGGCCAGCATCTTCCTGATACGAAAACCTGGCAGAGACACTACAAAAAAAGAAAATTTCAGACCAATATCCATGATGAACATCGATGTGAAAATCCTCAATGAAATACTGGCAAACCGAATTCAGCAGCACATCAAAAAGCTTATCCACCACAATCAAGTTGGCTTCATCCCTGGGATGCAAGGCTGTTTCAACATACGTAAATCAATAAAAATAATCCATCACATAAATAGAACCAATGACAAAAAACACGATTATCTCAGTAGATGCAGAAAAGACTTTCGACAAAATTCAACACCCTTCATGCTAAAAACCCTCGATAAACTAAGTATTGATGGAATGTATCTCAAAATAATAAGAGCTATTTATGACAAACCCAGCCAATATCATACTGAATGGACAAAAGCTGTAAGCATTCCCTTTGAAAACCAGCATAAGACAAGGATGCCCTTTCTCACCACTCCTATTCAACATAGTATTGGAAGTTCTAGCCAGGGCAATCATGCAAGAGAAAGAAATAAAGGGTATTCAAATAGGAAGAGTGGAGATTTCTTAAAGAATATAAAACAGAACTACCATTTGACCCAGCAATACCATTACTGGGCATATATCCAAAAGAAAATGCACCATTCCACCAAAAAGACACAGGCATTTGTGTGTGCTCATTGCAGTGCTATTCACAATAGCAAAGACGCAGAATCAACCTAAGTGCCCGTCAACGGTAGGCTGGATTAAAAACAAAATGTGGTACGTATACACTATGGAATACTATGCAGCCTTTAAAAAGAATGAGATCATGTCCTTTGCAGCAGCACGGACGCAGCTGGAGGCCATTATCGTAAGTGAATTAATATAGGAACAGAAAACCAAATACCATATGTTCTCACTTATAAGTGGGAGCTAAACTTTGGGTACACACGGACATAAAGATGGCAATAATAGATACTAGTGACTTGTAGAGGGGAAAGGAGGATGGGGCCAAGAGCTGAAAAACTACCGAGTACTATGCTCACTACCTGGGTAATGGGATCATTCACACCCCAAACCTCAGCATCATGCAATATATCCATGTAACAAACCCACAATGCACCCCTGGATCTAAAATTAAAGTTGATATTATTTCTTAAGAATAGTTTTTGGAAGTACACTTACTGCTATAAAAATCTCATTGAATCAGAGGTAAAATGTTCACAGAAGTTGAAAAGTCACAAGACAGGAATGTGGTTGAGGAGTAAGCCAAGAATCTTAAAAATTTTTTCATATTTATGAATTTGGGGAAGCACTTGGTTCTCAGACTGTATCTTTTGTGTATCTCAAGAGTCTGTTGCATTTATATATGTATGAACTCAGCAATTAAGTTATTGATCCAATTGTTCCTTGCAACAGACACATTATTTAACATTCTTTTGCCAATTAAGTTATCACTATATCTAGAATACACTACTTGCTGGATCGCTTTGTACTCAGAAAGGAATTAAACAGCCTTCTACTTAACTTGAACCATACCTAGGACTTGGAAATCAAGCTGAGCTCCGGTGGCTGAACTAGATGGTCAGTCGCAGAAGTGAGTTGCCCAGTCAACCATGCATAACCAGTGAGTGTGAAAGGGACAAGGTAAAAGGCAGACAGCGTCCCTGCTCAGTGAGAGGATGCCCGGGAAGTCCCTGATGAGTTAACTAATGGAGGCAGAAGATCCCTGGAAGGGGTTCATCAGCTCCACCTGCCATCGGCCTTCCCTGGAAGTCAAACAGTCAAAGCAAATCAGAGGAGCCAATCAGCCCTGGCGTGGAATCCCCAGAGAGCGCGGTCAGCCAGCTGGCTCAAGGTCCTGGGTTGCCGAGGGTGGTGTGGAGCTGGAAGTTTCTCACTCGGAGCTCAGCTCCAGCAGGCAAAGCTTGGATCAAAGACAGACAGCTGGAAAGAACAGAACAATCACATCAAAGAATCTTAGGGCTGAATCAGACCTTCAGAAGTCATTTAACTCTTCCCTCCAGCCCTCACAGATATAGGGTGACCTCTCCCCTCCCCTTTTAAAACTATTACTATTATATTATTTTAAACGAAACATTCTACAACCTTCCTGTGTCAGGAAGTCCTTCTTGAGTCCTAGCCCAGATTCTTCTTGGGATATTTAGAAACTTTTGCCATCTCAAAAGGAGTTAGAAATGAAATATGAAACTCCCCAAAAATATTGACAAGCTTTCTTGGGCTAAAAAGAGATTCATAGCCACATTAAGAAACTACATACAAAATTCTGTACTTAACAGATCAGTTGTGGGACAAGGGGTAGGTAGAGAAGGGAAGACAAGTTTCAATGTTACAAAGGGGAGTTATTAAAAATGGAATTATTGCATGATTTTTAAGGTGTATTATTATGGTCTATTTAAGTGATTGTTTATGGAATAGCAACTGCTTTATAGAATATTTTAATAGGCAAATTGAAAGAAATTACCCATTGCCCCACTGTATGTCTGTAAATCATGAAAGGGTATAAATTAATAGGTTTAATACTCCTCAATCCACCCAGCTAGGACATGAGCCTTACTGGGACCTTCATGTGGCAGATAAGAGTAGGGTATAAGTGGGCCTAAGGAGACCAGCTGTCAGAATTAGAATACCTGAAGAAAGGGGACAAATGAAGATATGTTCAGGACAGACATCAGAATAACAAATATCCAGTTGCCAAACAGGTAGCGTTCTTATGCCTCCTGGAAGGTTTATCCAACATGAAGCAGGATACAGCCAGAGGCTGGTCAGACTATATCTTTTGTGTATTTCAAGAGTCTATTGTATTAAAGTATGTATGAATATATATTAAATACAAGGACCCAGCCTCTTCAACTAGACAGGAAGCCAGGCCTCCAGACCAAAGGAGACTAAGGCAGCAGCCCAACAAGAAGACATGCTGCGTGGAGGGCACACTCCATGGGAGGCACACTCCGTGGCCAGTTTTAAGCACAAAACTAATCCCTGACCCCATGTGCCAATAGGAATGAGGCATGTGTGATACACAAAGCCTCGTTTCTCATTGGCTATGGGTCTCTGATGGCACAGGCTGGGTTCACCTAAGCAGGTATAGCAGTTGTAAGGGCATGAGGGGCCATGAAAGTCTAAGGAGAAGCACTGGAATTACAAAAGAGGTTACCCCACAGGTAAGGTGGGGAGAGTGGCGAGGAAGGGGCTCCCAAGGGGCCTTCAACTATGTTTAAGCAGTAGAGTTTCATGGATGTCTGTCATAATTTTCTGGTCCATGCCTTTTCAAATATCTGCAATATTTCTTGGTAAAAATAAATAAAATTATCAATAAAAATAAAAGACAATGAGACAGATATTCAGAATTGCTTCTTACTGTTGGTCAATTTCTGTCTCCTTAATCTCCTTTCGTAGCTTATATTCCATGTCTTCCTCCTTAAGAACTGCTATTAATCAAGGTTCTGTCCTGGGTCCTTCATTCCACTTAATCTGTACTCTCTCTGCATAATCTCATTCCAAGGCTTCCTTCACCTCCTGTATGTGAAGGACATCTCAATTTTATATTTCTCACCTGGCCACAGCTCCCGCACTAGAACCCATCCACTCATCAACTTATTTGACATCTCACTGAGGATATACTGTAGGTGCCTGAAATTCCCTATGTCCAGACAGAACTCAGTACCTGTCCCCTACATCTAGCCTTCTTTTCTTTCCTACCTTGGTCTAGCATCACCATCCACCAAGTTGCTGAAATAAGAAATGTAGGCACTGTCCTGACGTTTCCTTCCTTCTACAAATCCAGTCACCAAGTTCTGTCAAGTCCACTTTTTAATGTTCTTAAATTGACTTATCCTATTTCCACTATGAATTTCCTGGCTACAATCCACCACCATTCCTCATTTGAATCACCAACACTCTCCCTCCACCTCCTTGCGGGGAAACGGATGTAGGACAGCCAGCACTCAATTTCCTTTGAAGTTCTAATTAGGATCTTTTCTGTCACCTCCATCATTTTCTCTATCACTCTGAGTTGCCCCAAAATTTTCAAGGTTCTGCGAGGAATAAAATTTGGCTTTCTCCCCTCAAACTCAGTGTCTACATAGGAGTCAGACAGAACCAGATTAACTAGGTCCTCTCGGCCTGGAAGCTCCCTGAGGCACCTGCTGAAAAACAATCCGAGGCACTGCTAAAGTAGATCAAACAAATGTTGCCAGCTAACTCAGGTTCCTTGACAAAGGATAAACTGGTCCCAGTCTGGCGAAAGTAGATGAGTTCCCGCCAGAGCTGACCTCGCTCTGCCGAGTATTTTTAATAGTCACAGTGTGATCTGCTTAGTGCAAGGCTAAGAGACACCACCAGCCAGAGGGCGTGCCTCTGAAGGCACCTGTCTCAATCAGCTAGAATTTGGAAACTGAGTTATTCAGGTGCAGTTCTGATTAGCTAGCAAGTGGTTTGTTTTATCTAAATCTGAAGGCCTTTATTAAGCCTCCCAATAAGTTGCTTCTTTCAGAAAAATCACACACACACACACACACACGCACACCAAGAAAAAAAAAAGGAAAAGAATTTGAAAAGTCAGAATTCTTTTTGTCTACATACATGCCAGGGGAAAGAAAAAAAATTTTAAAAATATATTTATCAAGACTGTCTAGCCACATTTTTGTGAATTACACCTGTGTGTGCACAACACCTTCCAGGTATAAGTTTAGACAGAAAAAAACATTAATCCAAATATGTTAAATTGTTACATTGCATGAGAGAGGTTAATTCCCTTATTTTGAACACAAAGAAAAATGTGCAATTTTGTTAATAGAAAACTAGTTTATCCTTATCCTCTAAAAATATTAAATATTTTTAAAATAACCCTTGAAGGAGTGTCAGATTATTTGATATCCACTAAGAATATTCATATTAATAAATTTCATGTGTCCTTTGTTCAAATAGCATGGTCTTTGTAAGCAGCTATGGCAGAAGGACTCTAAGATACGGTTGACCCTTGAACACAGAAATTAGGGATGCTGACCCCCCATGTGGTCAACAATCTGCATATATTAATAAATTTTTGACTCCCCCAAAACGTAATTACTCATAGCCTACTGTTGTCCAGAAGCCATGCCAATAACATAGTGGATTAACACAGACTATTAGCTACATATATTTTAGGTATTCATGACAAACCTTTTTATTATTTGACAAAGTTTTTTCAATATCTCTAGGTTATGCGGTTTGTCCACAAGGTTTTTCAACTTGTTGCAAATCTCAAAAAAATTTTCCAATGTATTTTTTGAAAAATACCCATGTATAAGTGGATCTGCCACAGTTCAGACAAGGACCTGTATTGCTCAAGGGTCAACTGTATTTGGATTTAGTCCCAGCATTACCACCAATTGGTTAGGTAAACTACTATGGTTTCTTCCCATCCTCAGTTCTTCAGTTACTTACCTGTAAAACAGAGGGACTGACTTGTTCAGCGACTTCCAACTTTTTACTGTTACCCCAAAGTGCTTACCGTTTTTACAAGACCCGTCCTAAGCTCCCAAACCTCCAGCATCTCCTCCTGCGCCTCCAGCCTCTGACTGAGCTCCAACCATGCTAATTGCTTTTCATGGTCTCTGGCTCACTATTCTGGTGCTCACCTGTCCTGGTCCTTAGCACAAGGTACTCTCCCTGCCTAGAACACCCTCCCTCCAAATCTCCTGAACAACTCCCACCTGTTTTTCAGGTCTCAGGTGACATTTCTCCTCTCCTTAAAAGTCTCTGCTGTGCTCCCAAGAAGTCTCCATTTGGTGGCCCCACGAGGTGATCCTGGAACAGCCTGCTCCTCTCCCATCACAACCCCTACCACACTCATAAGTGTCTGTGGGCATGATTATCTTTCTCATATGTGTGTAAGCTCCATCAGCTCCATGATGACTTCAGAGTTGTTTCCCCAGTCCCTAGCGTAGTGCCTGATGTATAGGAGATATTCAATAACTATTTATTGAATAAATGAATCAATTGGTAAATCGCCTCTCCTTCCCATCCAGAAGTAGAAATGCATCAAGAATACTGGAGTATACCCAGATGCTTTCAGTGGATGAGAATAACAAGGCGAAATGGCCACGAGATGAAATGATGGGAGGGCAGCCAGCTCAGTGATACCATACGTGGATTACCGTTGTCAGAGGCTCCTTCCCAAATTGATTTCCCTTCCACACCAGCATGTTAGCAGGGTGCTATCCTCACTAGTAATCCATGGACAGATTGGAAATGCTAACACTATTCACCCGAGCACAGCGGAACCGGCCAGGTAAATCTGTCCTGTACAAATCATACAAGGCATTCCAAAGCCAAGTAGAAATGAATATTGGATTAGCCCTCACTCATGCAGATAATTGAGAGTTAGTCCAGTTTGGGGTTTGTTTGCTTGTGTATTTTTATATCCTGGCTGTGGGATCCCGCCAGCCTGGGAGGAGGGTGGGGCCAGCAGCACAGGACAGGGCTGAGCCTGCTACCGAGGAGGGCTCTGTGCTGTGGAGGTGGTGCAGTGGACAGTGCTGGCCACGGCCTCTACTGGGCTCTGGGATCTGCTGTATTGCAGGTCCAAGAGAAACTCACTCTGTACCAAGTTATTTCATTATTTTTCTGGACCTAGAGAAAATGTGCGGAGGAAAGACTTAACAGCCATTTTATCTAGGTGCTAGAAGCTCACACCAAGAAGCAATAAGAATTTGAATAACAAGTACATTGTCCTCAGAGAGAAAAGAAGAAAGGGAAAAAAGTAACCCACCCACCCGTGGATGCCAAGTCACAAAATTTAATTAGGAAGATAAGACGTGGGGGAGGGTGAGATAGGGTTGATGTTCCTTTTTTTTTTTTTTTTCTAGTTATGAGTTCAGAGAGAGGAGTGAGAGAAATAATTTAAACACAGAATTAACATCTTCTAATAATCTTAGACAAAGCCCGAGTCTGTTTTGCTTTGGTTTGTAAATTAGCTCATGATTAAAGTGTCTTTTCAGCCATGCGCCATTGTCTTCCCGGGCCCGTTTGCTGAATGCAGCCTGACCTAAACGCCCTTGTAGCTCAAGTACAAGATTCGAAAGCGTGAGGGAACAATTATTATAAAGTGAAGGATTTGCAGTTTTACTGAAAAATCAATGAACTTTTCAAGTGATTTTTATCATATTTTGCAGCTGTTCTGTTGGCTCTTGAGTGGGCTATCACACCGTCAGCCCCGGTGTTTTTAAAGAGACTTGTTCATCTGGAAGCTTTGCCTTCTCCTGGAATAGCAGCTGATGCCACCCTGGCTGGAGCACCAGGCTGCTGGAGAGGGGATTTCCTGGGGATGGTATGAGTGATGGCAAGCCTTCCATTTGGGATTCCCCTGACCTTTACCTTTTAGCCTTTGGGGCAGTTCCGGGTCTGGATTCTTGCCCCAGATCAGGTTTACTTGGTTCACGTCAGAGAGAAACTCCAGGAAAGCTGATCTTGTGTCTTTCAACATCACAAGCTAATGGGAATGGAAAGTACTTTCGAGATCAACTAGCCTTCATGTTGCTGATAGGAGCTGAGCCTCATGAGATGGTAGAATACGTTCCCAACACTCTAGAAAAACAGGCCTTGAAGTCAGTGGAGACTCAGGGGCCACGCGACCTCCCCCACATCCACTGCATGGGAACCTAGAAGACAACAAGGCAGGTGAAAGCTGCCGTGGAAAGAAAGAAAGGAGAAAGGGGAATCCCTGTTGTATGCAATATTCTGTCAACTGGGCAGATGGACTAAACCATGTCCTTCAGGCCTGGAATAAGTTGAGCTTGAAGACACCAAGGAAGTAAAATCTACCAGGAATCTTTGCTTAAAACGTATTTGGTTCATTTTCTCATATTCACTGAGAATCCAGGTGACCCACATAAAATACTAAAGCTTCAATGCATAGGTTTCCTTAAAATGACTCCAAAATTGACCTATTTCAGAACATTAAATAACACTATATTTAGTTATAATACCGAATTAGTGAGAAATGTAGAAATGTGACAACTGTTTTCTCCTCCCTTACAGATTCTGAATTCAGTGGGCTATCACCCCATTAGAAGAATCAGAATGGGGGATTAGAATTGACCCATGGGTGAGTGCTCTTTTCAATGTGAACTAGGTAAGTATTTTTCCCAATAAACTTGCCCAAGATAATCTGATGGTTGTGATCAACAGCCAGTTAACCAACAAATATTTCTTTCTTTTTTTTGAAACAGAGTCTCCTCTGTCATCCAGGCTAGAGTGCAATGGCATGAACTCAGCTCACTGCAACCTCTGCCTCCCGGGTTCAAGTGATTCTCCTGCCTCAGCCTCACCAGTAGCTGGAATTACAGGCACACACCACCATGCCCGGCTAATTTTGTATTTTTAATAGAGATGGAGTTTCACCATGTCGGCCAGCCTGGTCTCGAACTGCTGACCTCAGGTGATCCACCTGCCTCGGCCTCCCAAAGTGCTGGGATTACAGTCATGACAACAAATATTTCTGAAGCACTTACTATGTGATCAGTCCAGAGATAAGTTCTATGAGTTCCACAAAATAAGGATAAAATTTAACTCCTGACTGCAGGAGACAAAGGACCAAACTCCATGGCACTTACTCTAAGAGGAACCTTGAGTGGTCTCTCAAGATGGGTCAGCTTTAGACAAGTGGAGAGAGGAGGAGGACAAGCCACCACAGGGACCCACACAGGAAAGGGTGAGGTTGGTGCAGGTAAGAGTAAGAGCATTCCACTTGGATTAGTTCAAAGATTTGCCTGAATTAGACTTTTCATTCCACCCGATGGTACTAATTTTGGGGTAAATTAGGAAAGTAATTTAATATGGTTATCCACACACAAAAAAAAAATCTACAAACTTAGTTTATTGCTAGTCTTTGATGAAACCTGCTAGCTTTGAGAAGATACAATAGCAAACCAAGGATCACTTACTAGGGATTAGTTGATTGCTGGGGAAGAAAAAAAAGTTGACCACAGTAATAGTGAACACATATTGCGTTCTTTCTACATACCAGGTGCTGTCCTAAGTACTTACCCTTCTTTAAGTAGGTTCTCGGTTAATCCTGGCAACCACCTCATAAGGCAGGTACTATCGGCTCCGTTTTGCAAAGTGGAAGCTGAGTCACAGAGAGGTTAAGCAGTTGCAAACATGAAGGCAACTAGTTCCTGTTCTCCCACTGAATCTGGGGCAATGGAAGGGAAAACAGGTCTCCACAGGAGAGAAGAGCAAGGAAATGGGTGTTGCATGCACAAAAATCAGGTTTTAAATAAAGCCTGGAATAATTTCTGAAGAATAGGAGGTGAAGAGCAATCTCTAATAAAAATTACTGTTGCCCACAAAACACTCTTCTGAAAGCCAGCAATGTCACCACGGGCAGAACAGAACACAGCTATGAAGGCTGACCTCCAGAAAGAGATGGTGTGCAAAGCAAACATTCATGGTAGAGGCGGGAGACAGAGCCGTCAGAAACCCAGAATGCAGAGAAAGTGGAGCAACAAGCAGAAAACAACTTAGTGGTTGTTATAGACTTAATTGTGTCCTGCAAAAATTCGTTTGTTGGAGTCTTAAGCCCCAGTGACTATATTTGGAGATACAGCCATTAAAGAGGTAATTAAGGTTGAATGAGGGCATAAGGGTGGGACCTTAATCCAATGGGACTGGCGTCCTTCTAAGAAGAGGCAGCGACAGAGACACTAGGAGCACCAGAGAGATAAAAGGAAGGCGGTGTGAGGACACAGGAGCCTCTGCAAGTCACAGAGAGAGGCCTCAGGGGAACCCAAGCCTGCCAACACATTGATCTTGGACTTCTAGCCTCTAGAATGGTGAGAAAATAAATGTCAGTTGTTTAAGCCACCCAGTCTGTGGTCTTTTGCTGTGGCAGCCCTTGCAGATTAACACAATAGCATATTGCAATTTTGTGGGAAGAGACTAAATCGATCTCTAAGTGGGTCCTGGGGCTTGATGGGGCGGGTCCCAGAGCCTAAAACAACTCCACTGGAAGAACCTCAAACAACTCCACTGCAGCACAGCAGAGGCAAACGCCTCCATTTCGCTGCAGAAATTCTGGCCTGAAGGCTGATTTAAAAGTTTCAAGCCACACAGCAAAGATCCTATGAGGAAAGCCTCACAGAGAGAGAAGATGACAAATTACAAAGGACATCTGTGATGGTTTATATAAGGAAACTGCTTCCGATATCATCCAATCACCAAGACTTCCCGAGTTGAGGCCACTGGGATTTCTATAGGGAGCCTTAGCCCAAAACACAGCAGCAATGAACCCTGGGGGTCAGGGACAAAAAATCAATACACGCACTGCCTTTGAAAGCTCAAGATGTTCTATAAAAGCTTTGAGCAAGGACAAGAAAAAATAGAGTTCCTTTAGCTCTAGAGATTTTTTTCCTTTTTTTTTTTTTGTAACAGATTGCCTGTCTGCTCCAAGAGATGGAGATTGAAAAGTCTTATTCTCTGTGTGAGGGATCAGAGAAAACCTTGAAAATCTCACTCTCCTAGAGGCTTCACACAGGGTCTCAAGAAGAAGCGGGACTCTGTGAGACTCATGCTCTGGCTTGCGTGGATGTCGGGTGGCACAGAGCTCCCCACCGGCGCTGGGACCAGGTCTTTGAAGTCAGCAGAGCTGCCCTTGTTACGAAGACCCGCCCAGGCCAGAGGCTCTGTTTCTGGACACAGTAATTTGAGGGAAAATAAAATGAGGTCTATATTTCTTGGGGGTTTGGGTCTAATTGCAGAAGGCTCAAACTTGGGTGTGCCTAAGAATCATCCCGGGGTTGCAAAAAACACACAGATTCCCAACACCCACCCCCAGAGACTCCGCTTCCATCCATCATCTAGAACTGTTGCTCAGACTGCCTCTGCTGAAAGGCCAGTTTTTATTTATTTTCATTCTACCACAAATAGTTTCTTTCTTTTTTTTCTTTTTATTTTTGACAGTCTCACTCTGTCACCCAGGCTGGAATGCAATGGTGTAATCATAGCTCACTGAGCCTCTGGGCTTGAGCAATCCTCCTGCTTTAGCCTCCCAAGTAGCTAGGACTACAGGCACATGCCACCACACCTAGCTAATTTTTTTATTTTTCTTTATATTACCTCTCACTATATTACCCAGTCAGGTATCAAACTCCTGGCCTTAAGCAATCCTCCTCCTGCCTCAGCTTCCCAAAGTGTTGGGATTACAGGCATGAGCCCCCATGTCCAGCATGGATAATTTCAAAAATACAACACACATGCATTTATCAAAAAATTAAATTACAAAAAAACACATAATATAGTTCCTGATTTTTTCAACTGTTAGATTCAAAGAATGTAAAATTACTGTGTCAATTGTTATAAAACTTTCTAACTTTCATTTCTATTTTTATCTTCCCGAGGATTGGTTATAAACAACCCAGGAACAAGAAGGTATAAGTCTGGGAATTGTATTCAGCGATTGTCCTAAAGTAGGGCCCACCCCAACCTGAGCCCCATTGATTAGGATGCAATTCTTTAAGAAATAGACTTGAAGAAACATTCAGCTAAACCCAAGTCATCCAACACAGTAGCCACCAGCCATACGCAGTTATGGAGGATTTGAAATGTGGCCAGGTTGAATAGTGATATGCCATGAGTATAACACATGTGCTGAGAAAATCATGTAAAATGTCCACTTAATAATATTTATATTGATCACATGTTGAAACAATATTTTGGGTATTGTTATCTGTTTCTTTTTTAATATGCTACTAGGAAGTTTTAAGTTACATATGAAACTGGCATTACAGGCCAGATGCAGTAGTTTCCACCTGTAATCTCAAAACTTTGGGAGGCTGAGGTGTGACGAGGCCGAGGTGTGAGGATCGCTTGAGGCCAGGAGTTTGAGATCAGCCTGGGTAACAAGGAAAAATCCCCATCTCTACACAAAATTTCAAAATTAGCCAAATGTGGTGCAGCGCCTGTTGTCCCACTTACTTAGGAGGCTGAGGTAGGAGGATCGCTTGAGCTGAGGAGTTCCAGGCTGCAGTGAGCTGTGATTGTGCTACTGCACTCCAGCTTGGGCAACAGAGACTCTGTCAAAAAAAGAAAAAAAAATACTGGTATCATATGTGTACTGGGCAGCAATGACCTAAGTCGTGCTTCAAAGGACTTTGTTTTCACTTATGCATTCATTTCTTGATATATATTGAGCATTTATTCTGAGCTATGTATAAATCACTGCTTGCCCTCCAGGAGCCTACTACTACTGTGTTTCCACAGTTTAAATCCTGCTTTCATAGCAAACAAACATCCCATTAGATGTGATGTATCCGAGTGGCAAATACCTAGGAAAGCAGCACAGGGCTTTTGTTGAATCAGTAGCAGACCAAAAAGCAAGACAAAAATTAAAATCACAGCAGTAATAATAAGGTATCAGTGCTTACCATGTGCCAGCTACTGCGCAGTATCTGACTTCATCCTCCTAACTCTCCTATGACAGAGTGTAACGGTCAGGCTTAGGTGTCAACTTGGTGAGGCTAGAGGACCCAGTTATGTAATCAAACACTCGTCTGGGTATTGCTGGGAAGGTGTTTTGTGGCTATGGTTTACATCTACCATCAGCTGACTTTAAGTAAAGATTACTCTCAGTAATGAAAATGGGCCTCATCTAATCCTTGAAAGCCTTAAGAGAAAAACTGAGGCTTCACGCAGAAGAAGAAATTCCATCTCAAGACTGCAGCATCAACTCCCGCCCGAGATTCTAGCTGGCTTGCCCTGTAGATTTTGGACTCGCCAACTCCCATCATTACGTGAGGCAATTTCTTAAAAATAAATCAAGAATCTCTTATGTGTCATTCAGGGTCCATATACTTTTATTTAAATAACTCCAGGAGGAGTTAAATAAAATGGATAGAAAAGAGAAATCTGGGGTGTGGGCAAAGGCTTGCCCGGATGTACGAAAGCAAGCAAGTCATTTGCAGGTTCCCTTTGCAGCAGTAGACACCCTCGTGGGGAAGACATGAGGAATGATCGTGGCTGGAAGCTGGAGTGGAAAGTCATGCAGGCCCTTGAAGCCCAGACTCCAAAGTTTGGACGATACTCATTTCAACAGCACAATGAAGCCCAGACTCCAAAGTTTGGACGATACTCGTTTCAACAGCACAATCCTCTCCAGAAGGCTCCAAGAGGCAGCACGGTCTGGGAGATAAAGCTCGAGTTTGGAAGCAGAGGACCTGGACTGCGTTCGTGCCACCACCGACTCACCCTGTGCCCGCCAAGGGTGGGAGGAGGCATGGGGGTGGAAGGCCCAGCTTCCTCCGTGCACGGCGCTTCTCAGTCTGTAAAATGGAGATAACACCTCCCATTAGGAAAGCCTTGAGACGGCTTTGTGCACTGTGAATGCGAGGGGTACCTGGCACTTGGAGCCAGAAACCGACCACTTAGCAGTCAGTCTGCAGCAAAATTCTGCCTTCTGTTGTGCTCCAGTCCCCATTTCCCAGGAGAAAGTGTGGGCCACAATAACGAGGGTGTGGCTTCCTCAGCAACTTCAGATTCCCGTTTTGTTGTGTTTTGCTTTCCCAGTAAAGCATAGGCTAGCCTGTTCCTCCTCTCTCGCGTCTGTCCCTCCAGACATGCAGCCAGCTTGACCCTGCTGTGTGCTTCCTGCACTCTAAGTCCCCTCCCCTTCCCTCCTGCTTAGACTTCCTGAATTTCATCAGTTTCTCCCTGGGCTGCTTTCCCCAGCCGCTGAAAAGATAAATAAGGTGAGAATGTCACTTACTTCTGTAAAGAAAAACATACACAGTAGTGGGTAGATTTGGAATGATCAGCTTTGGGAGTATTGATAAGGATTCTGGTTCTTAAAAATAAAGTCACCACACAACCCAGAAACTCCACTCCTAGGTATATACCCAAGAGAAACGAAAATATATGTCTACACAAAGACTCGTACGTGAATGTTCACAGAAGCATTAGAAACAACCCTAACATCACTAATCGATGAATGGAGAAATAAAACATGATATATCCATAGAATGTAATGTTATTCAGCCATAAAAAGAATGAAGTGCTGATGCATGAGACAACATGAATGAACCCTGAAAACATTATGCTAAGTCGAACAAGCCAGATACAAAAAGCCACATGTTGTATGATTATGAATTCTCCAGAAAGGGCAAACATAGAGTCAAAGCAGATTGGTGGTTTGCCGAGGGTTGCAGGAAAAGAAGATAGGGACATTGGGGATGATGGTTAAGTGGCGTGGGGTTTCTTTTTGAGGTAATGAAAATCTTCTAAAATGGATTGTGGTGATGGATGTATAACTGTGAATAAACGAAAAGTCATTGAATTGTGCCCTGTAAATGGGTGAATTTTTTAGTATGTGAATTATATCTTAATAAAGCAGTTTAAAAAGAAATAGGTATGAGTGAGCCCACAGTCCACCAACTTCATTTTTTTCTTTGAAACGGAGTTTTCACTCTTGTTGCCCAGGCTGGAGTGCAATAGCACTATCTCGGCTCACTGCAACCTCTGCCTCCCATATTCAGGTGATTCTCCTGCCTCAGCCTCCCAAGTAGCTGGGATTACAGGTGCACACCACTATACCCAGCTGATTTTGTATTTCTAGTACAGATGGGGTACCAGTTGGACCAACCTCATTTTTAAAATCTCACTCATATGACTGATACTCATAACGAAAACGAAAGAGACATTATCACTAAAGCTTTTGCACCTGAGGCATATGCAGTTCTGAAATGCAGCTCACATGGAGGAGACTCCAGTTTAGCCCAGGGAACAGTAATGTAGAAACCAGCTTAACTGGGGTCACCGTACCCCACATCAGAGAAGGAACATCCCAAAGAGAGTGTGATGAGTTGAACTGTGCCGGCCCCCCACCTGCCACAAACATACTGGAATCCTAACCCTGGGCACCAGTGAATGTGACAGAGGTAATCAAGTAAGATGAAGCCATCGGGGTGGGTCTAATCCACTATGACTGGTGTCCTCATGAAAAGGGGGAATTTGGACACCGACAGACGTGCACAGAGGGAGAATGCCACATAAAGATTAGAATTATGCTGCCGCAAGCCAAGGAATGCCAAAGATTGCCAGCAAACCACCAGAAGCTGGGAGAGAGGCATGAAAATATTCTCCCTCGCAGCCCTCAGAAGGAACCACCCTGCTGGCTCCTTGATCTTGGACTTCTAGCGTCCAGAACTGAAAGACAATAAATTTCTGTTGCTTAAGCCACTGG
This sequence comes from Macaca mulatta, assembly GCF_049350105.2. Taxonomy (NCBI): domain Eukaryota; kingdom Metazoa; phylum Chordata; class Mammalia; order Primates; family Cercopithecidae; genus Macaca; species Macaca mulatta. The sequence goes on along the minus strand of NC_133406.1, from coordinate 71,138,254 downwards.
TTTGTGATACTTTGTTATGGCAGCTCAAAAGGCAAAGGCAAAGCAACAAAAACTTTTTTTTTTTGAGACAGGGTCTCATTCCGGTTGCCCAGGCTCGAGTGTAGTGGTGCGATCTCACTGCAGCTTTCAGGTGATCCTCCCACCTCAGCCTCCCCAGTAGCTGGGACTGTAGGCATGCACCACCACACCTGGCTAATTTTTAAAATATTTTTAGTAGAGACGGGGTTTTGCCATGTTGCCCAGGCGGGTCTCAAACTCCTAGGCTCAAGCAATCTGCCCACCTCACCTTCCCAAAATGCCATGATTACAGGCGTGAGCCACCACACCTGGCCACAGCGAAACTTCCAACAGCTCACCTCCACCTGACAGCTACCCCCAGCCAGTCTCCCAATTAAAGGAAAGGAATGCCCAAGAACCCAGCCCAGCACGTTTCCATATAGACAAAATGCATGGTCTTTGAAGTATTAATTAGGACCCCTGGCTAAAATGGACAGAAATCCAAAAGGCCAAGAAGGAGCTTGTCCAATGTATAGCACCACTGTGATGAGTTGTGCAGGTTGTACACTGTACAACCCTACAAAGTGACATGTGGACATCATGGACAGCATAGGTTTGTATATGGACTGTAACAAATTTTTAGATGACAGTAATGTGTCTTGTCCCAACAATGTTCAAATGATATGACAGTTTTCTGACAGATAAAAGTGCATCATCTTGAGAAATAAAGACTCCCTCAAGTTACACAGTGGCACCATATGGGCTGACTCTGCCATCATCATAACCTAGGAAAGGTAGAAAAGTAGCCGGATCTCAGGTAAGCATAGTACAGGACTCCTAGTCTGCCAAATTGTTTCCATTTCCAACCTCCGCTTCTATCAGAATGTTGGCTTCATTCTTACTAGTAAGAAACATGGCCACCAATAGTTCTTAAATTCTCCATCTAATTAAGTGTCAGCTACCAGAGAGATAAAGAGACACCCTAATGCTCTTGTTGCAAGTCTTAAAAAAAAAAACTTGGGAAAGGAGTCCAGTGGTCCAATAGGTTTTGGGTGCCCACTCCTGAACTGTGGCCAGAGGGCACCAATTTGATTTGCCCCAGATGGATCAAGTGCCTGGAAGGAAACAGCTAAGTGTGACCATGGGACAAGGCCATGTAGGAACATAGAGTCCCCAGGGGAGCCATTTGGATATTGAGAGAGCAGCTCCCGGGAAAACAGAGGTGTACAGAAACAACCCCATGGAAGTCCACCACCATAGCTAACGCTAATATGAACACTGGCTACCTGCCAACCACCATGGCAAAACAAATTTCACATACACTGTTTTCATTTAGTACACTTCACATACATGCATGTGTTACTTAATCCTCACCACACTACAATTCAGGAGCAGCTTCCACTTTACAGATGAGGAAATTGAGGTTTACAATGGTTGAGGAGCTCTGCCCAAGACATGTAACAGATCAGAAGTGGCAGGCTGGGATCCCAGTCCAAGTTTTCTACCCCTAAAATTCATGTTCTTGACCTTTCTGCTAGACTTTATTATTTTAAAAGCTCCCAACTGTTAAGAAGCTCATGGTTCAGTGATTCTTTCATTCCATCAAAAAAATATCTGTGCCTACTAAGTGTGGGCACTGTTCTGGGCACAGGAGGTAGAATTATGAATAGGATAAAGTCCCTGCCTTCAAAAGGGCTATGTGGTATTATGGGAGCAGAGGGTATAGATAATGAGCAGATGAACAAATACCATAATTGGAGAGGCACTCCTAGGAATTGGGGTAGTGTCAGAATTGCCTGGCTTTCTTTTCCAAATCAGACAAAGTTCCTTTCCAAGAGATTCTGGTATGTCTTCCCTTAAGGAACATGCCTACCTCCCCACACACACATTCAAAATCACATCTTAAAGAGCCACTGTTACTCATGGCAAAGTGTCTCCTCCCACAGAAGTGATGAGAAGTCAGCCTCTTTTTAAATTGAAATTTGAAAGTTTATAAGTTTTTGGGTACAAAGTAATGCTATAAGTTGTAAATACAATGTGGAATATTTAAATCAAGCTAGTTAACATAGCCATCATCTCAAATACTTAATATCTTTTGTGTTGAGAACATTTGAAAATTACTCAGCAATTTTGAAATGTATAATACTCTATAACAGATATTAACTATATTCACCACACTATGCAATAGAACTCAAAAAACCCATATTCCTCTTGTGTGAGATTTTGTTCCCTTTGACCATCATCTCACCCCTCCTCACACTCTTTAGCCTTTGCTGAGATCCATTTGTCAAAGACATGTCTGCACCCAAGGTTTGCTGCAGCACTATGTACAATAACCAAGTTATGGAATCAAATTAAGTGTCCATCAACAGATGGATGAAGCAAATGTGGTATATACACCTGAAAGAATACTATTCAGCCTTTAAAAAGAAGGAAATTATGTCACTTACAACAATGTGAGTGACACTGAGTGAAATAAGCCAGGCACAGAAAGACAAATACCACAAGTTCTCAATTACATGTGGAACCTGAAACAATTGAACTCATAGAAGCAGAGAATATAATGGTGGTTACAGAGGAAGTCAGTTTTTAAAAGAGACTAAGGAAATACATAAAAAACTCAAAATTCAAGGTAGTGACTCCCTGGTGAAGGAAGAAAGAAAGAGAGAGAGACAGATGAAGCTGAGGAACTCTAAGTATATCAGTGGTGTTTATTAAACTGGGTGTTAGGCTAAAGAGAATTTCTTAGACTTTCCTATACAACGGCTGATACCTTTAAAATACTGTTTAAAGGGGCCTATGCTAAGTATAGCACTGAATTTACTCTACATGAGCTAATTCCTTAACCCTCCCTGTTTATCAGAATCCCCTAAAGAGCTGTGTATGCTAGATGGCCGGAGCTGATCTCTACAGATTAGCTTCCACTTGAACAGGGGAGAGCCCAGACATGAGTGTTTTTTCAAAGTTCCTCAGCAATTTTCACATGCATCCAGTCTGCTCTGGCTGCTCCAAGTCTGAGCTCTCAAAGCTTCCCCTCTATAAATAAGGATGCTAATTTTACCCACCTCACACAATGCCTATGAGGCTTAACTAGGGTAACGGGTAGGAAGCCCTCAGCACAGGGACAGACCTGTAGTAAGATCTAGGTAAATGTAGTCATTATCGCTATTATCTGCAAACACTCGCCATCTGTGAGAAATGCTACAAGAAGCCTGTCCTACCCATTCTGACAGGGCCAACTCAAATCTCACCTTTTCCATGAGGCTTCTGTCTCTTGACAGAAGAGGAGGCTTCTCCTCTTGCTTGAACTTGGTTTGTGCAAAGCACCCAGTGTTATGAGATAATGGAGTTCTATAATGACTTGCCACCATCTGCCTGATAATGCTGTCACTTGCTTGTATGGCCTCCTTCCCCCACCTATCACCCATCCTATTACCACCTGTGGTAGAGATAAGAGATGTGCCCCCAGCCCCCTCAAGGAAGGACTTTCTGCTGAGCTATGGGGAGTGCCCAGACTAGACACATACCATGGCAGGGGCCAAGACCTTATCTCAATTATTTTTTAATGTGGCATTGTACTTTACACTCACTACATGCTTGATGAGAAAACTATATGATAACTAACCTGAGAGATCCTTCACCCTTCAGCTGTCTTCTCCACCTTCCTTGGCTTCTGTAGAAGCAGGCACCATCCAAATGTTTTCTTCTCTAGAGAAACTGCTACATGAATTAGGAAAGAGTAAAACTGTATCATGTGGAACCGTTGTTGCCCAAGTTCCATTAATACATATACCTAAAGTTGTTTTTCCCCAGGTCATTGGAATGAGCACAAAAATAGCTTTATGATACTGTTATTTAATCATAGCGTTCATAAGATAGTTACTTGTTTATATTAACATTTTGCATTTCAAACCTAGCACCTCCCCAAAACTTTTTAAGCCTAGAAAGAATTGAGTTACAAAGTTCTCAACCTAGGGGAAAAGAGAAAAGAGAAAGAAAGAAGTCTTCACATCCACCTCCCCATATCCTTGCCTCTCTCTTTGTGAATCTTCTTACATCATTTGGTTGTGACTTGTCTTCAAGTCTTCTGCACCTAGCCCTGAGCCTGACACATAGGATGCTCAATAACTACTTTTGTTTTTGTAGTGCTTCTGCCAGCTGTGCTTGTCATTTTTGAGCTGGTAGGGAGTTAGGGAAGGATGATGGAAAGCGTTTGACTTCACAATGGAACTAGTAAAGATTTTTTCACACCTCCTTGCTGTGCAATATATCTAATTGTACACGTAATAAAAACATTCCAATGGAAGGTAATTCTCTCATGAACAAGGCAAGGCATGTCATAATCAAACCAACAGAAAATTGTCGCTATGTACCATCAGCAGGAGATAGGTATTGCTTTCTACAGGCTGGTGTAGAAGCCCCTTTCAATAAATTAATGCCATTAACCAATAGCTTAATGGCATATTATTGCATCACTTGCCTCATTAATATTCTCTCTCTCTCTCTTTCTCTCTCTTTCCCCCTCCCATTCTTGCTCCATCTCTACCTCTCTCATTGGTCTCGTATTGATTCACTAACCCCTTCTTACAAATAATTCTGGCTGATCTGTACCCCATAATTACACAGTAAAAGTGGTAACAAGATAATAAAAATCATTTTATGAAGGGTTCATAATAATGAAACTATTTTATACCCATTCGATTGATATAAGAGAACAACCCTTTGCCCTACTCAAGCATCACTAACTATTCCTGTATTTGATCTCCATGAATTTTTCTCCAAGGCCTCACCTGATCCTCTCATTGAAACATGTCCTGTGCTCTCCTGTCACCACTTGTGGTAGAAATAAGAGGTGTGCCACCCAGATGCCCCTTCAAGGTAGAATTTGCTGCCTAGTTATGGGGAGTGCAGGCAGGAAACAGCCACCAACTGTCAGCTCTTTCAGGGTCTGCCATGGTTGCAGAGAAGCACAAGATAATTTTGACAGTCAGTATTTATTCTCATTTCCTTGCCAGGCTTGTTGAGTCATTGTGAGGCCTGCCTCTGAGTTCAAATTTTCCCTCTTTTCAATCCTGTTTCCTGCCCCTTCCTTTCACAGCTGCTGCTCCTTAGTAAACATCTGGCACTTCAACCTCTCTCAATATCTGTTTCCACTGAACCCAAACCACAACAACACATTATGCCTTTGCTAGCTGTCTTAAACCACTTGGAGTCAGTGCTCACACCAATAAATCCTTCTTAATTCTCCAATAAGAATAAGCAACTCTTAGTAAGAAAATTAATCAATTTAACTATGGATGAGTTGCTTGCATCAAACCAATGTGTCTGCCGAGAAGAATTATAAAACCTGGGTAGGGGGTGGGGCATCAGAGAGCAAAAATTAAGACTTGAGGATCTGAGATCCTGGAGAAATGAGAAGCACACATTAAAGTGAGCTAGACTTTCTGTGCTGCTTTTTCCTGTAAGGGCATATACCATTTCACATCATGGGGCACAGAGGCTGAGCCACTAGCAGTGACCTAGAGCATTTGGAAACCCCATTGTGTTGGGAATACAAAAGTTGAAATTCAGGTATATCAAGGCAGTTATAACTTAAGAAACCAAGATTCCAAAGAAACGAGAGCCTCAAAGAAATAAGATCAAAATTTTCTATTGCTTTTGTTGTTGAAGTATTTGCTGAATCCTAAGCTGTACTTGAATGAGAGGCTGAGAATTCAAGTAGAAAATAGGTACTAAATGGCTACAAATGCAAGAAAAAATTTTGTAAGCTGTTTTTAGTATAAAGACAAAGTAGAATATGAGGCCCACTAAAGAGGAGGAGCCTCAATTAGATACCCAACTTTCAGTTGAGATGCCAGAAAGGGAAACTAGAAATTAACTAACTCATGTACACCTGAAACTGACTTGCACCATCTCAATTCACAATTGACTCAGAGTAATTTGCCCTTGTCTAATTACTGATCAAAAAAAGAAAATTAAATCTTCTCTAAAGGAAAATAATATCATCAGAAACTCATGATTTTTCATATACAATATCCAGCACTTAATCAAAAATTATGAGTCATACAAAGAGATAAGACCAAATGACTGAGACTATAGAGAAAAAACAGACAATAGAAACAGACTCACAAATGATCCAGATATTTGAGGCATCAGACATAGATCAGAAATGATTATAATTAATGCGTTCAAGAAAATGGATGACAAAATGGAAATGTCACCAGAAAATTATTTTTAAAGGAATCAAATATAACTTCTAACACATCAAAAATACGATTACAAATGTTAAGAACTAAAGAGATGAGTTGAACAGCAGATTAGATATAGCAGAAGAAGTTATTCAACTGGAAGATAGATACACAGAAAATAAAGAAACAGGCACACAGTTAAAAAAATGAATTGAAATAAATTTATAAATAACATATAAGTCAAAGAAGAAATCAAAATGAAAATCAGAAAATATTTTGAATGAAATATAAAATATATTACTAAAACTTGTAAAATGCAACTAAAGCAGTGTTTAGAGGAAAACTTAAGCTTTAAATTCACACATTAGGAGATTGTAAAGGCTGAGAATTAATTATCTAAGCACTCAAGTCAAAAAGCTAAAAAAAAAAAAAAAGCAAATTATAATCAAATAAAGCAAAAGGCAGAAAAATTAAGTAAAATCAACAAATTAATTTTAAAGAGCAATACAGCAAATCTGACACAGAAGCAAATCAAAAATCTGAATAGTGTGTATCTATTTAGTACATTGAATCGATAGTTTAAAACTCACCCACAAAGAAAATTCTAGACCCAGATATCCTTATCTGTTAATTTTTCTAAACATTTAAGAAAGAAACCCCAATCTTACACCAACTCTTCGAAACTTATAAGGTAAAACCAGTATAACCTTGGTAGCAAAACCAAACAAGCACATCACAAGGATAAAAAAACAAGCTGTTATCTCTTATAAACTCAGAAGTCCTAACAAAAATATAAGCAAAAAGAATCCTGGGATACATTAAAAAGTTACATTACAACCAAATAATTTTATTCAAAGAATACAATGTTGATTTAGAATTTGAACATCAATCAATGTAGTTTATCTCATTGACCAAAAAGATGAAGAATAAAACATATAACCATTTCAATAGATGCAGAAAAAGTATTTAACAATATCCAACACCTGTATATAATTTTTTAAAATATTCTTTGCAATCTAGAAATTTGAAAAATAACTTCCTTAATTTGATAAAAGAGATCCTTGAAAAATTATAGCATACATCATACTTTCATAGTGAAATATTGAAGATTTTTACTCTGAGATCAGGGACAAAATAAGGATGTCTATTATCATGAATAGTGTTTAACAATGGACTCCTAGAGGTCCTAGTCAATGTAACAAGGCAATAAAAAGACATAAACAGTCTACAGATTTGAAAGGAAAATATAAAAGTCTCATTATCTATAGACATATAATTGGTTACAAATTCCAAAAATAATCCACAGATAAAATACTCAAATAAGTGAGCTCATCAAGGCCACTGATAAATGGTCAATTTACAAAACGGATTGCATTGCTATATATTAGAAACAAAAGATTAGAAAGTGAAATTTTGAAAATTATGTTATTTATGAAAACAACTAAAATTTCAAATACCTAGAAGTAAATCTGTTGAAAAGTGTCTAAGACCTTTGCCAAGAGAGCTATAAAATATTATTACTGAGAAGAATTAGAGAATGTCTAAACAAATAAAGGAATAAACCATATTCATAAATAAGAAGAATGTAAATTTTAAAGACATCAGGTCTCCCTAGTTGATATGTAGGTTCAATGTATTCCAATCAATATCCCAGAATGTTTTTTCCCTCTGGGAACTGATGTATTTAGTATAAATGCAAAAGTCAAGGATAAACAACACATCTGGACATCCATGTTGAAAAAACAGTATTATCCTGACTCTTAATTTATACTATACAGAAAAATAGAACCAGGTACTTTTAGTAAAATAAATAAATTATAATTCTATCACAGAGTTTTCCACTTAAACTTTCTATGGCGATGAAAATGTCTTATATTTATATGGTGCAATGCTGTACATTAACCACATATGGCTATTGAACACTCAAAATGCAGTCATTGTGATTCAACAACTGAATTTTTTATTTAATTTTACTTTACCTTATTTCACTTATAAAATAATTCAAATTTAAATTGTCACAAAGACTGTTACATTCAACCCAGAGGGACTGGAAAGCCAGCTTTACCCTTCTACCTGAGAAACTCCCAAAAAGGACAAAACTATAAAGCAAAGTTTGTCTAAACACAATATCAAGCAACAAAGAATAGTGATCCCTGAAAGAAATAACAAACAAGGGGAGCCCTACAACTGCCTCAGTATAATGCCTTGAGAGCATTCCAGAATGTGCAGCAGGGAGGGAACTCAGGTAGAGCCCAGAGGACTCTCTGAGTTGAGGAGATGGAATTCAGACTCCAAGGAAATCAAGGCTGCTAGGGTTGGCAGAAAAGAGTATGGGGTGGGGGTTGGAGCAGAGAGATAGCTGTGTATAGAAAACTCTGTAGATCTGCACAAGTTGCCATCAAATATTTAACAAAGAACTAATTAGCATGTGTGTCAGGAAATTACTCAAGTCCCAGGAAAGAACCATAAGAAAGGATTAGAAAGAACAGTACTCAGCATTGACACAAAGCTTGAAATAGTACCTGTTTCCACCAGCCAAATTGGAAAACCTCATAATTCACCGGGCATCAGGTAGAGTACTCACAGAGCCTTCTCTCATTAGTGAGCAAACATAAACTAAACACTGCTCTGTTTCTGCCTAACAAAGCTTACAGACAAGACTGAAAAGCATGAAACTGTTTCAAATAACTTGTCTACTTCCCCAAACAAAGTCTAAGAATACTTATAGAAATATAAAAATATCTAGTACACAATGAGGCAATATTTACAATGTCTTGCATAAAAGAAAAATTTATCAGTTATGCAAAAACAGGATAAAACAAACAATAATGAGGATAAAAATTATTCAAACCAGAACCAGAACTGACACAAATGTTAGAATTGGCAGACAAGAACATTAAAATGATTATTATCACTATTCCACATGTACAAAATTTAAGTAGAGGACTGGAAGATATTTTTTAAAAGATAAATTTCTAGAAAGAAAACTACAATGTCTGAGATGGAAAATACTCTAAATGAAATTAACAGCAGAATAGATGTTCCAGGAGAAATATTAGTAAACTTGAAAACATTACAATAAAAACTACTTAAAATGAAGCACAGAAAAACGAATTTTCTAAAAATAAAGACAGCATGAGTATGCTGTGGGACCACTCTAAGCAGCTTAATTATAGGAGTGCTGTAAATGGAATTGTAAAAGAAGAGGAGGCAGAAAGAGAAAAATTACTTGAAGAAATAATGGCTGAAAAATTTCCAAATTTGATGAAAACCATAAACCCACAAATTTAAAACATTCTACTATCCCCAAAAAAAGAAACACAGAAAAAATATACCAAGGCACATTGTATTCTAATTGTCCTATGCCGGTGATTGAGAAAATCTTAAAAGCAATCGGAAGGAAAAAAAAAAACAGTCAGTTATGTAGAGAAATAAAGATAGCCAGATACAGTGGCTCACACCTGTTATCCCAGCCCATTGGAAGGCAGAGGCAGGTGTATCACTTGAGGTCAGGAGTTGGAGACCAGCCTGGCCAACATGGCAAAATGCTGCCTCTAGTAAAAATGCAAAAATTAGCTGGGTGTGGAGGCATGCACCTGTAGTCTGAGTTACTCAGGAGGCCAAGGTGGGAGAATTGGTTGAACCCAGGAGGTGGAGGTTGTAGTGAGGTAAGATCATGCCACTGCACTCCAGCCTAGGTGACAGAGCGACACTCTGTCTCAAAAAAAAAAAAAGAGAGAGAGAGAGAGAGAGAAACAAAGATAATAATGGTAGCAGATTTCTCATTGGAAATAATGCAAATCATAAAATAGTGGAATATCTTTAAGATACTTAAGGGGATTTTTTTTTAAAGGTGCTAATCTAGAATTCTATACCCAGCAAGACTATCTTTCAAAACTGAAGATGAAATAAAGACTTTTTCAGAAGTACAAAAGCTGACACAATTCATCACCAGGATATCTGTACTCCAAGAAATGTTAAAGGAAGTCCTTCAGGCAGAAGGAAAGTGATACCAGATGGTAATAGCAACTATACAAATAATGAGAGAACAGTATAAATGTAAACCGAATGAGTAAGTGGGTTTTTTTTGTTTTGTTTTCGTTTTTTTTTTTGTTTTTTTTTTTTGTTTTTTTTTTTTTTTTTTTGCTTATCTGCATGTTGTTAAATGAAAAAACAAACACTAATATATGGTGAAAAAAGGTAACAAAAAATCTTTGTGACATATATTAGGGAAAAATGTCTTAGATATACAACAAAAGCAGTTCTATAAAAGAACAAATTGATAAATTGGACTTTCCCAAAATTAAATTGTCTGCTTTTTGAAAAACAGTCTTAAAAGAATGAAGCCACAGACTGGGAGAAAATATTTATAAGTCATATATCTGATAACAGACATAAGTCCATAACATTTTCTTAACTTTCAAAACTCAATAATAATAACCAAACAATAATTTTTTAAATGGGCAAAAGATTTGACTAGATACTTATCCAAACACATAAACAGTGCTCAACATCATTAATCATTTGGGAAATTAAAATTAATGTCACAATGAGATGGCACTACACACCAACTATAACCGCTATCATCAAAAACACAGAAAACCAAGTGTTGGTGAGAATATGGGGCAACTAGAACTCTCATAAATTGATAAAGGCAACGTAAAATATTACAGCCACTTTGGAAAACCATTTTTCAGTTTTCTAAAAGTTTAAACACACACTGTATGATCCAGCCATTTAAAACCTAGGTATTTACCTAAGGGAAACTAAAGGACAATTTGGAATAGGCAAAATAATCAACACCAATCTTCCAACTGTTCACACTCTAATCCCTGAAAGCTATGTATATGTTACCTTACACTGAAAAAGGGACTTTGCAGATGTAATTAAGGTTACTGACTTTGATGTGAGAAAATTATCCTGGATTATGAGGGTAGACTTGATCTAATCACAAGAGTTCTTAAAAGTAGAGAGATACCTGTTCCCAGCTGTGGTCAGAGAGAGATGTGATCATATCAGACAAATCAGAGACATGCAATATTTCTGGCTTTGAAGACAGAGGAAGCAGTCCATGAGCTAGGAGTGTGGTTAACCTCTAGAAACTGGAAAAAGCCGGGAAACAGACTCTCCTCTAGGGTCTCTAGAAAGGAATTCAGCCCTGCTGAGACCTTGATCTTAGCCCAGTGAGACATATATCAGCCTTCTGAGCTACAGAACTTTAAGATAATAAATTTGTGCTGTTTCATGCCACTATATTTGTGATAATTTGTTATGACAGAAATAGAAAATTCATACATGTTCATAGCAACTTTATTTACAATAGCTAAAAACTGAAAACAACACAAATGTTAATCAACAGGTGAATAAACAAATTGTAGTACACCCATACAATGGGAAATTATTCAATAAAAGAAATGAAATATCAATATACTGAACAACATGATAAATCTCTGAAATAATTATGCTGATAGGAGCAAGACCAGAAAAAAAGGAAATGATTACATGCTGTATGATTCTTTTATGTAAAATTCTAGAAAAAACAAACTAATCTACAATGACAGAAAACAGATCAGTGGCTGCCTAAAGATGGGGGGCTGTGAAAGGTTGGGAGATGGGAGGTTGTCCCATTACAGTGGGGCACAAGGAACCTTTTGGGGGATGATGGTTATGTTTATTATCCTGATTAAATGGTTCTACTGGTGTACATGTGTCAAAACATCCAACTGTATACTTTAAAATGTGTAGTTTATTGTGTGTCATTTACACTCCAAAAAAACTGTTGAACGAAATTTAAATAACTGCACAAGGCTAGTGGTTACTGAATTGGATAGTGCAGTTCTAGAAGATAAAAATAAGAGAATATATTTATCACACTGAATATAAGTAACTGTTTCTTTAACTGAAAGTAATAACCATAAAGGAAATGACTATAAATTGTACTTCATTAAAACTAAGGATTAAAGCTTACCAAAATATAGCCTTAAGAGAGTAAAAAGGCAAGTCACAGAATGGGGAAAGATATTTGCTATGTAAATAGTAATAAATATGTGTGTGCACACAAGTGTGCATAGGACTTGTATCTAGAAAACATAAAGAACAACAAATCAAAAAAGTAGAGAACCCAATTTCTAAAATATGGGCAAAGACTTATACTGGCACTTCTCAAAAACACATGGAAAGGTGATCATTGTCATTAGGCATGTGGGAAATGAGAATTGAAATTGCAGTGAGATACAGTACACCCCTGCCATTTTAAATAAAACTGGCAATACTCAATGCTAGTGAAGGTGTGGAGCAACTGGAATTCTTATACCTTGCTGTTGTCAACTAGTCCAACCACTCTGAAACACTGTTTGGAAATCTCCACTATAATAGATCTGAACATAGATAGTCCCTATAAATCCGCAATTTCATCTGTAGTGCATGCCCACATAATACACACAATGTGTATTAAAACACATGTACAAGAATGTTCATAACACTATTATTCATAAAAGCCAAAAACTCAAAACAACACAAATGTCTATCAGTAATAGAATGGATAAATAGTAACACACACAGACACACACAAACACACACACGATGAAATACAATAGAGCAGTGAAAATGAACAAAATACTGCCATACACTGAAAACGGAATGAATCTTACAAATGTAATGTTCATGGAATAAAAGAAGCAAGACCTAAAATAATATATACTGAATAATGAATTAATGGCAGTAGAAATCAGAATATTAGTTAGCTTTAGGGGAGCATGGATAATGACCAGAAAGGGTAAGAGGGAGTGTTGTGAACAGCCGCTAAGTTTCTGCCTCTTGATGTGCCTGTTGGTTACACAGATATATTCACTTTGCAAAAAAATATCTCATATAACTATGAATTATGTACTTTTCTGTATACTTATTTTTCTTGAACCTAAAAGTTTACTTTAAAAAATATCATTAAAAAATCTAAAAATGTCAAATAAGAAATCGATGACTTGTATACAGTCTTGCCATCAAGTCGTGAAGGGGGGCTTTTCAAGTGTATGCACCCATGCAATGCTGGCCCGTTCTCCCCACCTGTCATCCCTTAGGAGCAGATAATAAATATTCTCACCAGAAGAAAGAAATAATTGCAGCCACACAGTTTTTGACTTGAGATTTTCCTGGCTTTACACCTAATTTAACTAAAACATTCTCCTCCCCCTTCCCGCACTCCCCCACCCCCAACCCATTTCTGTGTCCCTTTCACTCAACTGAAACAACGGCAAGCGCGAATTCAGGTAGAGTGCAGAGGCAATTATAAAACAGATACTTGTAAAGGCATTGCTGCCATTTGTGCCACTTGAAATATTATCCCTTATGAGTTTTCTCACTGAATTAGTGCCATTTAATGTGTGCATATGGCCAAGGGGAAAATATAAAATTGATCAATGAGAACAGGAAAATTACTCCAGAGAATCTTTGTGGCTTTGTGAATTGTTGCTTGACATTGTGGTTTTACCAGATATAATGGCATGGTTTACAATTTACAACAGGGCTTGGGGGATGCAGATACAAACATTTTTACTTAAAATACCAGGAGCAGATGGGAAAAAAAAATACAGACTGGACTTCGTCCAGATGCTGAGGATGTTGCACATATTTCGACTCCTACATGAAGGCATAAATAACACCAATTCCTCATCATCCACAGAAATGCAAGAGAGTCATCACATAGGTAATCCAAACAGTAGATAAACACAAAATAATTCCTTATGTCAAATCGTTGTGGTATATATGTGCTACAGTCTCTGGTTCTGCTTGCTTTTTCTTATGGGGAGATCTGATGTCCTAGTTATTCGTGATATTGCACACAAAATCATGAAATTGCACCCTGAAGAAAAACTACGTGAGGAGCTGGGAAACTAAGAACTATCTCATTTTTCAGCTCTGTCCCATTATGCAATTCTGCTCAATACATTCCATGCTGGAAATGGGCAATTTCACCTTTAAGACAGATAAGTAAGAATCATGATAGACTTGAGAGGGACCCAGAACTGGGTCTTTGTAATAGAACTTCCTCCAAGTAGCTCTGTGACATTTGACAAGCCTGTTACCTGATCAAGGCCTTAATTTCCCGTCAGTAAGCCAGTGGAAGACGACTAGGTAATTGCAAAGGCTCACCTGGCGCTAGGTAGCCCAGGATCAGTCTAAGCAGAGCTAACCCTTCCTTCATGATTGCTACCTTCCCCAGACCTCAAAATAATTATTTTCATTTTAAAAGTTTCAAGCTTCTAGTTCCTGTTGAACTCCAATTTCAGTAGCAGATGGCAATGGTTATAAAAGCAATAAAGAAATTAAGTAAGCAACAGAGATGTTAACTAAGAGAGGAAAGCAAGATTTGCCAGAGATAAACTGCCACATAATCTACTTATAATCCACTGAAAGTTGGCTGTCTTTCTAATTATCTGGGTATTAGCATGATGCTCATCCCCGCTGGGGAAAGATCTAGAGGAAACCAGATAAAATGCAATAGGAGGGATAGTGGTTGGAGATGAAGAAGAACTTCCTGAGAGGTATTCAGACTAGAATTCATTATAGAGTTGCTTTTGGGGCCTGTTTCATAGTATCTTCTCCAAGTGTCCAGTTTTTCTCAGGTCTATGAGAGTGGGGAAGAGGTGATGATACTGAATTCTCAAAAGTATTCTACTTATGAAAAGGCCAACAGTCAAAGAACATTTTCTAATAAAAAGGTAGGGAGGGAAAGAGCAATTTCAAAAACAATTGCTAGCATGTCTCCACTCCAGAAATGTTAGCCCAGTACGGTGGCTCACACCTGTAATCCCAGGACTTTAGGAGACAGGTGGATCGCTTGAGTCCAGGTATTAGAGACAAGCCTGGGAAATATGGCAAAACTCCAACTCTACAAAAAGCACAAAACTTAGCTGAGCACAGTGGTGTATGCCTGCAGTCCTAGCTACTACTCAGGAGGCTGAGGTGGGAGGATCACTTGAGTCCAGGAGGCAGAGGTTGCAGTGAGCTGTGACTGTGCCACTACACTCCAGCCTAGGCAACAGAGCAAGACTCTGTCTCAGAAAAAAAAAAAAATCCTACTTCAGGGGAGGTGTTTGAAAATAAACTCCCAGATTTTTTTTTTTTTTTCCAACCTGGGCACAACAGAACAGCTCCTACAAAAAGGGTAGTGAGAAGAAAAGGGACTATTCTGATGTCAATGAGGTGGTGACCAGGAAGCATGCCATCAACATTCACAAGGGCAGCCATGGAGTGGACCTCAAGAAGTGTGGCCCTTGGGCACTCAAAGAGATCCAGAAACTTGCTGTGAAAGAGATGGGAATTCCAGATGTGCACATCGACACCAGAATCAGCAAAGCTGCCTGGGCCAAAGGAATGAGGAGTGTCCCATACTGTGTCCACGTGAGGTTGTCCAGAAAATATAATGAGGATGAAGGTTCAGCAAGCAAGTTCTGTGTGTTGGTTACCTATGCACTTTGAAAAATCTACACAGTCAATGGATATGAGAACTAATCGCTGCTGATTGTCAAATAAAGTTATAAAAGAAGAAAGAGAGAGGGAGAGAAAGAGGAAAGAAGAAAGAAAGAGAAAGAAGAAAGAGAAAGAAGAAAAAGAAAGAAAGCAAGAAAGCA
Source organism: Macaca mulatta (assembly GCF_049350105.2). Lineage (NCBI taxonomy): Eukaryota > Metazoa > Chordata > Mammalia > Primates > Cercopithecidae > Macaca > Macaca mulatta. The sequence continues at coordinate 71,122,440 of NC_133406.1, read as the reverse complement.
AGAGAAAAGAAGGAAGGAAGGAAGGAAGGAAGGAAGGAAGGAAGGAAGGAAGGAAGGAAGGAAGGAAGGAAGGAAGGAAGGAAGGAAGGAAGGAAGGGAGGGAGGGAGGGAGGGAGGGAGGGAGGGAGGGAGGGAGGGAGGGGAAGGAAGGAGAGGAAAGAAGGAAGGAAGGAAGGGAGGGAGGGAGGAAGGAAGGGAAAGGAAGGGAAGGTCTCCCATATCAGCCTCTGGAGAATGACTCTGCTAAAAGTAAGTAAAAACTAATAAAAGATGATTGCTATAGGCCTACCCTAAACAGATGATTCACATTTGGAGCTAAAATGAGAGCATGTCCAGGCAACTGTTTGACAGGTCCCAGACTCTCTCATATAACTTGGTTTGAAAGGAGGCAGCCTCTGTGAGGCTCCTGAAAAGTCTGAGGCAGAAAACCTGTTCCCTGGTCTTCTGGAGTTCCTCCCTGAGACAGGAAGTCACTTCTTACCTCGACCTCAAGGCCATGCAGAGGCTGTGGCAAACCATGACTTCTCAAAGTATAACAGAAGGGATGGCAGGTACCACAACTGTGAAGACCAGGAAGTCAACCCCGCAGCACAGAAGGCCACGAGAGTATCTTTTCCTTTGCCTCAGTCCCTGGATGTTGTTGAATGGATTCCTACTGCTTAGCATCCTAGACTTTCAGGGAAGAGTAAGAAAGCTGTAATGGAGGCTAACAAATTATGTGAACCTTGACAAAGATAAATTAAGAAGTCATAGCCGATCACAAGGTAAGCTGATTTTAGCAGATTTCATAGCTAACATGAGAACATCTGGAAAAACCTGCTATTGGCACAAGAAAAATTTCCTGACTGCATTCATTCCTGTGTGACTTAGGCAAATGACTTAACCTCTCTGGTCTCTGCACTAGGACATTTTTCCACCAAGTATTTAGATACTATACAAAAATGCATATAATAATTCAAAACAATTTAAGAAAAATAAATATTTATAGAAGCCAGAGCAAAAAAATATGATTACAAATGGACAGAAAAATAATAAAGTTTTAGTGACATTAACACATAAAATATAGGCCATCTAGTCCTATCAAGCCTATGGATATGGGCTAAAATTGGCCTTTGAGCTTCCTACTAGCCAAAGCAAAGAGGAAAAGATGATCAGTCATAAAACACAGGGTGTGCGTACAGTTCAAGGGAAGCCATACCTTTCCTTAAACAGAGACCTACAAAAAATTCTTAGATGGTCTTTATAAAAATAAGGTTCTGTATGATGCAGTGACAGCATCTTCCAAAAATTCCAAAACACAAAGAGGTACATATGGCTCTTAAGGTCCCCAGTTTTCTTATAGAGAAAATATCACAGATCAATCAAAACTCTTTCAAAGCAATATTATAAACAGATAAAAAGAACTGACTTCTGGAAGCCTGAGCACTATAAGATGACAGTGGTTTGGCTGAGGTGGGAGAGTTTGTGCCATGCATCCACATGGAAAAACTCTGGCCAACATGGCAGAGCATTTAGCAAGCCCAGATGACTCCTGAGACTTGGGCTCTTACTTGCCTAAGGAACAAACTTGCCTTTTGTTTATAACTCAAAGCTCTATTAGACAGGAGCTACATCCAGCATACATAGTAGCTAGAGGGCCTGTCATCATAACACACACATGGTAGGGGTTTTATTTTATGTTTTTCTAGATGATAGACTGAATATGTAAATGTCTGTTCTCAGTCTAATACTTCAGTATATAAGACTTTCAATTAGCACAGAGTCTTTCAGATCATATCATAAATGTTGACTACAAAAGAATACACAAAAGCAAAACACATCACTGTGTTAGCCCCAAAAGACTCCATTTGATATGCTAGCCTATTTAAATGGCAGCAGTGATGGGCTAAATTAACCAATCATTAGAGAGTGAATACTGGTATCCCAACAGGCACAGCTCAGTGAACCTGAAATAGACGTTAAGTCATTAGGCATTAGTAGCCGAACCATATGTGTCCAGTTGGTCTCAAAAATCTTAGTCATAATCCTTTATTCAAGTAAAATTGACATAGAAGAATATACAAATAATGGCTGAGCTACTCTAGTTGAGGGGGAAAGAGACCCCAAAAACTCACTTGAGTCTGCACCAAAATTGGCCCCACTTGCCTTCCCAAATACACCCACGTGCTGACCACCCCAGTCCCGGAGGGCATGAGATGGCCCGGCCTCTTCTCCCAGGTTGTGAAGGAGGAGAAAAGAAGGCCTTTCACAACCTGCCCCAGGACTCACAACTTCATTCAGACTGCAGAAAAGCCCTCCCGCGGCCAAACTGAACCAAAGCGTGTTTAGAACACAATACCAGACACAAGGGAGCCAGGAGAAACCACAGCCAGTTGGAGGGGTCACCTGGAAGTCAGAACGTTCACACCCCGGCAGTGCCGAGGCCACCACTGATGTCCTCATCCTCAGGTTAACTCTCTCTCTGCCAGAATGGGTGCACCTTCCCCCACGTGGGGCAAAAGGGGGCCCAACGACAGAAGAAGAAGGAAAGGAACAAAAAGAGGTATAAAACACTCTACTCCAATCTTGGGAGAATCTTTATTCTCTCTCGAGGACACCCGCCAAACTCGGGGACATTCCTCCCTCAACCCAAGCGTCTCCTGCTGAGGCCACGGGAAGCCTCCCCGCCTTCCGCTGGTCACCATCCTTCAGCATCCGCCCCGGCCACCACCACCGCCACTGCAGCAGCAGCAGCAGGGACAGCAATCCTGAACAGACCCCAAAAACTCTGACTAATTAAAGACAAATAATTAAACACATTCAGGCGGGGGAAGGTTGGCAAAGCCCTCCTGCATTGTGTGGCCACCTTGGCACCGAAATGGTTAGAGACCATATCCCTCCACGTCGCCTCCTCTCATTGTGGTGGAGAGCTCTTGAGAACGTTATTAGCTGGGTGTGCGCCTTGCCGTTTTTCCACACGAGGCAGATGGGTAATTACGAAGCTAATAGTCTGATTGAGAGAAATCAGATGCAGTGGTTTGCCCAATTAGATGATACATTAGCTTCCTTCTTTGTAAGCAGCTAATGTGTGAAGCAAAGTGGTATTTTCGAGGGTCAGAATCCTTAAACAAGTGCCGAGTTGCAGATTATTGTATCTCTCTTTTTTTTTCTAATGGAGGAAAAGTGCTAAGTCTTCATTACTAAAAGCATAGAAAATGCAAATCAGCTTCTGAAACAAAAGAGAGAAGGGACAGGCGAGAATATTTGGTGTCCGATGTGTCAACCTACAACATCAATTACATTGAAATGCAATGCATGGCAGCCTAATCAAGGATAGTATAATTGTAATAATTGCGTGCTTTTGTTGGAGAGCTGCTGCTGTTGTTATTTGTCAACCATTTGTTCCTCTCTATTGTTAAGGGGGGGAAAGATTTTTTTTTTAATGTAACTGAGAGATTGTGTAGGTAATGGGTGAGCGGGCGGCCGTCCTCAGAATGTGGATGAGGGGTCTTGCTTCCCTGCTACATGGCGGCTCCTCCGTAGCCCTGGTGAGCTGCTGGAACAGCGACATGAGCTTGGGGCAGGAAGGGACAAAGTGGCCGGCCATGCGAGGGTGGGCTTCAGCCTCTGTCCATGTCCCAGTGCCCTGGGGCAGAGGCAAGCTGAGGCACAGGCCTGAGGAGGTTGGGAGGAGAGCGGTGCTGGCAGACGAAGTCTCTCACAACATCTTCTCTTGAGCAAATATAACAGGCGGGGAAGAAGGAGAGGAAGGGGCTGCTACACCTCAACCTGCTTCTTGAAGTCTGGGCCTACAAAAGGACTGGGTTTATTTTGGTAAATGACCATTTCCTGCAAAATGCCCAAGAGAAAGAGAGGTTGAAATCCTGCATAAAACAACAACAAAATGAAAGTCGCAGTAGCTGGTATTCCAGCCAGGAGAGCACAGTCCATCAGGGTGCGGACGGGAGCATGGGCACTAACACTCAAATCCAACTTGACCACTCACTGGCCTGGGCCAGGCCCATGGCCTCGTTATCCCCTGGAGTAACACAAGGGCATGAGCCACCCTGAGCAGCGCCATGTGGAAAGATACAAACCTCCAATGCTCTGAAGCCTTTGGCAGCTAGAAAGAGCTCTCGAAATGCTTCTAAGTTACCTAAACCCATCTCTTCCCCTCTCCCTTCCTGCCATCCACTTTTTTTTTTTCATGTGTATAGATGTTCCCTCAAATGTACTTATAGAGAAGGGAAAAGAGAGAAAGCCAGCTTAACAGCCACCTTTGGAAAGAACAAGAAAAGAAAACACAAAACAAAAACAAAACAGGGATGTTCGTAGAAAGCCGAAGTTGAGTTGGAAAATTCTTCTTAGGAGCAGCTCTCAGCATTCAGATCAGATAAGAGGTTTATTTTCTCACTTCAATTGGTCTTGCCAATAGGTTGAAACAGAGGCACAATGGAAATGGGCTAAAACATTTAACAGAGCTGTTAAATCTCATTCTCCACAGCTAAAAAAGAACAATCCCGGACCGTCTTTACCAAGGGGAGGCTTCATGGGCTGTAGGAGGCTTTGCATGTATCCCTGACAATCCTGTACATACTCCAAAACTCACACTAATTAAAAGCAAATAATCAAATACATTCAATTTGAAAAGTTGGCAAACTCGCGTGTATTATTGCGTTAGCACCTTGGCATGGAAATGCTCACATCGCGCTAATCTCGTTGTGCAGAAGAGCTCTTGAGCTCGCTATTCACCGAGCCCATGCCCCCTCCTCCCGCCGCCTCCCCTCTGGGCCTGCCTTCCCCACCAGTCCCCTGCCGCTCCCCCTCCAAGGCTCCCACTTTAACAGCAAAATAAGGAAAGAAACTGCCTCAAGATGAGCATTTGCTAACACTTGGAACTAACAGTGGCTTGATAGAGAAAAGAAGTCCTTCCCTCTTGCCGGCTTCTCGGCTACCTAGAGAGAGAAGGTCGGCGTGATGCTGCAGTTTTTAAAGAGTTTTCAGCAGTGAGCCTTGGTTGAGCTATTTGCAATCGACATCCTCACCCCCCAGAGCCACCCTCCCGGGTACTCTCCTTGTCAAACTGGTGGCCAAATCTGGGCGATGAGCTGACAAAATGAGAAGAAAGCCTCAGATCTGATGCTGCTGCCTCTGGGACTTGAGTTTCTTAGGGGCTGGTGGAAGGATGAGAGGAGGGAGTTGCCCAGAGAAATACAAAACTCCTGCCATCAAGAATGGGGTGAAATGAGCCCAGACTGGCCAGAATTTTTCTGGCAGATCTGCTACCTGAGGCGCATTTCTGTTTCATCCTGGGCTGCTGCCAATCACAGCCTCCCAGCATCCAGGGCTCGCAGGAAGATGGGCAGTTTGTCCTCAGCTCTGAACAAAAGAAAAACAAATAAAATCACATTCAGCCACATGACATTCATGTCAGATGGAAAAGGAGAAGGTCATGTGGGCAGTGCATGTAGCTGGTTCTGCAAGGCCAAGAAGATACACATGAAGTAGGCACAGGTCTGCAGAGCTCCTGGGAGTAGCTGCCTGAAGAAGTCGCAGGGATGCCTTGCTGGTGAGACTCCAGGTTTGTCTGTGGGTGGAAAGGCCTTCAGGGCTGTTCCCTGCAAGTCTAACATTTCAGACCAATTTCTAATGTGTCCTGGGTCACTATAGTAATTGAGCAAGAGCATCAACCTTTTGGTACTTCTGTTACCTCTGGAAGAATTTTTTGAGGGAAGCATTAAGCAGGTGTCTTGGTTGAATCCTCGTAGGTGTAATATGGCATCAATACAAACGATGTGTTGGACAGTTCTTGCAAAATCTGACCACTCCTTTCTCCTTCCTTCTAATACAGTCCATGGACTGCATGGCGCCCACTGTCAGGATGACTCCCTTTCTCCTTGCCTGGTTCCTCTTCATTGTTTCATTCCTTATCCAACAACTCATCCAATCACTCATTCCTTAACATATTCATTCAACAAACACTTAATTAGTAGTAAGACTTTATAGATACTATAATCAACCCTTAGAATACAAAGATAAATGAGGTTAGAACCAGCAATTCTACTTCTGTATGTTTTCAGAATTGAAAGCAGGGACTCAAACAGACATTTATACACCCATGTTCATAGCAGCATTATTCAAAATAGCCAAAAGGTGGAAACAAACCAGATATCCATTGACAGATGAGTGGATAAACAAAATATGGCATATACCTACAATAGAAAGTTCAGTCTTAAAAAGGAATGTAATTCTGACACGTGCTACAACATGGATGAACCATTTGAAGACATTATGCTAAGTGAAATAAGCTAGTCACATAAGACACATACTGTATAATTCCATTTATATGCAGCACCTAGAGAAGTTAAATTCAGAGAAGAGAGCTGGAGGAAGGAGGGAATGGGAGTTGGTGTTTAATGGGTAAGAGTTTCCGTTCATGAAGATGAAAAAATTCTGGAGTCGGACAGTGGTGATGTGAATGTCCTTAGTGCCACTGAACTGTACACTTTAAAATTGTTTCAATGGTAACTTTTATGTATATTTTGCAACAATAAAAAATAATACCAAAAAAAGTGAGTAAGTTTAGTCACAGTCCTCTAGGAACTTGGGGTCTAGCAAGGAAAGAAGTAAGGTTAAAATGCATAAATAGTAAATGCAATCCCATGAGGTTGGCACAATTACCACACTAGGCAGAGGGAGACAGGGACCCAGGGTCTGACAGAGATGGCTGCGATGCTGCCTCCAGGTCAGGTCATCTCCAAGCCTGAGCGCCCTTATCTGCAAGCAGGGATGGTAACGACCTTTCTCTGTGCCTCACAGAACTGTTGGGAGCACCTACCACGTAGCAGGTACCACACCAGGCCCTTTAGTTCATTCAACCTCACATTCAACCAATGAAAGAGAGATTCGACCAGTCATTTCCACGGAGGAAGCAGGGGTAAGAGAGGCTGAGGGGTGGGTGTTCCACCATCATAGAGCTAGCAAACTGGAGCCCCAGGGTTAGAACACAGCCCTATATGGATGTCAAACCCATGCTTTTCTCCCTACACTGTTTGGTCTCATTCAGATTTTACAGGCAGCTAACTGAAAAACACACACCTAATGAAAAGACGGACTATTAGGATTTAATTGTGTCCCCCTCAAAAAAGATATGTTGGAGGGCAAGGTGCAGGGGTTCACACCTGTAATCCCCACACTTTGGGAGGCCAAGGCGGGTGGATCACCTGAGGTCAGGAATTAGAGACCAGCCTGGCCAATATGGTGAAACAACGTCTCTACTAAAAATATAAAAAATTAGCCAGGCATGGTGCTGTGCGCCTGTAATACCTACCAGCTACTCGGGAGGCTGAGGCAGGAGAATCACTTGAACCCGAGAGGCAGAGGTTGCAGTGAGCTGAGATAGCACCACTCCAACAAGAGCAAAACTCCAACTCAAAAAAATAAAAAAGTAAAAAATAGAATAAGGAAAAGAAAAATACAAAGATATATTGGAATCCTAACCCCTAGTCCCTCAAAATGTGACCTTATTTGGAAACTGGGTCTTTAAAGCGGTGACTAAGTGAAAACAAAGTCATTAGGATGGGCCCTAATCCAATATGACCGGGTGTCCTTATCAAAAGGAGGAATTTGCACACAGAGACAGACATTACCCAGGAATAATGCTGTGTGAAGACTGGAGTGATGCTGCCATAAAGCCAAGGAAGCACCAGAGGCCAGGAGAGAGGCCTGCATGGGGCCTGCCCTGCACATTCAGAGGGAGCATGGCCCTGCCAGCACCTTGATCTCAGATTTCCAGCCTCCGGAAGTATGAGAGTAAACCCGTAAACTACCCAGTTCATGGTACTTTGCCATGGCAGCCCAAACAAACTAATACAGGGGTCAATCAAGGGAAATTGAGGAGGAGCCTTCTTTGAGGCTTTGAGGACATTCACCTGTGGGCCCTGGGGACTCTCGCGGCCCTCAGGAAGGGGCCCTGAGGCAGACAGCTGGGATTCCAGTTTTCCTCTCTCCTGCCATCCCTGCTCCTACTCACACCCTCACTACCCTCCACCAGGATAGGTCTCCTTAAGAACCGAATCCATGATGCTTTGCTTTTGTCTTTTTGTCTGGTCTGTAAGCATTTTTGGAGCTTCATGGGCCGTCCTGACAGCTGTTTGACAGTGTAGAGTTGTTTCCATTGTAAACTATAGGTGGGAGCGCATCCCTGCTCTGGGCCTCACATCACATCCCATACCCCACAATGCATGGCTGTCCCACTTTCCCCTACTTTTTCCTTTTGGGAACCTAGAACTCTAACCTGAAGGCTACATGCTTTCTGAGAAAACCAGGACACCTCTGATGCTATGGTTTCAGCACACGGGTTTAAACAGAGCAGGGGCCGAGTTGCCCAGCTTAAACAGATCTGGAAGCCAAGGGACCCGGGAAGCCACATTTCCTCTTCCAATTCCCCACGCAGTGGTGAGATTAAACAGAGGGCTTTGCAAAGGAACTCCAGGAAAATACTGATAAATTGAACAGCAATCGACAAGGCACTCAGGCTCCCTCCCTGAGCTCCACCCAGCCCCCCAAATCTGTGTCAAATCTTTTCTCTTCTCCGCATCAACTAAGCTCATGTGTGAATGGAAATGTTTCCGTGCATTAAAGAAAATCAATGAAAATATCTCAAAAACAATTTCAAGCTCCTCTTCCTCCCACAGGGTGGCAAAGCCAGACCCTGCTGTGCTGTGCAGGGGCGCCAAGGACAGCCAAACCCATGTAGGTGGCAGATTTCCACTGGAAGAAAGCCACAGACCCTGACACACACAGCTCACTTCTCTCTCCCAACACAGGACAGCATTCCACAAAGCCAGCCAGCCTAGAAAAATTCTAGCTGTCCTCCCACACCCCTTTTTAGTTTCATTCTTCAGTTCTATTTGTGCATTGTTTTTGCCCCCGACCCCTGGGTAGGGCATCTTTGGTTGCAGTTGAATGTCAGCACTAAGACAGACGGGGGCAGTAGGTTGAAGGAAATTGCACAGATTTGGAGTCTGTAGATCTAGGTTTGAACATCAGCTCTGCCACTAACTAGTTGTGCCAGTCACTTAACCTCTCCGCCTCTCAGGTTCCTCCTCTTTAAGTCAGGATTGTTAAACAGATCATGCCTGGTTATTGTGAGTAGAAAATGAGATAATACTAGGCAGGACCCAGCACATAGTAAGTACTCAATCAATGGCTAATTACCACCATTATTTTTGTCACCAAGTAAAGAGTTGAGGCCCAACAAATTGCTTACTGATCCAAGCTAACGGCAGCCCCTTTGAGAGTAGACAAAGCCAGACGATGTGGACAACTTGGATGGGACCTTGTGCTGCTGGCTGATGGGGAGCGCTCTGGAGCACCTCTAGGAGGAGCATCATGGGAGGTGAAGAACAGCACACTTCAGCCTCCGGAAGACACATGGAGAGGTTTATTTAACAGCCAAAGTAACTGCACTGAGGCAGTCAGGCCAGCGGGGCATAGAGGAAGAAGGACAGGGAGTCACACGTGGCAGATGTCTTGGCTGAGAGAGAAAGTTCCAGAGAATGTGCATGGGTTGGGTAACTGGGAGCTTCGGCTCAATTCAGAACAATCCAGCTCCCTTCCAGACGGGAAACGCAACACGAGAGCAGCATCCAGAGGGAGCCCCGGGAGACCCCGGCGAGCCGGCGAGCCGGGCCTGGCAGCCCAGCTGCCTGCAGCTGGGGGGAGCTGAGCACACTCCGCCTGGCCTTGGAAGCAAAGCTGTTTCACCTGAGAGGACTAGAAAACGCTCACCCCGGGGGGAGGAAAAAGAAGATGGGATTTCTCCTGGGGTCGGAACAGGACCCCGCCAGCCAGAGACAATGGCTCCAAGAGCCTCAACAACTCCACCCCTGTTGACGAGGGAACTCAACACCCTGGAGATCGCGTGTGAAATCTGTACTGGGGAAGAGAGTCCTCATTTAGCGGAGAAAGTGCTGCGCTATCTATGTGTGAAAGCTTTTTTAACACTGTTCCCTGCTCTCCATATGGCGAACTTCACCCAAATTAGGAAGAACCGCTGAACAAAGCTCCAACGACTTGAAAATGAGAGCAAGTTCCAGGTGCCCATCCCAGAGGCAGCCACTGCCCTGTGCTCAGGGTGGGTCTAGCAGGCCAGAGCACCCAGACGCCTCTCCTTGCACCCCTGCAACCTCACCCTTGATCCCCAAATGCTCTCCTCAGGGTGAAGCTGTGTTCCCTCTCAGGGGATCAAGTCACCATCACCAGTAATTAAAATACTAAGAATCACTACCCCCATTTAGTGTACCTACACTGTGTTACACATGACACAGGAAGATTCAAATGCAGACTGGTCATTCAGTCAAGGTCACGATCACGTTTCTCAGCATCACCCTCGTGCTCCAAGAGTAAGGCCAGGAGTGGGAGCTGGGGGTTTGCTCCAGTGGAAGCTGGGGGGATGGGGAGCTCAGTCCTTTCCCCTCAGTCAGAGGGTGTATGGCCGAGACCCCTGACAGTGTCACGCCATGGGAATTTGTGGGGGCTACAGAATAAATGACCATCAGGTCTGGAAGGGAATTTAATGACTGGTATCACCTGCCTCATGGAAAAATTAAGGTTCAGGGAAACAACACTGAGTCATAAAGTATGTTAATAAAACAGCCAAGACCCAACCGACCTGTGTGTGCTCTATGGCAGCATAAAGCCCTCCAGAAAAAGGGCAACCTCTCCTGTCCATCCTCTACCCTGACTTCTCCCTAGTCCTGGCCAAATGAGGGAGCCCGCCCAAAAGCAGGCCTACTTTATTTGACCCATCCCGCGCCCCCCAACCTACCTCTCCACTAGTCTCACCATCCCCGACCCCATTTGAACACAGCTGTTTCTGACTGCAGTTCCCACCACCCCCCTCCCTTCCCACATTGCCTCCCTCCAGCCGCACACTGAGCCCCCACTGGCTTTCTCCCAGGGTCTGGGGGCTGCACTTTCCCCATCTCTTTCCTTCCAGCCTCCCTGGCTGAGTATAGCAGGACAAAATGAAGCTCGATGCAAAGATTTTTAGAATGTTTATCTTGGTTATTGTATTATTTACAGCAACTCCGCGCTGTGCCCGGGGCATTGCGTGGTTTGAAAGACGCTATACAAACTAAAATTGTGTGGCATTGTTTGTTCCTCCACATTCTGTGAGAGAGAACCAATCTAGTAATCACTGTTTTTGCTCCTCAAATCAGGGACGCTCCATTTTGTGTGCATGGTGACTAATCTGGAAATAAAGATTCATAGCAAATGTATAAGGAGCTCTGGAAGCAGTTGGGGCCCGGCAAATGAAAGAGAGGCAGCGAGGAGGAGGAGGAAAGACCGTGGAGGTGACGTCGATGAGGGCCCGATGGGCCCTCTGAGGAGGGACAGTAGCCCATCCCTGGGGTTGTGGGAAGTGCCACATCACATATCTGTTCCTGGCAGACAGAACAGACCCCGGGGAGCACTTTGCCCCAAAGTGCACAGGGCCAGCTGCAGTCCACCTGCAAACCTCCTGCGGCTGGCTTTTCATCCCAAGGTCAAATTCTCTGGAGCTGAGGCTCACCCTTTCAGAACATAAGCCAGGGGAGGTGAGTGAGGAGAGGAGAGGATCAAACCATGGCTAGGAATGACCATGTGCAGACCCCAGTCCCTCTTCAAGGGCATGGCACGAAGAGGGAGTGGAGGGGCAATGCCAGGGTCTCTGGAGCCAGCCAGCTGGTTTCTGGCACCATCCTTCTGCTCTCAGGCCCTTGCCCAGCATAGCGGACCCCAGCCTAACCGGCTCATGTTCAGTCCCAGCTGAGGCACGACACCAGGGTCTGTGTGTGGCAGTGGGATTGTGACAGGGGAGGCTTGCATTTGTGAATTCACTGGAAGCATTTCCTTGGGAAAGGGGTGAATCTGGCCTCACAGCCCAGCCCCGGCTTACCACCCCAGTTCCCTCTGATTTCCACGCTCCCCTTTCACCCGCCCTCCCACAGCACTATCCAGCCACACTACTCACAGTCTGCCTTTGCTGGTCAAGCCAGGCCTCTTGGTCACTCTCTAGCTTCGCCCTTCAGCCTGCCCAAATCCTATGCACTCTCCAATGTCCAGTTCAGAGATCACTTTCTCTGTTACACTTCCATCATCCACCCAGTCCCACGGCAAGATGACTCAGTCACCGTGAAGCCCTAGATCTTCAATCTGTAGGTCTGCAGTGTGCCTAGAGTGACCTGTGAAACAGAGGCCAGTGGGTTTGCCCTCATGGGAGCACATTCCTGCAGGATAAAGACGGGCATGCGCTTGTCTTCAGCATTCTTCCCTCAGCATCCAGCAGAGTGCCAGGGACATGCGTGGGAGCCTGGGAGATCCCCGCTGGGCACTTTCACACCCACCTCAACACCCTCACCCCGGGCAACACAGGGTCAGGTCTGAAGCAAAGGGGAGGTGGTCATGAGGAATCAGCTCGTGGTCCAAGATTTTGCTGACTTCTCCTTTCCAGAGGCTTCTGCGACAATTTCCAGGTTGTGCTGTAAGTTAACAATTCCCCAATAGTTCACATTGTCTCCCTTTGCCAAGTTTGAGCGTGTCATCTGCCGAGTTAAATTGTGACGAAGTCGCACAGCAATTTAACTGGTCTGATGCATGAGGCTTCATCTTCCATTACCATGAGCATTTAGAAGCGAGGTAATTACAGGCTGCATTCCTGAAGCTCGAGGCTCCACAGCTACAATCCTGGAGTTTATTATAATAATGGTGATAGGGAGGGGTTCCAGGGATTCCATTTCCAGACTGTTCAGATTGGCATTAAAGAACCCCGCAGGAAGGGACTGGGGACACTGCTGCCCCTCTCAAGGTCAACTCTACTCCAGGAGGAAGCCCTGGGCTGAGCTACCCTACCCCTACCGCTTCTCCCTTGAGGGGCTGGAAGTGAAGCTGCCCAAGGGCAGGGATGGTTCCTACAATTTCTCTTGTTCCCAACCCCAGTCCTGCCCCACCTCGGATTGTACAGAGAAGCAGACCCCTTTAGCTTGTCACCAACTGACTCAAAGCAGAACTAAGTCTTCATTGCTCCAGGAATGAGAAGCTGTAGGAAAAAAGAAGACTTACCCTCACCACAACAAAGCTTAAGCCCCAGCACCGGAGAGCTATTACGGAGCTTTCCAGATCCCACTTTCAAAATGCAAATACCCTCTTGAGAAATCCATCCGATCATTAGTAATACTATGATTAAGTTGGTATGAACTGCAATAGCAGCTTCTTTCCACCTCCCTGGAACAGTATCAGCTTTAGGAAAAGTGTTTGACCCCTGGATGAAACATAGAAGTAGACGCAGTAAAGAAAAGGGAAGAAATAAATGGCACCGCTTTGCTCATAGTAAACCTTGAGTTAGTAATAAGTTAATTGATCAGTGGATGATTCATTGATTAAGCCAGTGAATGGGTAACTGGATAGAATAGGTCCCATTTTGCCACTCTACCTTTTTCAGTGAAGAAGCCAATACTAAGCCCTCTGGCCCCCAGCCCCACCCCAAAACATCAGCAATCCCAGTGGTCTCGCTGTGCAAAGGACCACTGTGTGGGGGAGGCAGGAAGGTCTGGTCCTAACGCCCCAGGTGAACATGCTGTCCTGAGGTTTTTCAAGTTATGGAAAAAGACCACCTCTGCCCCCACCCCACCCCCCAACTAAAACCCCCTCCTGCTTCCAGCTAAATCATGACTGGTCTTAGAAGATCTTTCAGAGATTTTATTTTTACTCCATTTATCCATGAGTTTCCTAGGGCTCCCATAACAAATGACCAGGTGGCCTGAAACAATGGAAATTTATTCACTCACAGCTCAGAAGACAAGAAGTGTAACATGGAGGTGCTCAGAAGAGGCTGGTCCGTCCTGGAGGCTCTATGGGACAATCTGCTCCGTGCCTCTCTCCTACCTTCTGGTGGCTTTTGGCAATCCTTGGTGCTCCTCAGCTGGTAGAGGAATCACCCCAATCTCTGCCTCTGCCTCCTTCTTCACATCACCTCCTGCTCTATGGCTGTCTGTTCTCTCTCTCGTGAGGACACTCTCATGGGATTTAGGGCTTACTTCAACCTAGTATGTTCTCATTTTCATCCTTACCTTAATTAGATCTACAAAGACCCTATTTGCTTTCCAAATAAGGTCACATGTGCAGTCAACCTCCAGGTGCACATGAATTTTGAGGGAGGACACTATTAAATCCATTCACCTTCTTAAAGCCAGACAGCAAGAAATGAACTTGGCACCATCATAACAAGAGGAGTTAATTATGAGGAAAGTTTCTTGGGAGTGAAAGGCGTTGGTAAGGTCCCTCTGATAGAAGCCTCCCAACTCTACTCAGCTCACCTTTCCCCATCCCCACCTCCAGGCCTGTCAAAATCAGAGTATGAATGGCAGGGGTGAGGGGAGATGGTCATTAGGTCTCACCACGTCAGAAAACTGAAAGTGAAGACCCCTGTGTAAGGTCAACCACAGAGGACACACAGACTTCCTGGATGTTATCCTCAGAGCCAGCCAGGCCAACATCATTTTTAGCTTCTGCTGTGATATCCTAAGTATCTCACTGAGCTATGCCCTGATCCCGCGGATCCATTTCTGGCTGTCTTTTTGAGTCATGCTGTGAGACAGCCTCCAAGATGGCCTCAGTGACTCTGGGTTCCTGGTCTTTATGCACTGTGTGGTCTTTTCCATTGATAGTGTTGACCTGTGTAACCAACAGGATAGTGCAGAAATAAAGAAGTGTGACTTCTGAAGCTAGATCATAAAAGATACCACCTACTGCTGTGTACTTTCTTGGTTCGTATGCTCTGGGGGAAATCAGCTGCCATGTTATAAGGATACTCAAGTACCCCAGTGAGGATGTATGCATGGATAGAAACTGAGGACACCTGCCAGTAACCAGCACTCACACTTGCCAGTCACATGAGTGAACTATTTTGGTGGTAGATTCTCTAAATGTAGCACAGTCTTCATAAGACTGCAACCCCAGGCAACCATGAGTACAACCATTTAAGTGAACTACCCAGCTAAGCTACTCCGAACTCCCAGCTCCTAGAAATTCTGTGAGATAATGTGTTTATTATTGTTTTAAGACACTAAGTTCTAGGGTATTTGTTGTGCCTCAATAGACAACTAAGGAGACTACAATTAACAATAATTTATTATATATTTCAAGAAAACTAAAAGAGTAGAATTGGAATGTTCCTGATACAAGGAAATGATAAATGCTTGAGGTGATGGATACCTCAATTACCCTGATCTGATCATTACATGTATACTTGTATCCAAATATTACATATTTCCCATAAATATGTATAACTATGCATCCATTAAAAATTTTTGAAAGTAGATAACTAATACACATACTCCACCACATTGTCATTCATTCATTCATTCAATGAACGTTTACAGAGCAAACAAAATGAGACAGACATTCTTGAGACAAAATGTTTAACATATTTAAGATCCTCAAGGATCTTAAAACATAGTTAAGAAGAAAAGATTATAGACCCAAGTCAGTCAAAGAACATTGACCAAAGGCTGCTGAATTTAAGAATATGGAGAAAGAGCACTGTGACTGGGGGGAGTGCTTCTCAACGAGTGTTCTCGACTGCCAGCAGAATACAGAGACTTCAGTAGAAAAGACATCTGTGGGAAGGAGCATGGGAAGCTCACAGAGGCGACGGGAATAACAGAGGAGCAGCGAACTTGCAGAGCAGGAGGCAGGAGCTACGGACGCAACCACCGCATCCTTGGGTACAGTCAGGCCAGTGGCCCCGGGCCACTCCTGTCACCCACTGGACATGCAAGACTCCACTGGATGCTCATTGCTCTCTCCAGATTGAAAGTCCATCAAATTGGCCAAGACTACATCACTTGCCTGTGCATCGATACCAAGAGACAGGCAGGGCACATCTGCCCCCAATACAGCTTCTGAAGGGGGAAGCAGGGACCGCTACAAAATGTGTGAATTGCCCCTAACCAGGAAATATACAGAAATGTCAAGAAGCCACTGCAGAGAGGGAAGGGTCATTTGGGGCGTGACATAAGGTGGTCAGGAGCTAGACCATTCTTCTGCTTCCTCGGGCTGGGTGCCCAGCACACTCAGTTTCCTCATCAAAGAAATGGCACAAAAGTGTCTTCTCCCTCTCTCCTTTTCTACTTCCTTGCTCTAATTGTGACGCCTTCTTTCTCTAATAGAGAAGGATGGATCTAAGACAGATGGTTTAAACTAGAATTAGTTTCCACAGATGGAACTTAATAAAGACTTTTCTGATAGAGAGGAATGCCATACCACGGCCTGTCAGGTACATAAAAAGGGAACTTAGTGGTCTCAGCAGGACAACATGATGGGCAGCAGAGCAGGCCCACCCTCTGCCCAACCAGGCTTCCAGGGATGGTTGGTTGTGGCAGCCATTCTGTACCTGCTATGAAAACAAGTGGGAACATTGGAAGTGAGCAAAAAGACTTCTGAACACCCACAAAATACGCAAGAAGGCCAATATGATACACTGTGCCAATCTGCAGCGTAACCAACTCACCAAGCCTCTTGCTATCCCCAGAGGAGGGCTGCCATACTCTCACCCCATGCCCATTGGTGCAGCAGCCAGCAGCCAGAAAGGAGCCCTTAGGTCTAATGCAGTCCCTGGCTTCTCTGAAGCACTGCCCCCAGCTGTGCCCATCCTACTTCACCTCCACACCCAGGCTGTAGAAATGCACCCATTTTTAATTGCCCAGCTCCCCCAGGAACTCCTCTCTGACCACTTCAGCCTGAGAACCTACAGCACTATCCATCTGTGCCACCCGCTTCAGCAATTAATTACATGCCACCTTGAAGGCTTGCTGCATCATCAGCTAACCCACCCAGCCACTCAAGACCAATCTCTATCAGCCTGGATGCCCATGGTAGCCATCTATCCATCAGGACACAAGCCAATCACATCTTCCCTCTCCACTCAGCGATGATGTTGGCCAAAGTCAGAAAGCCTTGAGAATCCCAGTGTCTCCCATCCAATTCAAGCCACAACACCCCCTCCAACCTGGCAAGTCTGAGCTCTACAAAGGCCCAAAGCAATACTTCTAATGTTCTCTCTGCAACTTTGAGCAAAAGCCAATGGTATACTATATCACAAGAGATGAGGGACATCACCTCCCAAGGGTCTGCAGCAACTCAGAAACAACTTCATGCCACAGCACCTCCCTCTAGGCCCAGTGAGTCTTCACCTCTGCCAGACACCTGTGCTCACAGCTACTTTGTGCTTCTTCCTCGTGTGACTTCCCTAAGCCTCTAAAATCTGGAAATCCTTACCATTATATTAAGAAGGGCTTCCATAAAGACAGGACTAGTGAGTCAAGCAACAGGGGAATGAGCAGGGTGGGAAAAGAGATGAGTGGATGGCAGCCATCAGGATGGAGGCTGCGTGGTCTAACCTCCTGTCACCCCTCCTTGCTTATCTGGTGCCTTCCTCTCCATCCTGGTGCTGCCATCATCCCGGGGGACTTCACAGGTGTAAGGACAACCCTTTGATGCTTCAGCCTTATATCCCTTGATCATCTCCGTTCCATTGACTCTGACCCCTTCCAACCCTCATCTTATCTTTTCAACATCTTCAGTCTGAAAAGTCAATCCCCTGCTCTGATCTCTTATCCTTTTCCTCAATTTCCCTTAAAAAAAAAATCACTGGCACTTTCTGTCCCTGACAAGTTAATTTCTCTCCATTGATCAGCTCCCTCTGGCTTCACATCCTTCCCTTTCTGAGACCTCACAGTCCACCCCTTCAATCACTTCCTCACCACTCTCTGTGAGGCCTGTGTCCGTGACTTAAAAAGTCTGAACTGGCATCCATCAAACTACCTTGCTGAGGCTGAGAAACCCACAGCATCTTTTGATCTGGACTCCCCATGAATCTCTAAATTCAATCCTACCACCAAGTCCTCCCTCTCCATCCTCTTCAACAACCTTTCTTGATATTTTCTCTCTCCTTAAAACCCCTCCGCTACCACTTTCCCCTCAGTGGATCTTAGCCTCATCGCCTTCACAAAAACTTTGGAGGCCCTGGAACAAGCACTCCCTAAGCTTCCTCCCCATCACTGACCTGCCTCCACCTTAGCCTGGCCTTTCTCCTTCCCTCTGCTTCCCTCCTCCCATCCGAGGCAGACCCTTCCACCTGGGCTCTGGATTTCACCCCCTCTCATCTCCCCAGGGGCCACATTCCGTCCATCATTTTCCCTCTCTCCTCTCTCTTTGGTCCCTTTCTGCTGCCTCTTTTCCATTGGTATGCATCCTAAACATGCTCAAGTCTCTCCATTGTTTTGTTTTGTTTTGTTTAAGTCACAGTCTCACTCTGTTGCCCAGCTGAAATGCAGTGGCATGATCATAGCTCACTGCAGCCTCAAACTCCTGGGCTCCAGCAATCCTTCCACTTCAGCCTCCCAAGTAGCTGAGACTACAGCCACACTTGGCTAGTACTTTTTATCTTTTTAGAGACAGGGCTCTCACTGTGTTGCCCAGGCTGACCTCCAACTTTTGACCTCAAGCAATCCTCCTGCCTCAGTCTCCCAAGTGGCTAGGATTACAGGACTGAGCCACTGCACCCAGCTCAGCAATTAAAACACTGTAGTATAATAAACAATGTCTTTCCCTGTTGGCTTATAAGCTCCTTGAAGGTAGGACCCTATATAAATTCAATTTTATATATTTCAACAGTTCCTGGAACATGACAGACCCAGCTCTATTACACAGAGCATGCACTAAACATATTGGAGCCACTGAGCAGACTGAACAGAAATGGAAAACAGCACCCGTTCACAAAGTATTGTCATTCTGCTTTGCACATGATCCCAAATCTGAACTTTCAATTCAACTCTTTTCTTGTTCAGGTCCACATACACTTGGTGTTCCTTTTCTTTCAACCACAAATCAGCTAAGCTGAATACTAAACATACTTTCTGAGCTGCCTGAACCTGCCTCATGCTTTTTTTCTGCCTCTGTGCCTCCCTCACAAACAGTCTCCACACCCTTGTCTTTGCCCCTCTGGCCAAAGGTGAGTCTTCATCCAAAACCAACTAAAACAGAGCCTCTGAAAAGGCATACCTGGCCCTCCCCAGTCAGAACCACCTCCCCTTCCTCACATTCCTTAGCACTTTGCCCGTGATCTGTCACAGCATCCCCACAACATATTAGGTTGGTGCAAAAGTAACTGTGGTTTTGGCCATTGAAAGTAATGGCAAAAACCGCAATAACTTTTGCACCAACCTAATATTTTTGCACTTAGTTGGTTGCATGAGCTTCTAGAGGACAAGCATGGGACCTGCTCTGGAAAGGCAGTAATAGTCACGTGGCACTGGGTTGAACGGAAAGCGGAGGTGAATCCACTCCAACGCACTCTTTACAACATCACTCCTCCACTCTCCACCTTCTCAAGCAGCTCCAGGAGGCCTCTAAAGAGGCCTTGAAGGAGAAGTTCTTCACCTCTTGAGCACAGGAAGACCTTCCAGTGAAAAATCTGTGCTATGAGGGGATACACCAAAGAACAGGAGCAACGAGATGCGATATTCCTCCACTGTTCTGTAAGGCCCAGAGAGGGAAAGCCACGATTTTTCCTCCTTTGCCTCTGTAGTATATGGCACAGTGCAGAATATGCCTCTGCTAGATATCACACTGTGTGCTCCGTAAATGTGGTTACTGAACAAGAATAATAATGCAATCCTTCCGTAAGAAATCATGAAAATACGTGTGTGTATGTGTGCATATGTGTGTATGGAGAAACAGATTCCAATGAACTGACTTATGCAGTTACGGGCACCGACAAGTTCAAAATCCATAGGGCAGATAAGTCTGAAATTTGTAGGTAAGGTCAGGAAGCTGGAAGCTCAGACGGTAGTTGGTGCTGCAGTCTTGAGGCAGAATTCCTCAGGATACCTCAGTTTCGGCTTAAGGTCTTCAACTGATTAGATGAGGCTCATCCAAATTTTTTACATCCAAAGAGTAACCCCCTTTACTTTAGGTGTTAATCACATCTATGAACCACTTTCACAACAATACCTAGATTTGTATTTGATGAAATAACGAGGTACTGCAGCAGCCTAACCAAGTTGATACGTAAAACTAACCCTCACACCCTGGAAGATGAGATGATCAATGGAAACATCCAGAAGGATATAGGGATATGCTACCAACCTTGCCAGTCAGCAGTGAAGGGGTGTGAGGCCCTGCATCATGGTGAGCTACACAAGAGCACTATTTTTTCCTGGCATATGGACCATCTGCTGAGTGCGACTTTAACCTGGAGCTTTCTACTAGCCATTGTCATCTAGCCTGATTGTGGCTAGACTGGGGAAAGACTTCCAAGTTTAAGAGAGAGCGAGGCATGTTCTCACATTGTAAGGACAGAAGAATGAATGTCCTGGTGTCTCCCTGTGCTTCCAGCAGTAAAAGGCGAGTCCTTGAGGACACTCAGATTCAGGTCACTATGGAGCTTCCACATCTGTAGTTATGGGAATTCATTCAATAAAATTTTATTAAGCATCTATTATGTGCCAGGCTCTACTCTAAGGGCCAGGTATACAACCATGAACAAAACTAACACAGTTCTTACCTCATGGAGGTTATATTGTAGCAGATCAGGTTTCACTCACCTGAAAAATGCATGCAATCATATGGACAGTCCAGCCACAACATATATCTCTTCGATGCAGCCCATTGGACCTTTTACTCATCTTGAAGGGCCAAAGTCACGTAGACCAACACAAGGCAAAAAGAGCCCTACTTTGAAAATGGGATGTTCACAAAGAAGACTCCGAAACACTAGAACAAAAAATGTATTTCAGAGGACCAGTGTTAAATGCATAATATGTTTGCCATAATCTTGAGTAGTCAGTTAATCAAAGGGTGTTTATTAAGCATCTTCAATGTCTCAGAAAAAATAAAGTTCCCACAGTCTGCTTTCATTTTGGATACCTGTCAAAGCCTTGGACAACAACTGGCAAGCTGTTTCAGGTAGTGCTAAGACCCTTCCAAATTGTGGTTGTGGATGTCAGGGATGATTTCCGTTCACTCTCAGTCCCTTCTTCTCCTTCCTTTAGTCCTTCACTTTCACTTTTACATAGAAGGGAATAAGCAAAACCTAGGCCCCCTTTTATCCATTCCATAGGGGTATAGGGGCTTCCCAAGTAATTTACTCCGAAGAATCATGCTGCCCTTTGTGCCCTCTCTCGCTTGCGTGCTCTCTCTCTCTCTCTCTCTCTCTCTCTTCGTGTGTGTGTGTGTGTGTGTGTGTGTGTGTGTGTGTGTAATGTACACATACACTCTATATCCCAGAAGTCCCAAATCCAGTGAGAAACCCAGATGCAGCCCTGGGATTCAACCACTGGCACTTGGTAGAGTGAGTCGACCTGTAGGATGTCAGGCCTCCGGGTAGGACCTTGGGGACTGGGGCCCAGGCTCCTTTCTCCCTCACCTGGGCCAGCAGAGGCACCTCAGCACCAAGACTCCCTCACCCTCTGAGATGCTCCCACCAGGCCTTGCAAGTGAACGAACTGGATAAAAGTCCCGGCCCTATGTGACTTTAGGAAGTTAAGGTCAATCCTCAGTGCTCTCATTTGTAAAAATGACAATAATCATGCCCTCTCAGGATCAGCCAAGGACTCAGTGTGACAATGTGGCACGACACTCAGCCCAACGCAAAGGGCCATAGCAATGACTCCATCAGTAGGGCTGCCTCATCATCATTCCTAAGTCATCCCCGTCACTATAGCTTAGTGCTGTATTAAAGGGCTGTCAGATATTTGGGGGGTAGAGGGTGAAGGGGTTGCTGTTGCTGGCTGTTTGTTTTTATATGACCCCTTCAACACTTGCAATCCATTAGAAGAGTTGTGATTAAGCAGATAAGTCAGGGAAGTGATCAATCCAGCAGCGCCCTTTCTTCTAGGGCTGCTAAAACAAGGAGCTCTTTACATACAAGCATCTCCACCTCTCCAGGGGCCTCCCATCCCACCTTTCCTCTGACCTCCAGGGAAAGTCTGGTGGCCATTTCATTAGTTCATGTGGCTAGTCACATGCGCATTGATCCTCCCGGTTCTATAAAGTTTCTGATCACGATCTAAAAAAAAGGAAAGGAAAATCTAAAAAATCTTAAAAAAAAAAAAGGAAAGAAAAAAATGCAATTGAAAAATAAACTGAGCAAATAGCCCCTTATCTGCTACCATCATCAAACTTCAGGTCCAGCTTTTAGGCCTATGCCTATGAGCGAGCATCTCAGGGTCGCATCCCTCCTGCAGCCTGCTCACCAGACTCCTAAACATTCCAGTTGGGTCACATACACACTCACCCCACTGTGGAGCCAGTGGAAATTCACCAGCCCCATTCCTGCTCACTCTGGGTCACTGGCCCCTCCATCTGCGTCAGCTTTTCTGACTAGGCAGCTCCTGTTTTCCAGGCAGTGTGCTGCGACCCCAGAGGGCAGACACCTCGGGACTCACCCTGTGGTCTCACTTTCCAGCACCGGGCCCCTTGGATGCTCTCCAGCCCCAGCAGGTGAGGAGTGACCCTTGACTCCTCCCTTAGCCGGGTCGGAGGAGGCTTCACTGCCATGGCCCCACACTGCCCATTTCTTCCACATCCCTGCCTCTCTCAGAGCCCTCCTGTATACCCACCTACTTATGGCATGTCACAGACTAACATGCCCATCATTCTGTCTGGCCACATGTTCCTATAGAAGAGGAAAGATGGGCAGAAAGAGCCCAGACTTTCACTGAAAAAGACCCCACAAGTCTCCCGAACCTCACTCCTGGCCATTCTTGTCAAACATTCATCCGAAAGAACCAGATTGCTGCTGCTACTGCTGCTGCTGAAATTAATGGAATCTGGCAGGAAAAGCTTTTGTTTTTCCAATCCAGGATTTTGCCAAGCAAACACAGGGATCTTGTTGAAAATGGCTGCTGTTGAGGAGTCGATTTCAGTGCGATATGGAATCTCCCACCACACCACCCTAACCCATGCACACCACACACGCAGGCACTGAATCCTGTCCTCAGGGATGCTGGCGAATTTTTTTTAATGCAAATAAAATGTTAAACAGGAACCTTTCAGGATCCCTGCCATGGACAATAAGCAAGTGCCAATTCCCCTTCTCTCCAATGGCAGCAGCTCCAACCCGACATTTTGTGACTTGGAGATGCTGATTACAGGTTCAGCGGATTCGAGCCAGGGAACCTGGAGAAAATCCTGTTGCCTTGAAGGATTTCTATCCTCCGTATCCCAATGCCTATCAACCTGGCCTGAGGTTCTAGTGCCCAAATGGGTAGCCCTACTGGCACTAAAAGGATAGATAGACATGGATTGCATCAAAAGTGCACACTGATTTCCCAGGTGAAGAAAGAATCCTTTTTCCACATGCCTTGAATAGGTCAAAACTGCCATAGTCTCCTCCCCCTCGCTTTTCCACCTGGTTTCATCCCACAGATAGAGCCGAAAGAGGGATTGGGTTACGCCGCAGAATTGAAAGGTGGCGTTTGTGCCTCCACCTCACTCCACCACAATCTGTCCCCACCCCATTGTTTTAGGGGATCTGCAGAGTCACCCCTATGGAGGCTTTTGTTGAAACAGAAACTCTGCATGGCTTGAAAGGAACTGAATTAAGTAGGAGTGTGAACTGAACACAGCATTTGTTTTCCATCAGTTTCATTTGAGAAAAAAGACAGAATCCAGTGAAGGGGAAATGGGAGGCCCTGGGTGCCATCTTTGGCACCTGTCAGTTCACAGGTGGCTTTGGAAATGTAGTTTTACCTTTAAATCCCTTGAAATAATCCCAGGCCTCACTGACCTCTAGGTACAGAAACAAAAGCGAATAGTCAATTAAATGCTGCTTCACCCGTCACCTGGCGTGGCAGGTCCGGGCATCCTGATGAGACAGAAACAACCTCCTAGGAGGAGACAGTGTCTTGAATGTCCCATTAGTCCTCACGTAGCAGGGATTCACTAAATGTTTGTGGAAGGACGAAAGAAAAGAAGGGAGGGGAGGAATGTAAGAATAAAAAAGATAAAAAATATTTGGTGATTTGTCAAATGAAAATACTGGTAATTATCTCTCACTGAACACAGCTAAGGAGAATCCTGTAGCATCCACACTGTTGGAGCTCCCCGCTAGGTCCTCTCTACTTGGCCAGTGCTCTCATCCCCCAGCTGCTGTGAATATTGGCCCACAGCTGCCTCCTTGCTCAAAGAACTTCCCTCAACAGAACAGCAGCCACCTCACCCCCAGTGTATACCCCCTCCCCAAAGGCAGTCCACAGCCAATACCTGACTGATATGAAGATGCAAAGGCAGCTCCCTTGCCTCAAAGTAGGCCCCACTCACTGGTGTTATCTATGTGCAGGCGCTCCCTATGGCCCAGGCTGAGGCAGGACTCTAGCTAAGATCATCCCAGCCCCCACGACCATCCACATCCTTGCTTAGGGCCTTCTCAACTCTACTCAGCCTCCCTCACCTGCCTTCTCCTAGGGTAGCCTCCAATTAGCCAGGTGTACCCCAATCCCGGTGGTAAGCTCTGCCTCATGGGAATCTGAACTAAGACAGAGAGGTCCAGTTAGGAGAGAGAAGGGGGCTCCCTTCTCCAGTTCAGTTTTCTCATGATAGGAAGGGCAGGCCTCACCCCTACATGGATTATTTCTAAATTATTTAATGTGGGGTATGATGGTGTGTGTCAGAATGATAGAACTGCACCTTTTCCCCCAGATTAGTGTTTATGCATCTATAAAAATGAACTGGCACCTCCATCTTGACTGACATATTTGGTGGAACCAACTAGCTCACATACTATTAAGAAATGGGAGGAGCATGTGAACAAGGGTGAGCTAGGAGGAACCCTCAATGAGTGTCCATGCTATGAGGAGCTGCACCTATTTCATCAAGGCTGCAAACAGCAAACAGATGGTACACTCAAATCAGCCTAATTTGATGAAGGTCTAACATAGGACCTTCATCATTTTTAAAGCGTGGGCAAGGTAAAGAGAAGTCACAAGGCATTGGTGTCATAGCCAAGGCTTGTAACAGAGGGGCTGTTACTATCCTCCACCTGAAGGGATGAAGGTAGAGGGGGTAGCTACAAGAAAAAAGGAGAGTCCTAGACACAGCCTTAGGGCATCCCTTAGGGAGAGAGCCAGGAAAAATACCCAGATCTCACCCACTTTCTTCCCTCTGTCTCTCAGGACTCCCCAGTGAGAAGCCAGAAGGCCCAAAAAGTCTCCTGAGTTGAGAGGAGAGTTGAAAAGCGTGGCGAGTGGATACACAGAAACAAACACAAGATAGCCAGCTTCTTTAATGTTTTATGTTTTTAAAATATTTTTAATTAAAAAGTGTATTTTTTAATTACCCTATGATCTGTTCTCAAATCCAGAATGATCTCAAGCGCATTCTGTTATTTTCCGACATGTCAATATTCAAATCTTCAGACACCTGTAGATCTCCTTATGAGTTTATTGGGAAGAACCCAATAAATCAATCCATTCTCAGGCACACACCAGTTCATTCAACATCATACGTATTTGCCATGCACCAGAGCAGGATTTTGGGATATAAAAATGAACAAGACAGATACATCTCTTAACCCCATGGAACTTAGGGCTTTCCTTCTCCTGTTCTACCTGGAACCTCCCTACCTGTGAAAAGTTAGATCTCAGTTTTCCTCATTATTCCCAGAGTCATTTTAGGACCCTGAATATCATCAGGGTTCTAAAATGGGATGTTGGAATCTGTGTGCAACGGGTAAGTCATGGGAGACGGACAAAGCCTAATGTGGAAGCTGTGCCCTCTGAAGAGGTTGAGGAGCGGGTATGTGAGTATCTTCTGGGGCTTGGAGGCACCATGGCCTCTGAGCGGCCAAAGGCAGCGTCAGCTCCTGCACCACCAGCTGGCGGCGTCTGAGAGGCCTGGTCACCCGGGTCCTTGTCTTCCTCCCTTACTAGACTGTCAGCACATTGAGGCTGCCTGGCACCATGTTTGCTAAAAGAATAAGTGAGTGGCTCAAGGCCCAGTCCTGTCATGAGATCTAAAGAGCCATGTCTGTGACACTGCTCCTGGCTCCTTGGGAGGAATTTGATAAACACTCATGCGATTATACTAACCTGAATTTTTTAAAAATACACTCAGGCCAGGTGTGGTGGCCTACACCTGAAATCCTAGCACTTTGGGAGGCTGAGGCCAGAATTCCAGACCAGCTGAGTTAGTATAGTGAGACCTCATCTTTACAAAACAATTTAAAAATTAGCCAAGCATGGGGGCACATACCTGTAATCCCAGCTACTCGAGAGGCTGAGGTTGGAGGATCACTTGCGCCCAGGAGATAGAGGCTGCAATGAATTATGAGCACACCACTGCACTCCATCCTGGGTGGCAGAGTGAGACCCTGTCTCAAAAAAAAATAAATAAACAAAATAAGTAAAAATAAAACTAAAAAATACACTCAGGAGACAAATATACACAAAAAGAGCTCTAACACAATGGTAAGAGCCCCGGGGTACCATCGCAGCTGTGAAGCAAAGTTGAAGGCCCAAGGAAGGAGATGGTAGAACAGGCTGGGCCCACTCTGGAGAGAGTTCCAGTGGGGAAAGGAGACATTTCATTTATTAGTAATTTAAGAGTGTGATGGGGCACACGGCATCTCCTCCCACACTTCCATCTTCAGGCTCCGTGAAAATTCAGGTTGCAGGAGAACACAGACAGCACATTCCACCAGTCAGGGGGCCCACCATAGTGACCACAACTCCAAACAACTCAGCCCCAACAGTATTGTGAAAACATCTGGGTGTCAGTGGAAAGAGCCCTGGTCTTTGTGGCAGACAGACCTGGCTTTTAATTCTGGCTCGGCCACTTGGCTGTCATTGATCTTGAGCAAACCCCCTTAGTCCCTCTGCATCTCAATATTCAGATCTCAAAAGACAGGTCTGATGCCTTCCTTGCAGGTTGTTGTGAGTAATTCACAAAATAATCCATGTGAACGTACCCAGCATGTGCCTTTGGCATAATAGGTGCTCAATAAATACCTACCCAAGCAGAGGAAAACCAAGACAGATAGCCAAGAAGGAAGTCTGAAAAACTCTCATGGCTCCAAGGCTCTAAGCACGGCCCTGGACCCAATCCTCAGCCCACTTCCTGTCTCAGGCTGTCTGTTTTGATTTGTTATTTTGATTTGTTCATTAAGATAAGGAACAAAAGGGGCCAGGCACAGTGGCTAACACCTGTAATCCCAGCACTTTGGGAGGCCAGGGCTGGTAGATCACTTGAGGTCAGGAGTTTGAGACCAGCCTGGCCAACTTGGTGAAACCCCATCTCTACTAAAAATACAAAAATTAGCCAGGCATGGTGGCACGTATGCCTGTAATCTCAGCTACTCAGGAGGCTGAGGCAGGAGGATTGCTTGAACCCAGGAAACAGAGGTGGCAGTGAGCCAAGATTGTGCCACTGCACTCCAGCCTGGGTGACAGAGCGAGACTCCGTCTCAAATAAGAAAAACGAAAAACAAAAAACAAAAAAAAGGCAGGCAACATAGATGTTTCCAACAATGTAAATATAGAACAACAGGGAACTTGGTGTCAGGACACCTGGGTTCCAGTTCCAAAGCTGCTGCTAATTAGTATGACCTTGCGCGAGTCACCTGACCTCTCTGGGCTTCAGTTTCCTCATCTCTGGAAGGGGTGGGAACCGGGGGGTCGGGCAGGGAAGAAAACTAGGGAAACAGATTAAGCCGGATGATCCATAGATCTTCCAGACCAAAAATTGTACATTGCTATAGCATCAATGAATAAATGGATGGGAAAACATTTGTTCATTCAGTCATTCTTTTGAATCAATCAAAATACGTATATATATAACTATAAATTGATTTCAAGTTTAAGGGAAACGTTGCAACTTTCATTTCACTACCACCTGTTCTCTTATGGTTGAACTCAAGAAATATAGTTTTGTGGCTGATAGTTCCTCTTTGGTAGCTCTTCAACCCCCAGGCAATTTCGTTCCTGCTCTCCCTTCCTTCCTTCCTGGGATCTACCTCCATGTCACCTGAGCAGTCAGTTCTGAGAAGGAACGAGGAGACAAGATTAAAATAAAATAAAATAAAATAAATCCCACAAGACCCGAGGGTTCTGGTTATGCAGCCCCGCCCACCTCTTTTTTCTATGAATTTCTCAGCTGAGCCTGCTGATCTTTCAAGTGATTCGGCGCCCGGCCCTCCTCGGCCATGCCTGTAATTGGAAGAACACAATGCCCATGCCTGAAGCAGAATCTCTTCGCTAAAAATACCCTGCATTCCTGAGTGACAACAAAAGCTCTCTCGTCAAGCCAAGCTAAAAACAGTAACCGGCAGCTTCAAATGGCACAGGCTACAAAGGTAGAGGGCCTGAAAACAGCATGCCACTCTAAGCCATCTGCCATCTTGGCCCGCCCCAGCTCCCTTCTTCCAACAGCGATGGACATCTTAGTGCCTGCCATTCATCGCCGAGCTTCTAAGGCAGTGGGCACCGGGCAGTTAGCTTAGCTCTTCGGACTGAAAGACCAAGATGGTCTGGTGCAGGGGAGGAGAGGGTGGGCGGCTTCATGCACCCACTGGCCCATGTGCTGTTAGTTCGAGATCTGGATATATTTTAAGAAGAAGTGGCAGGGGTAGGGGAGGCTCTCAGTGCAGCTAGGGAAAGCCATGCTGCCCTCAAGCAGAGAAGTCCGGGAGTTTAAGCAGTTTTGTAGTCAACATTCACCTCCTTAAGTAAAGCAAGAATTCATCCATGGTAGGTGACGAGAGACTGCTGGACTCACTCAAGGCACAACAGCTAAGTCTCACATCTTTCTGGAAGAGGCCAGGGATGTACTCAACTCTACACTTGTCTGCTAGCACAGTCTTACAACTTACTTCCTCCAGAAAACTGCTCTAGTCCACTCCCTCCCAGGACTGAGTTGCACTCTGCCTGTGTGGACCAATGGCTTTATCACACATATTGTAATTGCCTTCTCGCTTGTTTCCCTACTAAGTAGAACTCCTGGAAGGCAGGGACTATATCTTGCTCAACATTGCTGCATAGGGCATAACCAGGGCTTCATGCGTAGTCAGTACTCAGTAATATTTCTTGGATGAATGAAGAACTAAGTGAAGCCTTTCCCTTGACAGTGCCTCTATAATTTTATAGCTAAACAGTTCTATTAACCTGAATTTATCTGTTTTGTCTATGTCTTGGGACTAGAATCTTCTTGAGGACAGGCACTTGTCTTTATTTAATATATAGCCATATATAAACCTTAGGGCCCAAGGTTGTTTGTTGAGATTTCATGCATTGATTTGCAAGCCATCCTATAGACTCTAAATGGACATTTATTCAGTGTTAGAGGCAGAATATTATGGGGATGACTTTTATTTAACTCTAAGTCTGATGTCTCAAAGAATTGAGGAGGATTATACACACAGAGAGATTAGGAAAATTAAGTGAGGAAATTAGAGTAAAGAAAATATAGGAGAAAAAAATAGGATAAAGCCAAGGGTGAATTATAAATAAAATGATGCCCTAATAGGCACACTTTTAGACATGCACTGCAATTTGGTCCTGAGCTTCCAAGGAAAAAGAGAAAACATGAGCAATTACACAAATTGCAACGTCAAAAGTAAAATAAATAAAGGAAGTTCTTTGAGTCTAGCATGGCAAACATGCATCTGGGGTCACAGTTCAGGTGAAAAGGAAGTGTGACAGGCTCAGCAAAACCTACTCCCGCGAATGAAAAACACAGGCCAAAATAGCCTGTCTTCACCACCATGAAACAGATAGGTGGTGCCATATTTCTGTTTGAAGCATGGCAGGTTACTATAAAAAAATGTTCAGTCACCCACCAACCTGAAAAGAGGGTTCAAAATGAAAGTCAAAGCTGATGAGGTCAGGCACGGTGGCTCCCACCTATAATCCGAGCACTTTGGGAGGCCGAGGCAGGTAGATTGCCTGAGTTCAAGAGTTTAAGACCAGCCTGGGCAACATGGTGAAACCCCATCTCTACTAAAAAAAAAAAAAAAAAAAAAAAAAAATAGCCAGGTATGGTGGCGGGTGCCTGTAGTTCCAGCTACTCAGGAGGCTGAGGCAGAGGAATCACTTGAACCCAGGAGGTGGAGGTTTCAGCGAGCCGAGATTGCACCACTGCACTCCAGCCTGGGTGACAGAGCAAGACTCCATCTCAGAAAAAAAAAAAAGAAGAAGACAGTCAAAGCTCATTAAAGTTTCTCTGTACCCCTGTCAATTTTGCCATTGTGTTCCATCCATGGGTCCCCTTCGGCCTAGCACTGCCCAGGCCCTTCTGTCTCCATGGCCTGAGCAGATTCACTCCAGCAGGAAACAGAGGATGCTTTGTTGGGATGGGAATGGCCTGGTATGAAAGGCTCCCCAGAGTGTATGTTCCAAACGGTGTCCTCTCCTGCCCCTGACCTGACCCCATTGGCTCTGATTACCCATGAGTAGTTCCCCTGCCTAGCTCTTTGAAGCTTGAGTCCATTTGCTTTTTAAATGTCTTTCGGGTTTCTTCTCCACAATTTTGCCTTGACCTCCAACATTTCAGATCATCTGCTAGCCTTCCAGGATTCTGATTGCCCTAACTCAAAGTGTGTGTGTGTGTGTGTGTGTGTGTGTGTGTGTGTGTGTGTGTGTGTTCCTGACTCTTGAGCTAGCCTCAGCAGCCCTCACACCCCAGATTCCCCATCCTTTCAGGACCACCCTTGGTGATGACAGATCCTCCTTCTTGGTGGAATGCAAGCCTACTGGC